>NC_073746.1:96441014-96757085 GCF_029784135.1 Toxorhynchites rutilus septentrionalis | reverse complement strand
ACGGCAAGAGCTCTTGCTGCAGCTGGATGACAACTGGTACAACGCTACGCGACGTTTCTACGCCTTAGAACGGTCGCTAGCTCGAGATCTAGAAAAGAGCGCCATGTATAAAAAAATTATCCACGAGTACTTGACGTTGGGACAAATGCGAGAAATCTGCCTGGACGAACGTAACAACAAACCTCGGTATTTTGTACCACATCACGCCCTGATCAAAACGGACAGCTCAACGACCAAGCTACGAACAGTCTTCGATGCTTCCTGTGTTTCCAAGTCAGGTATTCCCCGAACAATGTTTTGCTGACTGGTCCTTCGATTCAGGAGACTTTGGTCAGCATCGTCACACTGTTTCGGGTGCACGAATTCGTTGCGTCCGCGGAAAACGAGAAAATGTATAGGTAGATCCTCGTATGTCCAGCAAACCAGCCTCTCACAAGCATCGTTTGGCGCGATCATCCCGATGATCCACTGAAGATATTCCAACTTCTCACCGTAACTTACGGCACCAGTTGTGCCCCGTTTCTGGCCATAAGGGTGCTGAAGAAGCTTGCTGACAACGAAGAGCAACGATTTCCTCTAGCAGCTCCAGTGCTTCGCCGCGACTTTTATATCGATAACCTCCTGACTGGGTCAAACGACGAAGCGTCTCTTACCGCCACCTGCAAACAGCTCATCGCCATGCTGGTTACCGCTGGACTCCCACTTCGGCAGTGGTCCCCCAACAGCGAGGCCGTTCTTGAGTCTATACCACCGGAACTTAGAGAAACCGAAACATTACTCGATCTAGACCACGAAGCGTCTGTCACTACGTTAGGTTTGCGCTGGGAACCTGCTACTGACCTACTCTCATTCAAACAACCAAAATGGAAGGATTGTTCCGCACTGACCAAGCGAAGATCTTGCTCCAAGGCCTTTGGAAACTTCAGTTGGACTGGGATGCCGCAGTTTCACCCGCAGTCGTCAACGATTGGCAGGAGTTCCACAAAAATCTCTCCACTCTGGTTCAGCTACGTATTCCTCGCCATGTAATCTATCCAGGATACGAGCGCCTGGAAATCCATGGCTTCAGCGATGCTTCCAAAGCAGCCTACGGTGGCAGTTTATATCTCCGCCCAATTACTCTGTCTAGATCCTGCACTGTGCGTCTTCTGATGTCAAAATCAGAGGTAGCTCCGATAGACGCCAAAAGCATCCCGCGTTTAGAGCTGTGCGCTGCTCACCTCCTATCCAAACTTCTAGTCCAAGCCATGGAGAGCTTTGATATACCAGCTACTACGTACCTGTGGACTGACTCCACCATTGTGTTGAATTGGCTATTGTCAACACCGTCCACATGGAAGACGTTTGTGGCCAATCGGGTGACTGAGGTTCAGCTCATGCTGTCTGGAACCATGTTTCTTCTGAGGATAATCCAGCCGACCTCATTTCTCGGGGCGCGAACTTGCACGACCTCACAGGAATTCATCCATGGTGGCACGGGCCAGAGTGGCTGCGCACATCGTCCTTACCATGGCCTGCCAAATACGTCCCGGTCAAACCACTCCCTCCAGAGATGTCTGAAGCACGCAAGATTGTCGTCCTGCCAGTCGCCAGTAGATTTAGTGTGAAGCAACGTTTATAAACTACCGAAATTCGTTGGAAATACAAAATTATCCATTACGTTTCATGTTTCATATTATGATGTACAAAATCGACGAACAAACAAACTGAAATTTTATTGATGTTAGGTCAGAGATAACTGCGGCCCTGTTGTTTGTAAACATAAAAGTGCTTCCGCCTCGAACAGGAACATTTTGGTACTAGAGAAATCATGCGATACTGCAAGATAATTTCTGTGAAATGATTTAATAACTATCAAACTCACCGATTCGTATACAATTTAATTGAAGCGATTTGAGTGCGCACATGACTGGAACTGGAGCGAATTATTACTACCTGAACGGTACAGGAATAACTGTTCTCTAGAATGGAAGTGCAGTCCAGATAGATGTACATGGAACCATGTGGGCTATTTTGTCTGAACAGACGTAGATGAGGATTATCTTTACGTTCGACTATGACTTTGAACATATACCAAAGCGTTTATGGATAACGAAATATATACTTTCCTTAATAGAATATTGTAACGTTATTGAATATTTCGATTCCATTAATATATCCGTCCAGTATCAATCGCACAACTTCTTCGACTAACCATCACATCCAATCAAATTCATTTCGGTATTAATTTCCTCGTGCAATAAATCTACCCTTCGTATCGTTTGCGCGAAGCATTCGAAATCCAATCTTACGGTGGATATAAGATATACTTCCACCCACGATCAGGTTCATGTGCTAAACGCTGCCCGTTCCGGGCCAGCGAGCCATCCAGCGGCCCGTTGTCTCGAGTTCATCATCGCCATTCCCTCGGCACAGGTTCACATGTAACTTCATTGTTATAAAGTAGATTTATCGAAGTGCACATCTTCAAACCGCCGGATCGGAAATGCCAAACGGTTTGGGTTGGTTGTTACAATAGAGTCAGACCAAAGCATGGATTTTCTCCCCCTCCCTCACTTCGACACAAACCCCCGACATATGCCAGCCTGCCAACCCCTAAGGAGCCTGGTGAAGGCAACATTCCCAACCTGCACATATACGAGGGTGTATGATTTTGCTGTGCTCGAGGAAAGGTGAGAAATGTTTGCAATAATTTCCACGTCGATGAATTTGTTAAACTTTAGATGACCTTTGCCAGTCGTGAATCATGTGCCTACGAAGCCGTGGTTAATTTATGCTTATCGATAATTTTCACACTCGATTTCTTCTGGGCTGTGCTGGGTGCCGGCTCTGCGTGGGAGCTGCTGTGGTTCTGCCGAGTGTTGCCTTCGCGTGAGTTGTGTTCTTGTGGCTGGCGTTCGGACGGACATAAATTCGCCAGGAAATTGAGTTTCAATTATTATCTGATTACGTTAAACTGTTCGATCAAACGGCGCTGATTCATTGACTGTTGCAGTCTTCCTAATATTTGACGATAGGTGTGGATAGAGTATGTTATATCAGGTATGGTCAAGTTTCCGGTAACTATGGAAGACTGCATTTTTACATTTTTAATGATAAGCAGTGATCTACAGCCGAAATTTATGATATGTATAATTTATTATATATATAAGAAGAGCAGTGATTTGAAGTCGAAAATGAGTTTAAAGAGCCCGGATGGATTAGGAAGTTAAAAGTGCCCCGAGTTCAAATCACCATATCTATGGAATATATTATACAATGTTGTTTCGATTTTGTCACGTTCAGATAAAAGCGTTGGCGAAATAATGTGACTATTCATATAATTTTTTAATGTCATTAGAGTTGGGATTTTTTGTTGCAAAAAAGCAGCTGAAAAATTCAAAAAAATTGTGTTAATCTTAAAACAAAAAAAAACAATATACAGGATAAGACGGAGGGACATTTATTTATAATGCTTTTCTCCATAGCGATTTCCCATATCTTTCTCAAACTACACATTATCGTGCGATTAATAGTGTGTTCAGTCGATTCTAGAATATTATTGATTGAATAATTTTTTTTTTAAATTGGAGAATCGTCATTATTATCATCGTCAATTGCCATGAAACAACTATGATCTGTTGCATTAAAGGGTGTGTCACATCAAATTGCATCACGGAAAAAACGATGTAGAAATTTAATTTTTAGGAATTATATCTTCAGCTTTCGCTTATAATCAGATAAGAGTGTATAGATCACGTTGGCCATGCTTCACTGTCAATTTTTCGTAAATTTGGAAAAAAGTCGTCGAACGAAAAAGAGCGTCGTGAATTAATCCTGTGCACTCATTTCGAGAATCCGGAGTTGTCACATCGGGACATCGGTAAGATGCTGGGAATCGTCCAATCCACGGTCAGCAGAGTACCAAAACGATACTTCGAGAACCTAACCATCGACCGGAAGGTGAAAAACGGCAAAAATGGATGGTCCGTCAGTGAAAAAGATCACAAGCGCGTAGTTAAGCAGTTTAGACGTGATCTGAGAAGTTCGGTCCGGGATGTCGCCAATAAGCTGAATTTGTCAAGTTCTTTCGTCCAGCGGACCAAGCAGCGGGAGGGCCTGCGTACATACAAGGTTCAGAAGGCTCCTAACCGCGACGAAATGCAAAACATGGTGGGGAAGACGCAAGCCCGGAAGCTGTACACCGAAATGCTGACGAAGCCGCATTGCCTGGTAATGGACGACGAAACCTACGTCAAAGCGGACTTTCGTCAGCTGCCGGGCCTGTTGTTCTTCTCCGCAGAGGACAAATTCAGCGTTCCGGAGGAGATTCGCAAGCAGAAACTATCCAAGTTTGCCAAAAAGTACATGGTGTGGCAAGCGATCTGCTCTTGCGGAAAGCGGAGCGCCCCCTTCGTGATGACCGGCACGTTAAACGGGCAGGTTTACCTTAAGGAGTGCCTACAGAAGCGCTTACTACCACTATTGAAGCAGCACGAGAGCCCGACCATCTTCTGGTCGGATCTCGCTTCGTGCCACTATTCAAAGGACGTGTTGGAGTGGTACGAAGCCAACGGGGTCACCTTCGTGCCAAAGGAAATGAACCCGCCCAACGCGCCGGAGCTTCGCCCAATAGAGAAATATTGGGCGATTATGAAGCAGGCCCTCCGGAAGAACCCAAAAGTTATCAAATCGGAGGCGGACTGCAATAGAAAATGGATTTCTGTTCAAAAAAGTCACAGGAGGGTTGTGTCCGAGACACGACCGCATAGTTGACGTAGGATTCCGTTAGGTTATCGGTTGATTTTGGATATGTTTGAAGAATAACATTATTAAACTCTTTGATAATGATGTGGTGGCCCTGAAAAGGGCCGTTTTGTTTGGATGTTGCATATTGTTTGTTCACTTTACCAGTGTTTACCGAGTGATGATGACAGAAGGATGGTAAACAGTGATTGGATGGTGTGTATCAGATAGAAGATGCCGAAGTGAAATGAGATATGATGAAAACAGCCCTCTATGTCCCTAGACGAGATGCGTCCAGTGTTATGTATTGATGAAACAAAGAAAAAAAACGCCAATTTAATATAAGATAATCATCAATACCGAACACAATTATCAATTTTTCTCATCAGTAAAAACATGTTACTTCAATATAGAGAAAACATATTTGTAATGGAAAAGGTAATTTTCTTTTATATGTTTTACCTTCCGAGTGTTTATTCAACCCAATGCGAATTTTAATTGAACTAACAATACCTAATACTATATGTAGAGCATATGGGAAATCACTATTCGAATATTTCTTCACTTTTCTAATTTTCTTCGCCGTACGAAGTTTCCTTAGGTGAGAATGAACACAACAAAACAACAGACAACTTAAACCGAAAGACCCGTTCTCAAGTGGGAACACACCTTGATTTTGATTTATGAAAATTGAAATAAATCTTTTCATATATCAAGTCATGTTCAACACAACTGCTACCATATACAATTTTACACTTACACTTGTGCTCAATTTTTCACAATACACGTTCGGTCATTGATATGAAATATCACGAAGCAACCAACATTAAAGTTCCAAATTTAAATTATATTTGCTAAAATTAATCGTATCACTCACCTTCCTTGCAATATAAAAATGCCCCCGACTTGCAGATACTTGCGATTTCCCCCAGGCAGCTTGGTTTTGAAGTCTCTGTTAGGGAACTCATTTCGGTGGGAGCAAATGCTCCCCCTACTTTCATGTAATTGCAATGTCGATTTCCCCCAGGCAGCTTGGTTTTGATGTCTCTGTCAGGGAACCGCCGCATGTGTCGTCAATTTCGACCAATCAGAAGCGGGTATTTCCGTTAGGATAGGGGTTGAGATTTTTCAATTGTTCGATAGTTAGTTTCATGACATATATTATTTTATTCAATATAAAAAATTGTTATGGAGTGCCGAAATCGTTTGACGCAAAAATTTCATCAATTCATCACGAAATGGCTGAGCAACAAGCGTTTGAAATTGGACAATTTTCACGATGTGCTCGATTTTCAATTTTCAATTTGTACCCCAAATTTGTTCTCGAAAGACGTAATCCTACGTCAAAAAACTACAACCTGACGTTGTACAGAACCTTATGGACGGGGTAAAGAGGAAGGTGCAAGCATACGGGTTTGGGCTCGAAGTATGAATAAAAAGAAAATGCCAAAAGTTGTTTAATAGTTTTAATTTTACTGTCTAAAATTTTCAAAAGGATCGGTCTACTGGGCGAATTTCTACAGCGTTTTTTCCGTGATGCAATTTGATGTGACACACCCTTTAGATTCAATATATGTTGTCAACGTCAGCCTTTTTTTCTTCATCGCTTTCGTCTCACTTTCCGTCAAGATTACCATCATCTGACACCAGTTTATCTCGGCAATGATGGGCAACTGAACAAATTACGATCCATCCAGTCACTACGCTATCCACGATAACGAATGGTAGGTAATCGCACATTTTTAAAACATCGTGGTTCCATTGTTTTACTAACAAACAACTAACAAACAACAACGCAAATCGCTAGTGACAGTTTCAAATTCACTGTAAGATTTGGAAGCGTTTCTCAGAATTCCAACTTCACGATGAACTCTAATACATCCAATGCAGTGTAATGATTGGCATTGTCCTGAAAAATTCCAGCGGTCTTTAAATGTCCACGGAACATTTACATCAACATTGCCAATAGCTTGGTAGCTTTAGTAACTACTCGCTTTCCGAAACCTCGTAGTTTCTAAAGGTTACTTGTGTCATTTTCAATTAATATATTAAAGTTCAGATGCTAGATGTATACAGTTAGCTGATATGATGATTCTCAGATTTTCGTAAAAATTGGTGCTTTAGTTCTTTATCGCAAAATATTTTTCAATTTCCATTTCAGGGTGGTTCGAAAAATCATTTTTGCCCCTTTTGTCCAAACATGACTTTTTTCAAAAATTCATAACTTTAGAGCTACTGGACCGATTTAGATGATCAACTTATCAAATTAATGTCAATTAGCTATTCTTCTTTGAGAAAAAAATTATAGGAGATTGTGTTCAAGACACGACCGCGTTGTTGAGGTAGAACAACGCTGTAGTTTAATTCAAGTCGCTTGTTTATAACTGCGGATATTATTTTATAATGCTACGAAAATTTTGAAATAACCAGTTTGGTCGCCCTGAAATGTTTTTTTTTATTGTAGAATCATTTGACGATAATTGTTTGATGGCTCATTCTTGTGCTCGCAGAAAACATTACATGCTCGAGATAAGCGCAGCTGTCATCCTTAGCGGAGAAAGTTTTGCTACCGGCAAGCGAAACTAAATCACAAACAAAATTCCAGAACGACATTTACTTTCTTGGTGACTAAATAAGCGAAATAAACTTTATCTGCACGCGAACCCAAATAAATTAATGACTTATTATAACTTTTTGAATAACTTGTCATTCCCCAAATAATTTTTTGGTGCACAACCTTAACACCTGCTTCACTATAGCGTCAGTTCAATGCATTGATGCAATGTCAAAGGCACCAACGAATCCTTTATGATGACAGAAAACAAACAATATTAACTGCTTGGCGAAAGGCTGAATATTTGCCTCAGAAGAGATTCATCACTAAAGGGTGTGTCACATCAAATTGCATCACGGAAAAAACGCTGTAGAAATTTAATTTTTAGGAATTATATCTTCAGCTTTCGCTTATAATCAGATAAGAGTGTATAGATCACGTTGGCCATGCTTCACTGTCAATTTTTCGTAAATTTGAAAAAATGTCGTCTAACGAAAAAAAGGGTCGTGAATTAATCCTGTGCACTCATTTCGAGAATCCGGAGTTGTCACATCGGGACATCGGTAAGATGCTGGGAATCGTCCAATCCACGGTCAGCAGAGTACCAAAACGATACTTCGAGAACCTAACCATCGACCGGAAGGTGAAAAACGGCAAAAATGGATGGTCCGTCAGTGAAAAAGATCACAAGCGCGTAGTTAAGCAGTTTAGACGTGATCTGAGAAGTTCGGTCCGGGATGTCGCAAATAAGCTGAATTTGTCAAGTTCATTCGTCCAGCGGACCAAGCAGCGGGAGGGCCTGCGTACATACAAGGTTCAGAAGGCTCCTAACCGCGACGAAAGGCAAAACATGGTGGGGAAGACGCGAGCCCGGAAGCTGTACACCGAAATGCTGACGAAGCCGCATCGCCTGGTAATGGACGACGAAACCTACGTCAAAGCGGACTTTCGTCAGCTGCCGGGCCTGTTGTTCTTCTCCGCAGAGGACAAATTCAGCGTTCCGGAGGAGATTCGCAAGCAGAAACTATTCAAGTTTGCCAAAAAGTATATGGTGTGGCAAGCGATCTGCTCTTGCGGAAAGCGGAGCGCCCCCTCCGTGATGACCGGCACGGTAAATGGGCAGATTTACCTTAAGTGCCTACAGAAGCGCTTACTACCACTATTGAAGCAGCACGAGGGCCCGACCATCTTCTGGCCGGATCTCGCTTCGTGCCACTATTCAAAGGACGTGTTGGAGTGGTACGACGCCAACGGGGTCACCTTCGTGCCAAAGGAAATGAACCCGCCCAACGCGCCGGAGCTTCGCCCAATAGAGAAATATTGGGCGATTATGAAGCAGGTCCTCCGGAAGAACCCAAAAGTTGTCAAATCGGAGGCGGACTTCAAGAGAAAATGGATTTCTGTTAAAAAAAAACTACAACCTGACGTTGTACAGAACCTTATGGACGGGGTAAAGAGGAAGGTGCGAGCATACGGGCTTGGGCTCGAAGTATGAATAAAAAGAAAATGCCAAAAGTTGTTTAATAGTTTTTATTTTACTGTCTAAAATTTTCAAAAGGATCGGTCTACTGGGCGAATTTCTACAGCGTTTTTTCCGTGATGCAATTTGATGTGACACACCCTTTAATACCCTAACGTAAGTAATTCCCTCTCGCTGTCTCCCCCTCCTTGTTTATATTTATCATTACAAATGGGATTTCAGCGTAGCGAAGATGCGCTATTTTTGGTTTGAAGCAACTAAATATACACACACTTATCTCTGTTTTGCGTTCTTCAACGAACGAACGTGATAAATTATAGAGGTTTTAAACTTTACAGTTCATTCACCTCTAAATCTTCTCAACAGAAGCCTTTACTATTAATATTGCCAGTCTAGATTAGCTTAGCTGTCATCCTTTGCGGAGAGAGTTTTCCTACCGTCATGCGAAATCAAATCAGTGACAAAATTCCAGAACATTTATTTTCTTGGTGAGCTGACGATAGCCTAGCTTGATGATTCCCCACACAATTGTGTAGTTCAAAACATTAATGCAATGGTGTCAGTTTGAAGCAACGATTGCAATGCCAGAGACATCACCGAGTGAGTAATTTGGTCGCGTTCGCAGTTCAGTCCGAAACGAAGACATGTGATGGCGCAAAACAAGGAATAACAAGCGATGCCCATTGTTTAGTATCTAGAACGATACTGAAAGTTTGCCTTTCCTTCCTTTCCTTGTTGGATTAAAGAGACTTTAAACTTTTTCAGTTCATTTATCTCTAGCCTTCAAAAAGGCCCTTGGAAAACTCTGCTCTTTCCTCATATTACTCCTCCACCCCCATTGCCTTGACAAAACCATTCGATCCCTCGCCGTCCAGTTCGCCCAGCAGCGATTTTGTCCAGTCGGTGTCCTCACGAAGAATGAAGTTTGCCGCAACGAGATCCACTGTTTATACTCTAGGCAAATATTCCCCTTCGTTCTTCTTCTTTTCCTTTGTTCACCGAGACTGTACATCTTACGATTTCCCCTTCGTTGCTCGTCGATAAGTTGCTTGTTATTGACAGCTCTGTTCGGGAAAGCACAAAAATGGACAGAACAAATGTATGAGGAAATGGGAATGCTTCCAATTCTCATCAATTTAAACCATATACAGACTATGGGATTGTAATGTATAGCATATCAAACAAATCTTAGGGAATTTCCGATTCGTTTGGTATGTAAATCGCCAGAATCCGTTCACGGCAAAAATAGTTATTAACGTTAACTTTATTTCATAAAAACGTGACCTGCTTTCTGATTTGGCACCCTTAATGAAAGACGTAGTTCTACGTCAACAATCTTGCAATAAAATCGGATTTGAAATGCGTTTCATTTTCTCGAACATTCGCACAAGCTTCATCAACGTACAAACAAGCTGTTTTAGTTTTGGCTAAAGCAAACCCAATCAGTGTTGGTGAAGAACAGAGAGCAGGTGAAGCAATTACCAACGAAAGGCTTTACTGCCACTACAACTCGCAAAGTGTGGCCGAGCCTGAAACGGAAACACTGCTACAGACGGCTCACTGGCTGGAGTGAGACTGTGTTATAGTAACAACACATAGTTTACACTCTAGTCTGCTGCAATAAGTAGCAGACGGGCAGAGTTTATGTTATAATTTTTCCTCTCTCCACAGTATTCATAGCACAAGCACTACATTTGTATTTCGAGCGATTAATGTACGATCCATTGTGGTATATTAAAATTGTGGCTCGCCGCTACATTGGTAGGTTATTTCTGACGGCAAGTGCAAAAATGGTTCTCAAATGGGGATCAACACTAAGGAAGGAGCCTGGACAAACGATATGAGCAAATTCGTGACCCGCGCCTATTACATCTGCACTGTTTTGAAACGGACATGAGCGGTCACCCTCGAATACTATTAGGTGTACCGGTAAGTTTCTTCTGTTTTACAACAGATGGCATAACTTGATTATTATTCCAGTGAATCAAATTTCCAGACATTCGTTGGAAAGCTACTGTCAATGCGCGTCTTTTTCAGTATATATGAAAAAGTTGAAGCGTAAGCAACATAGTTTTTTGCCACATCGAATTTCGTACCAACGAGAGTGTTTTTGCGAGGAGTGTTACTTCATTACTTCAATATGAAGAAAAAAGCTGCGGAAAGTGATCGCATTTTGGTGGAAGTTTATGGGGACCATGCTCCAACTGAACGAACGCGTCAAACGTGGTTTGCACGGTTTAAAAGTTGTCATTTTGACTTGGAAGGCGAAGAACGTTCCGGACCGTCAAAAAAGTTTGAAAATGAAGAATTGGAAGCTTTACTCGATCAAGATCCGTCAACAAAGGCAACAAGAACCTGCAGATACACTTGGAGTAGCTCAGCAAACCATATCCGATCATTCAAAAGCAATGGGAATGATCCGAAAGATAGGACATTGGGTGCCGTATTAATTGAAGCAACGAGACGTCGAACGCCGTTTTTTCACGTGCGAACAACTGCTCCAACGGTATAAAAGAAAGGATTTTTTGCATCGAATCGTTACTGGTGATGAAAAGTGGGTCCATTACGACAATCCTAAATGTCGGGTAACGTATGGATACCCCGGTCATGCATCAATATCAACGGCTGCGCAATATTCACGGCCAGAAAGTTATGCTCTCTATTGGATGGGACCAAATGGGTTTGGTGTACTATGAGATGCTAAACCGAATGAAACCATTACCCTACCGACGACAATTGATGCGTTTGAGTCGTGTACTGAAGGAAAAACGGCCACAATACGAGCAAAGACACGATAAAGTTGTTTTGCAGCACGACAATGCTCGGCCGCATGTCGCGAAACCGTTCTAAACATACTTGGAAAGGCTGAAGTGGGAAGTCCTATCCCACCCGCTGTATTATCCAGACATTGCTCCGTCCGATTGGATCGGTTCGTGGTTAGCCGACAAACCGCAAAGGGATCCGTGAATTGCCAGAAAGATGTGAAAAAGTTGTGACAAGCGATGGGCAATATTTTGAATATTAAATTTATAACCATTTTTGCAGAGTAAAGCATCAATTTTTGAAAAAAAAACGAAGAAACTTACCGGTACTCCTATTAACAATGTTCGAGGAAGCGTATCCAGAATTCATCGGGAAGCTTGACCATAGCGCGATGAACACGAGGCTTAGAACGATTATACGCAACAGTATGCTCTCCCAAACGCAAATCGATGAGATCAAGCGGCAGGTGCAGAGAGAACTAAGGTCCAGAACAAACAGAGCAAGCGATGTCTCGAGAAATCGAGCCGGAAGATCCACAGTCATATGAACAACTACTACATGATCTAGTCTTCCATTACGACGAGGCGATCTCACAGTTTCGCGACACGGACCCTTTGTCGCGCCCCAGGACCCCGAAGTTGCAGCATTGCCGCAGGCTGACAAGTACAGTAAAGCTCATGAACGAGCACGTTCTTCCGCTGCACTTGGTTGATGCTGAGAACATGGAGGAGCTGCATCTGACAGTTTACTGTGCTGCTGTGGCGACCGCTAAATATTTAGGATACCGTAAACAGTTCGAACGTTACTCTGACTCTGTAAAGCGCCAAGGACAAAATCGGATGTTCAGAGATAACGAGAAAGCATTAGCGAAGGTTTGCCAGATATTAGCAATGTGACGAACTTCTGGGCTGGTATTTGGGAGACCCCAGTACAACATCCCGACGGGCAAATGTGGTTAAGACGGGAGGAGGAGAGTTGTGGTGGAATTGAAATTAAAAAAAAATAGGAAACCGATTACTCGCGGTCGACTCGAGTTTAGAAGGGTGACACATTTTCATTAGGAAAACGATGGGATGTAAGGAAATTGTAACAATGTTCACACTCATACTCACATTCTCATTTATACTTCCACTTCACACTCAATGCTTAAACACTATTCTTACATCTAATATGTATTACAATTCAACTTACTCTAATGGAAGGGAACCGATAGCTCGCAAAGGACAAAAAGGAGGGAAAAAGGATGTAAGAACAATCACACTAGAAGATCGATAGTTTTAACGAAAACATATATTTGGGACATGGAAACAAGGTCTAGCCGAGCCAACACATCTCTCACTGGCATATTAGGCTCCGAAGAGAGTTTTCCAAATTCGACCTAGCAACCCCCGCGCGACCAAACAACGTGTTCGATGTCGTGGTAACCTTGGCCACGAACACTGTCTGCTGTCGGCAAGATTAATTCAAAAGTGTAGCGCATCCAACGTAACGTTGCCCTTAATACGTTTAAAAATTTCCATAGAGTCGCTATAGAACCGTGGCACTCAACGTGTTAAACATCATTACTCTATAACTCTTTCTAAGGCACTATTTCGGTACGACTCAGAGTTTTTGAGATATAAATTATCAAAGATTTCTCTAACTAAAATCGATAAGCCCTTTTCAAAAGTTACGCTTGAGTCAAAAAAATTCCGTTTGCTATGGAAAATTCATATTTCCTTCAACCCAAATGGAATACAAACTTTCATTCGAATCAAAAATACATGTTTTAAAAATCTGTGTGATATTCCGTGAAACACCGGTATATCTCTTATATAAAATACCTAACAATCGTAACACATCTGTATTCATTGACGCTTCAATCCGAACTCGTTTTGTTTACATATCTCATCAGAGCTGCACTCTAATTCAAAATACCACAATCTGCATTTCTTAGAAGAATTTATTTGGAATTGCACAATGACAGCAGAAATAAAAGTGTGTTAAAAATTCCATACGTGTGAATATACATAAGAATTATAGAAGCGGAATTGTATTTTTTTGTGTGCCAACCCATAGAGAGCTTCTCAATCAGAAGGTCATTGTACAAAGTGATCAATACATCGTTGGTTGATGTTGCATAGTAAACATTAAATCTGAGATCAAAATTGAAGAAAAAAGAAGTAGAAGGGTCTGAGCCTAGGGCACGGACGGAAGTTTGACGTAGGACTGTGATTGTTCAGAACACTTGGTTATTTTAAATGTAATTCTTATCATTATTCAGAAATCTGTTAATTTAACTTTTTCGAAAATCAAAATAATAACCACGAAAAGAACCGTTTGTTGTATGTACTCATAACCCTCAAACGGTTTGTAACGAACAAAGAAAGACAATAAGCTCCTGGTAGGAAGTTCAACTGTCTAACTGAAAATGATTCATGAATATCAATGAGACACATAAGATGTAGATGAAGTATATGTGAATCGGTAAACAAAAAAAAATAAATCGTCATTGATTACATTGAATATGAAAAAAACATGTTGAAAGTACTCACGATTTCGTGATATTTTGAGGTAAAATACACATGAAATCATGAAGTTGCTTTATTTTTAATGGAAAGCTATGCCATTGTGATTTCCATTGTCTTATTCTCAGTTTTCGGTGAAATAATGTTCGTTTGCAGCTATCACAATCATGTCGTATTGGTTCTTCTGCTCAATCTATCATAGAAGGAATTGAGTCATTGAGAATTATGAATATGAGTCATGAAGAATATTAATATTTCATTTCGTTTCATTTTTGTAATGCGATGTAATGCCGATCTCAATAAGTCTTCGCATGATAATCGCTGCCTCCTGCTAATTAATGAACGACCACTGTATGGGTTACACTTTCCTCGTTGCTTTGATGAAATCTTGCATGAAGTTCGAGTGATGCATGAAATCTTGCATCTGATTACTTTAAGATATTGCTAATTTGTTAGATAGAACGAATTATTGCACGCAATTTTGTGTTACATACACCACTCATGGGAACGAAGTCTAATGGTATATATTATAACATATATCGTAAGAACGATTCTGCTCAATATGCATTTGAAAACTCTTAATAAACGTTAGATTTTTAGTAGAGTGACTCCCTATATAGAAATCAAATACGTAGACATTGACTTTTCGTATAACTCAATCTTTGCCAGCATTAGAAAATCATGCATCATAAATTAATATGACTCCATGATTCATCCCAGCAGTGCGTGTGTGGTCTTCGGTGTTGAAACAAAGACGCCACGATAAAAAAATATGTTTGCCTGCGTAGGAGTAACATCAAAAAGGAGAGACAAAACACAATACCAAACTAAAAGCTAACTCGACTGTATTTCGGTTTCCGCGTGCCGAAAATATACCTTGGAAAGAACACGTAAAAAATACTTTTCGATAAAAAAATAGTAATGCAATTTTCCCTTCAAGCACCAAAGCCTTTGTTCTGTCAATGTGTCAAAGGAGAGAACAAATGGATTGCAACCGTCTTTTCGTCCCACCGACCCAACTGCACGGCTCGTACGTCATCTCGTTGATTGGTGCCGACCAAGGCGTATGATAAATGGTATCAATGCTAAACATAAACGTTTCCATTCCGTGGGTCGTCGCCATCGTCGTCATCGTGGAGATCATGCAGCGCACGCCAGGCCGTAATTGGACTATGATATGATGATGAGCTTGATGATTGTCCTTGTCGAGGTGCACTTCACAGATCTTCTTCTCGCTTCTTAAACGCCGTAGACCATTTATCGGGTTTTATGTGCTCTTTATTCAAGGTATAATTTCACGCGATTAAATTATACACACAGCGAGCGACCTTCTTCGTGTCTTTCGGCGAGGAAGAAATAAAGAAAAAAGGTGATGAAGATCCAGACTTGTAGGAGGTTGAACCGCGCCAGATTACGTGAGTCTGATGGAGCAACATGATTTTCGCCTTTTCACCTCGACTTCCCAGGTTCGGGTTGTAAACAACGCTTCTCCGGCACGTCTGGCACAGGCCAGAATCGGATATACAGGGTCTATGTTATTCCATTTGCACCCAACATGAGGCTGCTGCTGTATCATTCTCTCGAGCTGAATGTAAGCGAGAGAAAAAAAAGATGATGGCAGGCCAAAGTGGCGTTCTTTGCCACGAAAGGATATGAATTTTGTTTGGCTAGTGTTTTATTCAAATTTTCAATCATAATTCATCGTGATATATTGGATTAATCAGCGAAATCCACGGTTGTCTTCCCATTATTTGCCGATGGAACATTCTTCTCACTTTCTGCATCTTGTGTGTGTGAATATTTCATTCGGCTGGAAACAATTTGCAATCTCGCGAACATGGTTATATAAGTTGTAAAAAAACAACAAGCTGCTGAAAACAAGCTTGTTGTGAGTAATAATTGTCAGCGTGAAATGCGAACAAGATCGTGACCTCGGTTGTATGCAAATTAGTGAGAAACAAGACCTTGTTCCCCACAAAATTGGTTTTTGCTTCGTGTTGAAACGCATGTAGAATATGAGTAAGTGTGAGGCGAAGTTCATCGTAAGCATCATTATTAAGCGCCAATATTTTACCATCCAACCGAAACCGCTCGGTCCACACTGGCCACGAACTTTTAACCCACTGAATGCACAACGATCACTATCTCTAATCTCGCTGCAATTTCTTCCAAACTGCTCCCACTTGGCAGCATTGGCAAAGGCATGCCAGAATCACTTGCCTTCCCCCGCTGGAATCACGCCATTCCAGCATAACTTGGGTATGCATAAGAATATCTTGAGCAAATTTATATTCATTGAAATTTTTGGGGGTGACGGGACCACACACACACACACACACACACACACTCGGTCGTCTGCCAAGACTGTGGCCAACAAGCTTACGATCTTCCCACACTATCTGCACCGAGCGAAATTGAAAGACTCTTTAACTTAACTCTGGCGGATGGGACTCCGATGCAGCGATGCATATATGCATCGCGCATATGTTGTTTAGAGCGGTGATATTTCCCTTGAGATGCATTCGAGCGCTTCACCATCGTCACCATTGCGCTGTCGTTTCGGTCGGAAATTGTGCCGGATTCTGCTGCTTGGAATTCGGAGTCACTTTCGAACCGTGACCTCCCCGCTTTGGGAGGGCCAACCCTGGGCTGACGAAGGTTAACGGGTTAATGAATTATTTTGTTTTTTTTTTCGTTGTTTTCGTTATGGAAAAATCATTTGTGAAATACAACATCATTCAAATGTCCACCTAGGGCTTCCTCGCACACCTTGATCCGGAACAGGTAATTTTCGATGACTTTTCGGCACATATGGGGCGGTATCTCGGTCATAACTTCACGAATGTTGTCTTTCCAATGTTCAAGAGTTTGCGGAGAGTTGGCATAGACACGGTCTTTCGCATAACCCCACAAAAAAAAAGTCTAGCTGGTTCAAATCGCATGATCTGGACGGCCAATTGGCATCACCAAAACGCGAAATTATGCGTCCCTCAAATTTCGTTCGCAATATGGCCATGTTCAGTCGTGTTGTGTGGCACGTGGCGCCGTCCTGCTGAAACCACATGTCATCCGTATCCATATCTTCAATTTGTGGTAGAAAAAAATCGGTTAACATGCGGCCATAGCGCTCACCATTCACAGTTAGCGTCTCGCCGTCCTCATTTTCAAAGAAATACGACCCGATGACTCCACCAGACCATAATGCGCACCAAACAGTGACTCGAAATGTGCGAAATGTGTGAATGAAGAAAATTTGATGCGAAAATTCAGCATTTTGCTGCTGTTGTTCGTTCACCCAATCGATGTATGCCCGACAAATTCTATGGTCACCAAGCTCTAATTTTTGTACCAGTTGGACTTTATATGGATGTGTTTGACAAACCCAATTGCTGAGCACGCCGTGGAATCGAAACATTCGGGTCATCCTCCACACTGGCAGCAACAGCAGCAATATAGCAATATTTTACGAACGTAGCGGATATTGTGAAACTGAACGCACATTACGATGATGCACAGGTTTCACAATATCCGCTACGGATCCAGTTTGTTCGAATTTACGCACTACATTAGCGATTGTGTGCTCTGTAGGCCGTCCATGACGACCAAAATCCGTCCGTAATGCTCGAAAAACATTTGCCGGTTTTTCATCATTTTTATAGTATAATTTAACAAAATTAAACATATGTTAGCTACGTGGAAAAATAGTCATTAGAAATTTTGTCTCATTTGGAGAGTTGACATCTCGAGTGGTTCGGTTCCCTGGTTCTCTGTCGCTCGCACTTGGTCGAAGAGTAAGAGTAAGAAGCCAGTCATGTCTAGTCTTAGGAAGAAATACGATGAGATTTATAGAAATCGCATCAACCGTTTACACTAGCGCGAACTTATAATATGAATATGTTCATATTTTCGGTGAATTTATTCACCTTTATATTCAATGTAAGCAATGACGATATATTTTTTTCTTGTTTACCGATCCACATCATCTACCATTCCACCCTGTTATGTGTCACACTAATATTCGTTAGTCATGTTCAGTTAGACAGTTGAACTACCTGTCAGAAGCTAATTTTTCTTTTTTTGTTCGTTACAAAACGTTTGAGGGTTATGAGTACATATAAAAAACGGCCCTTTTCAGGGCTACTTCGAAAGAGTTAAACTAAAAGATTTCTGAACAATAAAAAGAATTACACATAAAAAACAACTGTTCTGAACAATGGCAGTCCTACGTTAAACTTCCGTCCGTGCCCCTAGGCTCAGACCCTTCTACTTTTTTAAGAAGATCGACTTCGATTTATCTAAGATTATTTTTTTTACACATTTCAATGCTTGGAAGTAGAAGAAGAGAACACCAACATATTTGAATTTAAACTGCAGTTTATTAATGTTTGCATGTTATTGAACAAAAAGTTATACCATGGGCTAGAAAAGTTTCTGGTTCCCCTTCTAATGGAAAAGACAATTCTAGGTTATGGCAATTTTAGATCCATTTAAACATAATTTTCGTTGAAATGTACCTGGTTTTGATATATGATTCTTTTTTCAGAATTTTAGAGCGTAGTGCGGTACATTTTATTAATAATTTGAAACTCCTGAATTATTAAACTGAATTTTAAGACGCAGTACTGCTTTGAAATGTGTTCGTACGTGTTTTCTTATATATTTATATTTTTTTTCATGATGTATTGATTACTGAACGTACTAGGCAATTCCTAAATAGAGCTATGAAAATGTTTCGATTACTGATTTTGTTGTTGTTGGAAAAAGTATATTGATTCAGAAGGGGCATATTTAGAAGGCGATAATATAAATTTAGATGATAAATGAAGCATTTTCTTTGAAAACACAAATTCCCGGTATAAATTTGACAAATTGTATTACATATTTAGTAAACATAGTGCAGTGAAATAAATACTCGAAACATAGAATATGTCCAATTGTGATGGCAAAGCGGTGAAAATTTTGTGACAATAAACATTTAAAATGTTGTCATACCAAATGTCATATAGCACCTAAACAAGGACGAATGTAACAAAATTTATCAAAAATAATATTTAATTGATTTCCACAATCTGACCAAAACTGTCACTAATATGGGTCACTTCGAATCAGGCCGTGACTGCATGAGCATTTCCCAACAAAGTTTTCGAATGTTTGCCAAAAGACTGAGTTATCAATCATTTTAAATTTTTTTTCCTTATTTTTACCGTCTGCTTTTTATTAAACGGTTTTATTTAGCTTGCCCTGTAATCTGTTTGTATGTTTGTATGTTTGTAACGTGTTTGTCTGTAGCGCTGACCCACATTAATAGCAATTTGACTCCCTTTATATTGTATGTTTAATCACAATTAAACCGTTTAACTTAATTTTTTTTTTACTTATTTCATTTTGTTTTTGAAATCGATCATTAATAAAATCGTGGATTTAAATTCATAAGACTAAACATATCAACATCTGATCTATTTACAAAATTATCCAATTTAGTATACAAATATCGAAATGTCAAAAAAATTGAAATTTCTATGGTAATTTTATCATAGTAAGATGCGCTATAAGTATTTTTTCCATATTTTATTTTCCAAGCTATTAAGAACTTCGTGAAAAAAAACTACGTTTTAGCCATAGATCTCATACCATATAGAGATTCAGAAAAATATCCTAATTTTCTAATTTTCAACAATACTTTCCATAGCGTTGGTGATAAGGTTTGGGGCTCTTTTTACGAAAACACAAATACAATACAATAATAGATTTTAGGAAAATAAAAAAAATATTAGAAAATTACGAAAAATAGAAATAAAAAAAGATATTAAAAAAATGACATTCACCCGAATGAAACAAATACCCGAATGCAACATATACCCGAGTAGACATTTACCCGAATGCGACAGATACCCGAATGGACAGTTGCCCGAATGCAACAAATACCGAATGCAACATTTACTCGAATGGAATGTTCACTCGAATGAGAAGGAAAGCTTCCAACAAATCAGATTGTGTGTTTCGTCGAATCTCCTGTTGATGAATAGGATTAAATCAAAACAACATGAAAAAGCAAAAAAAATACGAAGTAAAATGAGAAATTGTGATGAGGAATTTTGACAATGATTTTGAAGACTTCGCGGTGTCATTTTTTAAAATTAGTGTAGGCACAATTGACATGCCAGAAAAAATTCCTTTCTGTGTTGATCTTTAGAGCCATGAAATCATTCAAAATGAGCATGGGTTATGGAATATTTCGAAAATTAAGCATGAAAATTTAACATAAAAAATATAAAGCCTAAATGTCATGAAAATGTGAAAAGAATTGATAAAAAAATGGTACTCACGTATTTACCACCGCAGCACAGTTTTTATCATGAAATTATTATTTCGTAATGAAAATTATTCTGAGGTCAACGTAATAAGTGTGAAGTCCCAATTTAACGAGATAAAGAACCGAGGCGGCACCAAGCCGCCGAAGTGACGCGTAACATTCGGGTAATTGTTGCATTCGGGTAAATGTCGCATTCAGTTAAGTGTCAATTTAGGTAGATGTTACATTCGGGTAGCTGTCGCATTCGGGTATTTGTTACATTCGGGTGAGTCGAATTCTGGTGAATGTCTTTCGGGTGAGTGGGTTTCGAGTAAATGTTACATAGTCATTTTTTATTACTTAAATTTTTGATGAATATTTTTTTTGATATTTTTTCTCGATACACAAAAGTAAGATGCACATTCCGTATTTTTTCCAATTTTTATCACGAAGTTATCGGGAATGGCATGCAAAAAAATGAAAAGTAGGTTTATTACCATAGATCCTATGGTGAACCATATAGGGGTTCAACAAAAATGGTCAAAATTTCTTATTTGGTACCCTATACAATATTTTCCATAGACCGGGTGATTTGGTTTGGGGGAATTTTTTACTTCCCTACCCAGCAAGGCCCTTCTATTATAAAGCTTATTTTGGGGATGCACTTTCTAAATTTTATTTATAAAAATTACAGTGCCAAATCATCGATTACAAATTATTTTTAATCGAATTTTTCAAAAGTAAGGATTATGTAAATATTATCAATTCGACAACATAACATGTGTAATTTTCTAAATCAGACGTATTTGAAGATTATGTTTAGTAAACAACAACTAAAATCGACTTCTAGCTAGAATTCCTCAGACTGCTCAACATTTGAAAATTGTTCAACAATTAATGTGGTTCTCTATTACAACATCGCAGTGGCGTAGTGTAAGGGGATGAGGGGGGCGGTCCGCTTCGGGTGTCACCCACGACCAGGATTAGTGTATTATTTTTTTCGAGAAATTACTTCAATATTTCGTGCAAATGTCACCCGTCAGTGATTGGTGGAATTATCTAGTGAGAAATTTAAATTTTTTCTTAAATATGGATGAATTTGGCACAGTATATAATCTTCCTGACTTTGTTAGACCCCTGACTATGCGATCCTTCGATCCTTCCTTTGGAATGCCAAATAAAATTTTTGTTAGTGTTGCATCGCGAGAATAAACTATTAGTTATAGTGAAAAATTTCCACGTGCTTTATTCCTCCAATGCTAACTGAATCCAAACAATGTTTTTCGAAACCAAAGTGAATCGAATTCCAATACAAATTCCTTGAACTATAATTTTTTCCAGTCGTCGTTTTTTCCCGGTCTTATCATTTGTTGAGATATCCTTCAAACAAGCGTTGATGGCTTTATTTTTGATTTGCCTGTTGCATCGATTACTCGATATAACAATGTTCCCGGCTAAGTAAAATCTTACATTTCGATGACACAAGGAAGATGAATCTTCGCCATATAGGGAAAATTTTCTAGAGTTAGAAGAACTGTTATCTGGAGACGACTCTGTTTGATAAAGCATTTGATAAAGTTGAGCGAAATCAATAAATCAATGCATGGCGCCTTATTTCACCTACGGTATGAGGCTTTTGTGTGATTTGTTTCAGCTCCCATTCGCTAACATTTGAGTAGGGACGTGTGCAAAGAGCAACGAATGGCAGCTGAAACAAAACACTTAAATCTATAAAACTTACGTCTTCTTTCACTGTGCAAAAATGTCTTTTTGCAAAAAATCATCACATTTGAACCACTGAACCGATCTAGATGATTGACATATTAAATTGAATCCAATAAGCAAACCTTCTTTGGAGAAATATCACACTTGCGGGAAGATTGGATTCTAGTCGCACCGTTATAGTCTAGTCACATAGGAATTTGGAACGAAGACTTAAAACATGTTAAATTTGCAAATTATTAACTCTGTTATGTAAAAAAAATCCTCAGCTTCCCAGAAAAAAATATTTAAAAAAAATAGCACCATCTATCTTTTACCGAGAAAACTATGACAAACTAACACAATCAATAATTACAAAAAAGAGAATCCAAATTATTCACAAAAGTAATATTTTTCCAAAAACCAATATTTAACTTATAAGTTTCAATTTGATATGTCGATCATCTGAATCGGTCCAGTAGTTCAAAAGCTACAATTTTTCGTAGTGGCAAAAATGGGAAAAAAAATGTTTTTTCGAACCATTAACTTTAAAAAACTTTAAAACTCAAAAACCAAAAAATAGTATCATTATTATCGATATATGTTATGTGAAAAATCCTCAACTTTCAAGAAAAAATTTAAAAAAAGTAAGCTAAAACAATAAAAAACGACTACAATCAATAATTACGAAAATAAAATTCGTTTCTTTTGCAAGTTCAATATTTTTAATGAAAATGGCTAGCTCGAAAGTTTTCGTCAAAAGTGGTGATTTTGTTTTTTACCGCAAAACACTAGACCCTTATATTTTTATTTTTTCCATTAGAGTGCCCATTTCCATTTTTGGGTGGCTGGAAAAATAAATTTTTTCCACTTGTTCCTAAAAATGACTTTTAAAAAAATTACTTTTGATCCACTGAGCCATGTTTTAGATGATCGACATATCAAATTGAATCCAATGAGCTAATTTTTTAAAAATATTCAATTTGCAAATAAATGGATTTTATTTTCGTAATTATTTTTTTGTTGTAGTTTTTTTTTATTGTTTTCACGGCTTTGGACTAGAGGGCGCTAATTTTCTTTATATTTTTACTTGAATGCTTTCACGATTTTTCACATAACATATCTCGATATCAGAAATGCTTTTTTTTTTGTTTTCGAGATATAATTATGAGATATGAGATATGATATGAAATCATCATTGAATTTAAAGACGCGACCATGTACATTTTTTTTATTGGCCCAAAATAATGACTTGTGCAAAATTTCAGTTCAATCGGTCATGATTTAGGGGTGCCTGAAAGCACTCAAAGTTTTGTCTCAGATTTTTTTTCGAGATAACACCAGCTCTCAGCATTTTATGCATTTTTAAGTTATTTGGCGTCCAAAGAAAAAAAAAAATCGATTTTCATAATTCCATTGTAATTTCAGGTCAATACACCTTGGATCAATCGAAACATAAATTTCAAAAAAAGAAAGTGGTCAAGGGATAGAGCGGGTGAAGAAGAGATAATATTAATACATTGCGAATTTATTTCACATATAATGGGTAAAACTGAAGCACACATAAAAAAAGGATGAAACTGGATAATATTTAGAAAAACTGAAAGATTTTAAGATTTACCTGTTTGACTGGATCGAGAAAAACAACTGGAAGAATCTAATTTAAACTAAAACATGGATGTTTATGTTTACATTATCATCCCCGGAATGAGCAACAAATTGATATAAATCGGCAAAAATGTGTGTTTGTGGAAAAACAAAATTATCCCTTTCAACGTAATGGAACTCTGAATGAAATAAGGACATCACGTATATTCGACGCTAAAAAAATCAAGCTCATTAAGCAGGAACTTATTCTCCACATGATTTGATTAACCTTTTTGCAAATCCCAACCATGATTGATGAAAGGGCACTTCTATAGGATAAACCATAATGCGACAACCAAATCTCATAGCAGTAGCTCATCGTCACACTGGGTGCACATGATTTGTATTCTCCCCAGCAATAAAATAGGATTCAAACTGCATCCTCCATACGTATGCACTGGCAAAGCTTCTGCATAATGAATCATAATATTTTTTTCTAGCGACTAATGCATTTTCTGATTTGCATATTCAAGCACCGCCTCATATTCGATCAACGACCACCATTCCATTTCGTTATTTATTTTCTTCAGTAGCGAGAAAGCATCAATTAATTGATCCATTTATTGTAAGGATTTTCCAAATCCCCATCTTTTTATGTTTGTTTTCAATATTTCACATCCCAAGCAAACCGAGAGAAGTTCTGATGGAATCGTTATCACCACAGCGTTTCATTTACACGACAAACACATTAGCCTAATCAAGGGTTTCAAGAGGAATCCTTAAATTGAAAATCAATCTCTTTCTCACTTCCTTTCCAGTTCGTCTTTGTCCCTTTTAGTGGAAGCCAAAATTAAGATCCAATTTTAGGACGATTTATTTATGTTCTCTTCTCGTTTCCTTTCACATGCAAACTAAACCCTGTGCACTTAATGTAAATATATTTATTTTCCTTCAAATCGGATAATTACTTATTTGGATTAATTAAGCATCTCGACTCGACTTCTCTGCCCCGTCGACAGCTTCCGCACGGCACACTTCAAACGATTGGCCCGAAGGCTAGCCTAAACATTTGTGTGTATAAAATTGAATCGCCCTATTTTATGGAAAGTGACTCCTTCTTCGCCGGAGCCACCGTCCTGAGCGGCGAAAATTCATCGACCTTTCTCCGCCTGAACCCAACGCCAGCACGAGACGCCACAAGTAAAATTAAGAAATCTCATTCTCACCACACAGTGTCGACCTTTGCCAAGAACGTCAAAAACTAACGCTAATGTATTCACTTTTAAGCTCCCCGGTAGGAAAGATGGTAGAAGTGGGAGAAACACTTTCCCAGTCCTGAACCGAGTTTACGGTTTCCAGAGCGGACGACGAGTTGCGAGCGTTCGCCAAGACTCTTGGCATCTTGGCAGTCTTTCGGGGAATGCCGAAAGTCACCAAACGCGGGGAAATGGTTTGGGTATGGCAAAAGCAAAACATTGAAATGAATTGTAAACAATTTTTCACCCTGGCACCGAGAAAAGTGACAGCGAATAGGGGATAAGTGCAGTCCTCCTCCCCAAAACCCAACTTTCAGCGCAGTGAAAAATTCAAACTTTCATGAATCGTTAAGTGTGCGAACGGTGACATCTGACAAAATATGTCAGCCGGCTCGAGGATTAGATCGACGGGAAGGATTCTGGGGTGATGATGGGGTGCTAGTTGTTGGTAAACATGATTACGAGCCAACGTCGGCTGAAAGAGCCGCTTGTGAACTCACAAATAAAATCATTTTGACATGACGATATGCAAGCAGTTATATGATGATTTATAATGAATTTTGTTTAAATTTCATTAATAATCTCAGAAGCTATCGGTACGTTATAGGGATGTTTAAAACACGTACATCAATGAAGTATATATGTCCTAGCTCGTTTTAAAAATTGTCGTACTCTGACAAATTTGACGTATCATACCATCTTAGGCTGATGTTACATTAGGCGGATTCGCCGCCGCGGATATCGCGACGGTTTTTTTTCTCGATATGAATTCGCTTCCAAAACCGCCCGCTCTGTGTGACATGGCTCATTCACAATACACTGTAGATCCTCGGCTGCGGTTTTACTCGCGGAATCCGCGGCGGCGAATCCGCCTAATGTGACATCAGCCGCAGCGGAGGATCTACAGTGTATTGTGAATGAGCCATGTCACACAGAGCGAGGCGGTTTTCAAATGGAGAAAATAACCGTCGCGATATCCGTGGCGGATTCCGCGAGTAAAGCCGCAGCGGAGAATCTACAGTGTATTGTGAATGAGCCATGTTACACAGAGCGGGACGGTTTTGGAAGCGATTTCAAATAGAGAAAAAAACCGTCGCGATATCCGTGGCGGCGAATCCGCCTAATGTGACATCAGCCTTAGGCTACGTAAAGGGTGTCTGATGAATCTCCCATGAACAAAGTCGATGCGCGAGCAGTTTTAGTAACTCAGTAAGAGCCCCCGCAGACTGCAGATTGACTTGTCAACCGATAGTTCGGTCGGCTTCTTAATCAGTACCGAGAGGTATGCATGTGCGCACATTACACCAATTCAATTGAGTCAGTTTTTGCACCAGTAGGCCGATCCGAACAAACTGTCGGCTGAAAAAAAGTCTGTAGTGCGCGGGGGCTCTAAGAGTTCCTAAATACGACCAAAACAGACATACCTGTGGTATCTTGAACTAAAGTGTAGCTCTGATGAGATATGTAAACAAACGGAGTTCGGATTGATACGTCAATAAACATAGATGTGTTAGAATTATTAGGCGTTTTCCATATCTATATATATAAAAATGGATTTCTGTCAGTCTGTCTGTCTGTCTGTCTGATTCTTATGGGCTCGGAAACTACTGAACCGATCACCATGAAAATTGGTATGTGGGGGTTTTTGGGGCCGGAGAAGGTTTTCGTGATAGTTTGAGACCCCTCCCCCTCTCTAAGGGGGGGCTACCATACAAATTAAACACAAACTTCTGCATTACTCGGGAATTAGTCAAGCAAACGAAACCAAAGTTGGCATGTGAAGGTTTCAGGGTGCAATAAATGTTTCTGTAGTAGTAAGACACTCCTCCCCCTCTCTAAAGGGGGGCTGCCATACAAATAGAACACAAATTTCTGCATTATTCGGAAATTAGTTAAGCAAACGAAACCAAAGTTGGCATGTTAAGGTTTTAGGGTGCAATAAATGTTTCTAGGGTAGTTAGCCACTCCTCCCCCTCTCTAAGGGGGGCTACCAAACAAATGAAACACAAATTTCTGCATTACTCGGGAATCAATCAAACAAACGGAACCCGAACGAACTGTGTACGAAGACCGCTGGCTGAACTGTGTATACAGTTCAGTTCAGAACGAACTGTACGGTGAACGATGAACTGTGTATGCAGTTCAGAACGAACTGTGTATGGTGATCGGTGTATAACAGGAAGGCGAGCGAACGAGTGATAGACGAATGCTGCTGTAAGGTAAATAGTCCTCAAATTAACGAATGTAACCTAACGATAGCATCATGAAATAACAAAAATAATACGTCGGTATTGGCGTTTTCATAATAAAACGCAATATTTCAGGATACGATGGTTCTTAAATTGGATTGTTCGATTATTTATCAAATAAAGTTTTAATTGCATATTTTTAAGTTGAGGGTAAATAAGCGAAGCGAAGCGATTCAAACAGTGTTTTTCAACAGTAAATAAAAATTTGTGTTGTTGATAATTAAATGTTGTTATATTATATTATATTGTGCTCGATAATTTCGAGAAAGTCTTTCGCGTTTTGATACAATTTTGCTATAGCAGTTATTGCAAAACATTGAAGAAAAGCAGCGCAAGGCTAGTCTGTGCTGAAAATAATGAATCACGGCTCAAACTAAATCAAAATTTTAAAATCATAGTTTGATTTCCTATTCTACTAAGATATTTTTAACAAAATTCGAACATATAATTATTGCTAACAAACAGCATTTTATGCATGAAAAAAAAGTCCTACATTACATCTCACACTATTTAATACATGCTTTGGCTTATCCCTCTAATGTACGAAAGAGTGAGTGAACTGCTCAAAAGAACCAGTTCACTTAAGTGAACGGTTGGTCACTGAAGGGTTCATTATAGTGAACCGTTTTGCCCATCTCTTGTTTTTTATGCCCGATAAGTCATTTTAAAAGACTCAATATAGTGGTGACAAGAGGTCATTCTATATCCTTCGAAGTGCTGCTAGTAAGGCAGAAAACGTGAATTTAGAATTGCTCAAACTATTCGTTTTGATTAAGTTGAAATGAAAATTAGAACAAGAAGATATATATAAATATCTATTATTAAAAAGTGGACTCTTGTTGAGTTGAGTTGAATAAAATGCCAGATTTCGTTTAAGAAGCAATATTGAGTCGAGTTCAGCCCAGGACCAATATTTCGTTGGATTCGTAACTAATGAGGTAATGCTGTGAATTAGTTGAGTCGGGTTCAGCCCAAGAAAAATATTTGGTTGGATTTGAGTCGAGTATTGCTCAAGGCCAAACCCATTGTATGTGAATTAATTGAGTCGGGTAAAGCCCAAGGCCAGCTATAGATATATGAAATTCTATTTATTCACTACTAGCTAACCCGGCAAACTTCGTCCCGTCCATTTACTTGATTAATTCTCGAGTAATGCAGAAATTTGTGTTTTATTTGTATGGTAGCCACCCCTAAGAGAGGGGGGAGGGGTATCTAACCACCATAGAAACATTCATTGCACCCTAAAGTTTCCATATGCCTAATTTGGTTTAATTTGCTTGATTAATTCTCGGGTAATGCAAAAATTTGTGTTTCATTTGTACGGCAGCCCCCTCTAAGAGAGGGGGAAGGAGTATCTTAACACCATAGAAACATTTATTGCATCCTAAAACCTCCACATGCCAAATTTGGTTTCATTTGCTTGATTAATTCTCGAGTAATGCAGAAATTTGTGTTTCATTTGCATGGCAGCCCCCCCTTTGAGTGGGGGAAGGACTGTCTAACCATCATAGAAACATTCATTGCACTCTAAAACTTTCACATGCCAACTTTGGTTTCGTTTGCTCGGTTAATTTCCGAGTAATGCAGAAATTTGTGTTTCATTTGTATGGCAGCCCCCCCTTAAAGAGGGGGGAGGGGTCTCAAAATATCACGAAAACCTTCCCCGGCCCCAAAAACCCCTACAAACCAATTTTCATGTCGATCGGTTCAGTAGTTTCCGAGTCTATAAGAATCAGACAGACAGACAGACATCACTCCATTTTTATATATTCACTATATTGAGTCGGGTACAGCCCAAAACCTATTAATGTTTAAATTATTTGAATCGGATTAAACCCAAAGCATCTGATATTTTCGGATCGAATTAAGCATAACCAAAAATCTACTGTCTTCTTTATACCTTAGCCGGGCTCGGCAAAAAAAAAACTGAAATGTAAACAGATGAACTGTTGCGAAAGCGGCTTATCCACGTATTAATACCATTCAGAAAACATGAGTTCAAATTGTAATGTCACTGACACTCATCTTAAAACATTTAATAAAGTGTAAGAGTGTTGTTACATTTTTACATCATTATTATCATTGTACAACTTGTTGGTGTGTAGAAATCAAGCTGCAGAAGTAACAAAAACGGAATTTGAGGAATAATAGTTTCACAAATAATGGTGAAAATTAGATGTTCAGTCAAAGAATAATTGATTCGAAATTTTAAAAAAATAGGTGGGTTATATCTATGATAAGAAATCAGTATCATTTGAATTCTTCGAGGATGAAGTCGGGAACATTTGGCTAAAGAGGATATTTTAATGAAATCAATTTGGCTTTCTATTAATCTCGTTACGATTTCGAAAGTATCACAAATATCATCTCCGTCGTACGAATTTGATAGACGATATATCTCGATTAATCGTTGCTATGCAATCGGACGCAGCTGATACTGAAGATAAAGAGGTACAATTTAAAATCTGTGGAATGAAGTTGATTCACTGTACATTTTTCAATCAGAAAAAGGTGATATAAAGTATATAACTTTTCTTCTTTTTTTTCTAATATCACGCTCCAGACACCATATCTCGTTTTTTTTAGTGCCTCCGGAGGATGAGGAATCTCGACTGACAGAATAAATGCGCTTTGAGGCAATAAAAAATACTGCAGATTCTTCTATATGTGAAGTACTAGATTAGAAAACTGGGATCGTAAATACTCCTTCGAAAGTTAGGGCATTGTTTCATTGATAAGACATTAGATTACATTCATCTTATTATTATTGTTCCAGTCAGGGGAGGATGTGGTATCTTGAATTAGAGTGTAGCTCTGATGAGATATGTAAACAAATGGAGTTCGTATTGATACGTCAATATACATAGATGTGTTAGACTTGTTAGGCGTTTTCCATATAAGATATCATGGTATTTCACGGAATATCACAATACCCACAATGATTTCAGCTCATACGAGTATTCCTTGACCACTTCGCTCACAAATACCAAATGACGACGAACTCTTTAATGATATACTCGTAGTGACTCCAGAACGAGAGAGATGTATCAAAGGGAACAACAAGATCTCGAATTGTTTGAAATTGGCTTTATCGTTATCATATTGCACACATTACTCTTCAGGTCCCGCGTTTGAGAAATTACCACCATCGTCTAACACAGCACCATCCATGCAACAGAGCTTCAGAACGAATTGTCTCACTGGCACGACGCTAATTATCCAGTGGAACGCAAACGGGTACTTCAACAACCTTTGCGGCGTCTGAATGTTGAACCGAGATTACGTTAAAGCTTTGTGAGCCACACAGGAAGTTCAAAAATCTGATATTCCGAAGCTGAACAAGTATCTGGGTGGTCGATTCAGGTGGGTGCTAAACAAGCAACAAAAGTTCTATCATTCGGTTGCAATAGGAGTTCGATAATCCTATCACTTCTCTGAGGCGATCGCCGTGAATATTGACTCCAATCCACGGAATAAACTGGGAAATAAAACCCACCCAATCCTCGTTCTAGAGGATTTCAATGGACATCATCAAGCATAAGATAGCACGCACCAAACACAACCACCGTGGAGTTGAAACCACTGATGCCGTGGAAGAAGTGGATCTGGTGTTCTTGAATGACGAATCTACTACCTTCGTGCGAGACCATACCGAAACAGCAATAGATCTGAGTTTCGCCAGCCCAAAATCTACTCCCCCGCATACCGAGAGAGACGCACACCGAGTCGATGGGGACGAATGCCTATATATTGCCGTAATTCTGGCCCAATAACTATCGGCCAATTCTCGGAAAGATTATTCAAAGTGGCATCCGCATCTATGTCTGCGTCAGGAAAGTTGTTCTCCTGAAGCAAAAACTTCAATGAAATTGAGAAACGACGATGGGCGATCAAACGAATACACACTGGGCACCCGGACAGAGAGAGAACAGCTGAATGCTACCGCCCAGGCCGGAACGAGTGCAGGATTTCCCTCGGTAATGGTCCCATAGTATGGTTGTTCCGGTTATGAAACCAGGCAAAACCCGACCAGAAGACACCAGCCCCATATCGCAGACCTATTGTGCCTTTTTGGCATACGGAGGTTTTAGGGGGCAATAAATATTTCGAAAGTGGAAATTGATTTTCAGGGTAAAAAACACACCACTGTATCTTTTAATTATATAAATAAAAACGGATTGCCAAATGTGTTGGTAAGTGCGAAGCTCGAGGAAGAATTCGTCCGATTTGAGTTGTCTTCATTTTATTGCATTTTCTGTATCAAACATGTATTTCATGTAGCGGAGAAACATGTTACAGGTCGGACTCGATTATCCGGAGACTCGATTAAAGGGTGTGTCACATCAAATTGCATCACGGAAAAAACGCTGTAGAAATTCGCCCAGTAGACCGATCCTTTTGAAAATTTTAGACAGTAAAATAAAAACTATTAAACAACTTTTGGCATTTTCTTTTTATTCATACTTCGAGCCCAAGCCCGTATGCTCGCACCTTCCTCTTTACCCCGTCCATAAGGTTCTGTACAACGTCAGGTTGTAGTTTTTTTTTAACAGAAATCCATTTTCTCTTGAAGTCCGCCTCCGATTTGACAACTTTTGGGTTCTTCCGGAGGACCTGCTTCATAATCGCCCAATATTTCTCTATTGGGCGAAGCTCCGGCGCGTTGGGCGGGTTCATTTCCTTTGGCACGAAGGTGACCCCGTTGGCTTCGTACCACTCCAACACGTCCTTTGAATAGTGGCACGAAGCGAGATCCGGCCAGAAGATCGTGCTGCTTCAATAGTGGTAGTAAGCGCTTCTGTAGGCACTCCTTAAGGTAAACCTGCCCGTTTACCGTGCCGGTCATCACGAAGAGGGCGCTCCGCTTTCTGCAAGAGCAGATCGCTTGCCACACCATGTACTTTTTGGCAAACTTGGATAGTTTCTGCTTGCGAATCTCCTCCGGAACGCTGAATTCGTCCTCTGCGGAGAAGAACAACAGGCCCGGCAGCTGATGAAAGTCCGCTTTGACGTAGGTTTCATCGTCCATTACCAGGCAATGCGGCTTCGTCAGCATTTCGGTGTACAGCTTCCGGGCTCGCGTCTTCCCCACCATGTTTTGCCTTTCGTCGCGGTTAGGAGCCTTCTGAACCTTGTATGTACGCAGGCCCTCCCGCTGCTTGGTCCGCTGGACGAATGAACTTGACAAATTCAGCTTATTGGCGACATCCCGGACCGAACTTCTCGGATCACGTCTAAACTGCTTAACTACGCGCTTGTGATCTTTTTCACTGACGGAGCATCCATTTTTGCCGTTCTTCACCTTCCGGTCGATGGTTAGGTTCTCGAAGTATCGTTTTAGTACTCTGCTGACCGTGGATTGGACGATTCCCAGCATCTTACCGATGTCCCGATGTGACAACTCCGGATTCTCGAAATGAGTGCACAGGATTAATTCACGACGCTCTTTTTCGTTCGACGACATTTTTCCAAATTTACGAAAAATTGACAGTGAAGCATGGCCAACTTGATCTATACACTCTTATCTGATTATTAGCGAAAGCTGAAGATATAATTCCTAAAAATTAAATTTCTACAGCGTTTTTTCCGTGATGCAATTTGATGTGACACACCCTTTTTTTTCCCAAAATATATTTTTTATTAAGGCACATGTGGCGTTAGCCTGACGGGGCCGGGAGTCTAATATTTTGACAAATTTTGTCTTACAACTATGTTAGTAATATGTAACCGATTACTCGCGGTTGGCTCGAGGTTAGTATTACAAGTGTTCTCATAATTGGTATGTTGCAGTCTTCGATGCTCTATACGTGTGCCCGACACGGGCTACTTCCTATTGGGATGCAGCTGACCATTAATCAGCAACGCTCCCTAGTCTGTACCCCATATCTAGCGTGGTGCGTCTTTCTCGACTCGAGGAATCCAGGATAGAATGGTCACTAGCCGGCGCAATCATCAGTTCGTGTAGAGTTGTCATGAGCGGTACAACCTTTGGCTCTTGTTGAATGATCAGTGGACTGCACAACATTTGGCCCGTGCACCCTTTATCCGTGGTTTGATTATCCGGAATTTTAGACTCGATTATCCGGAGTATTTTATTTTTGATTTTCGGAAATTTTGAATAATTTGTATAATAATTCTATATTGAATAGCTAATATGGATATCAAAAGAAAGGGCTTGATTAGTAGAATGCAGTTATTTATGAAAAATGCAAATCCAAGATGGTGGCCACTACAAAATGGCGAATTACATATTTTTATCAGAACCCCATCAATATGGGTATCAAGCGAAAGGGTTTGACTAGTAGAACACAGTTATTTACGAAAAATGAAAATCCGAGATGGCGGAAACTATCAAATGGCGAACTGCATATTTTCTCAGAACTCCCTCAATATGGGTATCCAATGAAAAGGCTTGACAAGTAGAACACAGTTATTTATGAAAAATGCCCAAAAATGTATCAAAAGAAAGTTAACATAGCAGATAATGAAAAATCCAATTTCAAGATGGCTGCAGTCCCCAAACAACTAATTACTTTTTGAATGGTTTCATTCAGCTTAACCTGTTTCGATGTATGTTTGAATGTTTGCTGGGCTGTCCCACATTAATAGAAAATTGACCCCGTTCCTGTTGAATGATTGATCTGAAATTTGGAACATACATTTAATTCTACTGTCATAATAAAACTGCGTATTCCATGATCTTGAAAAATTCGATTTGGCCGCCGCAAAAAAATGGCTGAATGGCTTGATTTGGACAATACGCTATGAACAACATAAATTCGAAAAGGTCGCCGCCACAAAATGGCCGACTATGTATTTTTTTGCAATCCCCTCAATATTGGATCAAATGAAAAGATTTGACTCATAGAATACAGTACAGGTCGGACTCGATTATATACAGAATCGATTATATGTGATTCGATTTTATACAATTTTGGACTCAATTATATTCAGTTTGGAAAAAAATATTTTTTTTATATTTCAAATATGATTTATTTCATGAAGAAATGTAACCTTTGTACGTTAAGGTGAAGTTTAAGTGGCTATTACATGTACAGTGGGGTTAAAATCGTGATTTTTGAAGATTTTGCTTGAATTTTCACCAGGAATTGTTTATATCGATATTGCAGCCAAATTAAGAAAAATAGAAGTTGTGCGTCAACTAACAAATTGTTGAGCGGTTAAATAACTTTATTTTAATTGATAGAAACAATCTAATTTAATATAAGTTTTTAGGATAAAATTAATAATAACACATTAAAAGTTATTAACTTTTAAGTTTTTCACTTCCAAAATGTTATTAAATATCACTAATTTAGTTGTTCCACTACTATATCCTGTACTAAATTTTTTCATCTTTCAAATGAAAGCATCAGAATCGTCTTCCGTAGCGTACCTTTCAATGTAGAGCCAGTATGAAGCATCAGAGTCCGAAACAACAAAAAAATTCTATAACTCTGTCATTGTTGAAATTCGAACATATGCGTAGGAGGATTTTTTCATCAAATATGATTATCTAGCACCCCCTGAGAGAATCTGGATAAATTATTTTTTTTTCATGTGAGAAAGGTGTTTTCTGACTTTAGGGGATGAATCAAAAATCAAATTCCTCTTTTATTTTCAAAAAACGAAAAATACATGCAAAAAACAAATAAAGAAAAAAAATTTTTTTGACTCGATTATCCGGAGTGAAAAAAAAATCAATACTCCAGATAATCGAGTCCGACCTGTATTTGCAAGTGATTGAGAAATCTTGAACAAGAATTGTGTCTGAAAATATTTCGATATTTCATTGTCCCAAATCCCGAGTAAAAATAAACTGGGTAAACTTCAAAATATGTGTAACAATCAAACAGAGAATTATTACAATGAAATAAACAGTGAATTATTAGTTTAAAATGCAACCCATATTCTAACAATTGATTAACTGATTTTTTGCATACTACAATCATGATATATGTTTCTTCTTTCATATCTCAGCTACTAATCAGTGATACTATACAAACTTATTTCGTTAAAAATTACATTAATTAGTACATTGAATTGTTACGATTCCTATCTACCATATCTAGCGTGGTGCGAGACATATCGACTCGAGGAATTCAGAATAGAATAGTCACTAGCCGGCACAATCATCAGCTCGTGAAGAGTTGCCATGAGCGGTACAATCCTCAGCTCTTGGTGATCAGTGTGCTGTACAACCTTCGGTCCGTGTATCTGTAAAGAATGTGTGTATGTATTGCCGCGACTTTGGGATAATATTCGTTGCCTTATAAAATTCATCAAAATTAATTTCACTATCTCACGTTTTTTTAGATATCCACACCTTAGTTCTTGGGATCAAAGAGTTCTCTTACTAAAATCTAAAAAGAATAAAAAAAAGAGTACTCTTGAGTAACAATCCAAATTCCTGGTGAAAACTGTATAAGCTCAAGACAAATATTAGCTTTCATTCAAATTAAAAGTGTCGGGAAACCTTTTGTTATTGTTTTTATATTATGAGTATTCTCGTAGAACTCATTTTTCTTCAAAAGTTTCTTTTGGTGTGTATTACTTGAATTGACTCCACTCATATTTGTCTTCTCCTGAAATAATTTCTTAAAGATTCACATGTTTTAAAGGATTATAGAGTCCTCCTTCTTTTGCTAACTCCATTTGAGCTAACTTTTAATCAACCACAAGATGATTGTTTGGTTTGTATTTAGACATTTTCTGGATTATAACACTTACAAATATTGTAAACATTATGGTTACACACCATTCATATCACAATTATATAAATATATAAATCATGTAATTTATGCATCTCGGTGACATCAATTCTGATCATCCGATGCACTGATGTTGGGTTGCCTACATGATTACTATAGCAGCCGCTTGGCGCGCTGCAGTTTATTTATAATGTTCTACGAGCGAAGCAGAAATAAAGTTTATCTGTGTAATAAGAAAAAAGATTAAAAACAAATCGTGGAACAAGTGCATCGACTCGTTTTGAATGGTCGTAAAGTGAAGTTACGCGAGTGAGCTGAGGCATTTCAAAAGAACGAGTGGGGTACATTTTGCACGACATTTTGGACATGAAAAAAAAAATTAGTGGGTTATATCTATGAAATGTGTTAGGGAAACACATTTCAATCGGAACAAAAATACCCCCGATTTGTATGAATTCGCAATGCCTATTTCCCCACGCTTCATGGATTTGAAGTCTGTGTTAGGGAAACACATTCCAGTCGGAACAAAAATACCCCCGACTTGCATGAATTTGAATTACCGATTTCTCCAGGCACCTTGGTTTAGAAATCTCTATTAGGGAACACATTTCGGTGGGAACAAAAGCTCCCCCTACTTTCGTGTGTTCTTTTTCTTCTTTTTGGCTTTAAGAGGGTTTAAACTTTTCAGTTCACTCGCCTCCAGGCTCTTTCGTGTGCTTGCAATGCCGATTTCGCTGCTTTGTTTTAAAGTCTGTGTTAGGGAACATTTTTTGATGAGAACAAAAGTCCCCCTACTTTCATGTATTTGCAATGCCGATTTCCCCAAGGCTGCTTGGTTTTGATGGCTGTGTTAGGGAAACCGTAAATCGGGCCAATCAAAACGATGCAGTTAGGGCGTTTAGATAACGCCTAATATTTTACAGTTATTCAATTGTTTATCTAATGAAAAACAACATTTTGTTAGTTGCGATAGATGCGTAGAAATATTCCCTATCAAGTGATGCAAACATCTCTCCTATCCAGTACGAAATGTTCGAGCTATAAGCATTCGAAATCTTTCATTTTTTCCTGCATGTTCTGTGTTTAGGTTTTCATTTTACCCTCCATATATTCCGGTTAGACGTAGTCCCACGTCAAAAGCTATCGGCGCGGTGGGTGCGGCGTTTGCTGACCGCCGACCAAAAACAGCGGCGCGTTGATAATTCAACAGCCGGTTTGGCGTTATTGAAGCGCAATCGAGTGGACTTCTTCCGACGTTTTGTGACAATAGATGAAACGTAGTTCCATTACCACACTTCTGAGTCCAATAGGCAGTCTGCAGAGTGGCTGACAAACATATTTTGAAGACTTAGACGTTCCGTGCTACAGGAAGGGAATAGAAATGTTGGAAACTCGCTAATCAAGTGTATTGCCCTCGCCTATTGCAACCTGCATGAGAAAATTGTATAACAATATCAGTGTCATCCAAATGGTGCCATGCGAAAATTGTGTGATAGAACCAGCGCTTCATGCCTTTTTCTTCCAAATTTGATTGGGAATATACCGGAATCTTCAAATGTCCTTCCAAAACAATCATTTGATATTACTTCAGGAGTAGTGCGAATGTACCTATCTCCTGTGCTCGATTCTTTGCTTATCATCTCACTGCTCACTGAAATAAATCAATTCCGTGCTGAACTAATATAAGTTTACCGGGGAATCATAATCTTGGTCATACACTACTATTTCTTCGATTTTGGCATGAGATCCCTTGAGCGTATGGTATTTACACAGTACACAGTATTTATCGGTTCACTGATCCAACCCACCGAAACAATCATAACGTGGCTACTTCTACATAAATTTAACCAACAAGCCTCCTTGGCATCCGTTTGGGATTCAGAAACGCTTTCGCTTCTTTCATCCTCACGGTAAGCTCGTAAAATGTATCCGTCGATCCCACTCTATGGTCCCGACGGTCACTCACTTACAGCACATAATTACATTATTGATGAGCATCCTAATCAAATCAAGTGCTGAGCCTCGGTTGGATGCCAGAACATACACATTCCGAAAAGTTCATCGTGCTAGAAAAGCACACGCACTTTCCGGCCGGATTGTCCAGCAATCCTCCTGTCCATCGGCCTTCCGTTCTTCTTTGGAGCATGGAAGGAAGTAAGAGGAGTGGTGTTATAATCACCGGGGCATCTGCGTGTGTGTGGGGCGTCGATTCGTATAGAACAATCTGCTCTAGTGCCTATCCGGCACAGCCTCTTCCCACCCCGTCACCCGGGGGTCATCTCGTATAATATTTATGTTGGTTGGCGATTTCACCGGTTAGTTTGGCCCGACTAAATCGAATAATTGGCAGCTGTTCATTGTCATAATGTACACATGGGACATGTGGTGTGTTGATGGCGAATTGTGTGCCAAATGATAATGAACCAAATTGCAACGGACGATGGCGCAGTGAGGCCAAACATTCGGGATTTGCTTCATATCCTAATCGGACGTCGATTCTCTGTTACATATTCCATAAAGAAGCAAGTAATGTACAAAAAAAACCGACCGCCTGCCAGCGAAATATCTCAATTAACTCGATTCGATTCGTTCGAATCCTGCTGGGCTTCGGTCGCACTTGAAAGGCCGACGCTCGCAGCTTGCAGCATACATATTTCTTCTCCACAATGCCGCCCCATCATATCTGATTGCGGCACTTTTCCGAACACTGCTGGACCACAATACCAGCGGGAAATACAAACCTCTCCAGAGCATTGATCGAAACATGGTAATTTATGTGAAAATTGGTAATACTCCCCCGCCGAAGTGACGGAAATTGAATGTTTGTTAGGTTAGGCTTTTTTGGCAGCCGGCGATAAACTATGATGTGGATCGTGGATCGTGGATCGACCACCCACATTGCGCTACGTCAAACATTCTGCAGCTAGGGTCGATTTTGGATGGTAGGTGGTGTGGGTACAAATTGCAAAACTGTCGTCGTCATCGTGTGAAAAATTGTTGTGAAACAGAGTAGGATTTTCGCCCAGCCGGTGCGTAAATAAACTCATTTGAATAATCTTTCATCAACTGTCTAAACATTCCGGCAAACAAATTATTTACACTTGCTCTTACCACCGGGTTGTTGTAGGCTTTTGAGTTGTAATCCGTTGGTTGGGGACGCATGCAGCATAGCGGAAAACTGCGGATTTTGTCTATCACAGGTTGCCATTATGAAGTTATATTTGTGTAATATACGTCCAACAAATTTAAGAATAAATTTTTGAAATAGTGTAGTGTTGTAAACATAAAGTGCTGTCATTAAACATTGAATGTTCAATTGATCCACTCCTCAGTTACTTACTCTTGGTACTAATTATACTGCTTTGTTTACATATCATCGGAAAATCGAGTATCAAAGATGCCACCAACAATGAGAAGTTCTTCGTTGAAGGCACTGAACAATAAGGAAGAGAAGTTCAACGATATCTGCCGCCAGACCATCATTTCTGGCGTAAAAACAATAAATTCAACAAATTGGAGCGGATATAAAATTAGCAGGAACGAAAATGGCTCCAAGATTTCTCATGTGTCATATAATCATTCGTTGAGTTCGTTCTTGTCGGTATAGATCGCAATTGGAAAAAGGATGATGCCACCTCGCATCAACAAACGTTGAATGTATATTTACCTTGGATGATACCTTAACTATATTTCCAGAAAAGGAAAGGTAGAATTTTGATGATCGAGATCAGCGGTACCTAACCATTATTTCATAGGGGCCACAAACACCTGTTAGGCATGGTGTCGTTGGCCGCAAAAAAAAACAGGAGGGTGATGTCCAAGATACGACCGCATTGCAGGGTTGTCAACCATTATTTTCAAAAATTAGGAAGAATGAAAAAAAAAAATCAGGAACAAATCAGGATAGCTCATTTTGGAATGTTGTGCCAATTGTTGGGAAACCAAAAGTATCATTTTTTTTAGGTAGTCATGCATTTATTTAATTTTATATGCACAGTTTAGCTCCACAATCAATCACTATCCTTCACGTAGTTTATAAATTCTTTTCTCCCAGAACCTTTTTGCTTCCTCATTGAACACATGTATTTTGATGCTGTCCATAGAGCGGAAGATCTTTGCCCTTGAGAAAATTGTGTAAGGACCTGAACATATGAGAATTTGGGAGTGCCATATCCGGTTAATTTAGCTGATAGGATAGCATAACTCAGCCAAACTCCAAAATAATTTGTCTTATTGCCAAAGAGACATTAGTGGCTAATATTTCTTTTCAGGCGTTTCCACAACTATTCTAAAATCAAATAGCAATAAAAATCACTTCGATGACGACTGTATCGCAATTAATGAAATTTTCCACGCAGCGTCTTGAAGGTTCAAAATAACCAGACTTTCTCAAGTGTCTGCAATCCAAATTTTGATTATGTGTGTTTAAATATTAAATATTCTTATACGATTTTAAAAACCATATAAACTTATATATTATACATGTCAAATCTGCAAGATGTCCGTTAATTTGTCTGAAATAAGGATCTATAGTGGGAGGAAATAGATCTCGCGCAACGCCATCCTCAATGTTCATTTGTTCAATTTGCGTTGACGGTATTGAGCTTCGTTTTATATCAACATGAAGCGAAAATCATAATGGATTTACAAGTGGGCTAAATACATTCTTAAAGTAAAAATTATGAATGAAGATTTTTTTCCTTATCGAACTTGAATTCTTGAAATGTATAGACAAATATTTAAGTAAAAGTCAAGAGTACGTACTAAAAGCATTGAAAATTATTCAAAATATAACAATTTCAAACTGCCTTCGGGCATGCTAATCGGATAGATTACTTATTTTTCACTTCAAGCTTTGAAAAATATCGACACTCTTCCGTTGATAAAGCGAATTACTACGAAAAGATAGATAATAAACGAAAAAAAGAGTAAGCAAGTGCAGACCGAAGAGCTCTTTCTGTAGGCTGTTATGACGATTCTGATTTCCAACTTGGAAAGCTTCAGCAAAGATCGCAGTATATTTATTACGGATTATTTTTATTCTGATAAACTAAAAATTACAAAAATCAGGAAAAATCAGGATCATTTCTGAAAAATCAGACTAAATTAAGTGTTCGTCAGGATATCCGGGAACGTGCCTAATAGTTTGGGGAATCCTGAAAAATCAGGAAGGTTTGTATCTCTGCCGCATTGTTAACATAGAAATACGAAATTATTGCCGGCGAGAACAAACATTAAAGAAATTTAATAATAAGAATCTTTGATACATATATTTGATAGCAATGACAAGTGCCGATAAATGAATGCTTTCACTGAGTGAGGAACGAAAACGTTTGGCGAAACTTTTTGAGTAGATTATCAAATCATTCTAAGCATTAAGGGGGTAGCACACTATGAACATCATAAAAAGCAGTCTTCAGAATGCAACTCGGTGCTGATGCGCAACAAGATTTTTGTACCCAGCTGAGCTCCCACTCCTCGTGTACACTTGCGCTCTGGCGAATGAGCACGCCCAAAAACACAGATGCGCCCAGTTTTGCACTGAGTTTTACGCTAAATTTTGCGCCGTGCTTGCGCCGTATTTCTATACTGCGCGCTTGAATCTGGATTGCTCTCTCTGTTGAGATATTTTTCTTCACACGGTTCGTATGGGGACGCGCTGTCGTTTTTATGCTTTGCTTAGAACGAGCGAAGACAAAGTGGGCGCTAGGATTTGATCTGTATGCGTGTTTGTGTGTGTGTATAGAATGAGGCGCGCATCACACAAGTGAGAAGAGATGTTTGGTATCTTAATTCTGCGCCGGGTACATTTTGCGATGTCGTGTTTATGAATTTTGTGCACTGCCACCAAGAGTGAATACGTGTTTGCTTTGAACGCGCGTTCATGAAAATAAAACTCAATCGCAGCGCGGAGTATGTTTTCTGAAGACTGATAAAAAGTATGTGATTTTCGCAATTTTTTTCAACGAGAAAATAAATTACTATGTTTAACCATATATCACAGTTTTATAAGGTATACATTACCTAACAAACAAAAATATAAATTGGTGTCAATTGGGCTGTCTCCTGAATAGCCGCAACCGGTTTGTAGAACTCTTACAGCCAAAACCTTGTAAACTGGTGGGAGTTTTACAGTTTTTCTACTGGACCGATTTCAATCAATGATTTTTTTACGTAATCTTGGATATATTTCTTGTCATCGTACGTAGGATTTCTTCAAAATATTGATATTTGACGTAATGGCGACTGTTGATTCTGATAATTACCATAGGGAAATTTTGAAAACACGCCATAGCTTGTGCTAGCGATCGCGTTTTTAGACGAGAGTTGATTTCTGTTTTCTGGCAACCCGGCAGCCGATAATGATCATGAGATTCAGTACCGAGTCAGCTAAGCCGACTCAGTTCCATTTCGTATGCAGAGCAGACCAGTAGTAAAAATTCGAGTGAGTAGTTATAGTTGAATAGAAATAGAAAATAAAATTGTGTTTCATGTGAAGAGATTTATGAAGAGAAATAAAAAGTGACTTACCTGTTTCTACTTACCTGGACTTCGCTGGAATCGCCGTTAGTACGCTGCTGCTTGCTTCCCTTGCTGTTTTCCGTCGCTGCTGCTGCTGAAGGACCTGAAAAGGAAAAACCTGGAACTTACCTGTGTCGTCTGCTGCTACGGAGTAAGCTGTAAAAGAAAAAAACACAACGTAGGACTAATTGAGTAAGCGCCAACAGCGACATTTTTTGAAGAAAAATGCGTTTTTGCCTCAAAAATCGAGACAAAAACATTCACCAAAATTTTATTTTTCAAAATATCATAAAAATCCTACGTACGATGACAGGAAATTTAGTGGAAAATCTGGGAAAAACTATATCATCAAAATCGGATGGACCGTTCCGCGCTCCTTACGCAAAGACTTAGGTCTACTAATTGGCTTGTAACTTTAGAACGAACTATCGGACAAACCTGGGACGAAAACTACAGTAAAGTAGACATCTCAGAGAACATTTTACGCCAGGATTATTTTTTAAATTTTTTCAAGTTGTCACAGTGTACTACCCCCTTAACATGTAATGTTGATTGCTCGTTGTCTTGAGCACTGAAACTGACATACTGAACTTCTTGAATATCTAAGTAGTTTTTCAGTATCTCTTAGCAAAATTACATCTCCAACGCAGACCAGAACATCTCAGAAGACGCAGAACGGCAACAGAAAACCCGAACCGAATCAATTGTGTAGTGGCAGCGGAGGTGGAAGCAATAGCATCGAAACAAATTTTCACCTTCAGTTTTTCACAGAAGAATACAACTCTTAAAATTGAAAAATACCTTACGTCACTCTAAGCCCGGAAAAATACCTTACGTCACTCCAAGCCCGGTGATTGAAATTACGAAAATGGAATGATCGATTGAAAAAAATACAAAAAAAAACTGTTCACGATTTCTCAGTGATCCATCTGACGCTCGGACGGCTTTCCAAATGATATTTCTCAAGGCCGAGTTGTTCAGTTTGGGTTTTCAAATTAGTATTCTTCAAGGCTAGAGACGAATGAACTGAGAAAATTGAAAGCCTCTATAATTCAAAACAACATTATTACACCAATAAATCCGAACATACTCCCGAATTCACAGAAGTTCCCTCCAGTCAAAAATAAATATAAAATTGATTTTTAGTCGACATTTCTGAAATAACTCTTTAGTCGAAAGTTTTAGTGGCACTGAAGAGGGGCCGATGAGTATGCGTTGTTTTGTAGACGCAGTTAAGCAAGGTTGATTAAAGATTCATTCTTGTTCTCACGAGAACAATACACGTAACGCACTCAATACACTGTCTCTCACTACCGTTATCTATTTGATAACGTATAAAATCAACAATTCGTACAATTTCCATGATATGAAAATCGACGAAGTACGTCCTATTTAATATTTCTTTTCTGCTTTGATTTTGCTTTGATTGAGCATCGACAAATATTGACTAAGATGGACTTTCAAGCAGGTACTTAATTCAATAGTTTGCGTTCGAAGCAGTTTTGAACTATCGAAACAAGTTTTTGGGGAAATAAGTTATCATACATCTTTTACCATTCAAATGAAATGATGACATACCACTTTGTTCAACCGACGAAGAGGTATTTATGCTCGAAACTTTGCACCACACAGGTAACGCTCTCATTTTATAAATTTTAAACTTACATCTGTACTGGACAGATTCAAATATGCTGTGATGCAGAACCCACCGAACAAAATTGCACCATACTGTGCGATATCTATCGAGCAAAACCACTGCGTTTGACATAAGTATTGAGAAAGACTGCTGTCTGATAGCTGGATCGAGACGACTTGAATGATGATGACGATTATGATGTTTTGAATTATAGGGGCTTCAAGATTCATCAGTTCATTTGCTTCTAGCTTTGAAACAGACCAATTTTGAAAACTAAATTGAACACTCGGCCTTGAGAAATGTCATTTCGGAAGCCTTAAAATTGCGAATAGCTTGTTTATACCCAATGAATAGAATACGGTGGAGCTTACATTCCAATATCTTCTCTACCCACATTGTGCATTGCATTTGCATTTTGATTGATGTATGTAAATAATGTATCTCGTTGATATATACTCAGCCACGGGAACACGATAGGAAAATGTGTATTCTTCCAATTTTCGTTAATAAAGGTCAGCGAACCGTAATATATAAGTTGGGAAAAAATTATTCTATTATTTTTGGGTGAAATTCAAAACTGTTTTTGATATGCTTCGGATTATCCGATCTGGATATCCGAATATGCACCATTTTGTTGTAAAATGTGTTACCATTCACAAGGTAGCTTCAAAATGTAAGCTTTGGTCCTTATTACAATCTTCTCTCGATCCCAAATTCTTATCATTCTAGAAATTTTGCAATGCGAGAAAAAGGTGATAATCGCTTGGTGTCAGGTCCAGACTATATGGTGGATGCATTAAAACATCCCAATCAAGCTCTCGGAATTGTGTGGCCTTGCGTTGTCCTGATGGAACAAAACGTCTCTTCTGTTGGTCAATTCTGGACGTTTCTGGTCAATCGCTAGCTTCAAACAGTCCATTTGTTGACAGCAGAGATCTGAATTTAATGTTATATAAAAAAATAGAAAAAAATTAAAGCGATTTAAGCGAGAAATGCTTAAAAAATTAACTAAATTGCGCGAATTTTACTGTTGCAGTATCGGCACTATGAATACCATGGCTTGCATTTTCTCCTTTATAAAAGGAAAACTTATAAAGGTACCGAATTTTCTTTTTATTGATCTCCCTTGTTAACACGTTGAGTCCCGCTGTTTTCTTGCTGCGCGTTCCATTCAACGCGCATCAAGAGCGTTTGCACAATATCAGTGTCGGTCCCAGTTCCCAAAGATAATTATTGTATAAATAAAAAATTAAAAGTCAGCAATTCGACTAGACGGTAGTCACATTTTGTAAAACATCCGAAAACAAACCGCATATATTTTTATTTTACCATTGTATAACTGTCAGCCCCGGTCAGTCAGCACTTTCCCACCAAAAAACTCAACGTCGGCCCCTAGGGACCGATGCTGGGCTTAACGTGTTAACACCCTGTAACTCACAACTGAATAGTAATCAATCACAAACTGTTTAGAAGAAAGTGGCATTTTAAATACACCGTTAAAATACTTATTTAAAAATTCTATTAAATATGAGAAATGTTCATAACTCAAGACAACTTCCCTTCGATATATTTCTGAATATTTTAATTGGTAAAATATTTCAATTCTACAAAGTTTGAAATATTATGGTGTCCTTTCAGGCTCACCAAAATGAAGATATGAGTTATAAATTATGAAATATCAATACTTTTTAAATCGTAATAATATAAGAAAAGCGTTTGAAAAATGGAATCTATATGCGACATAATGAAAATAATTTTCGTGAAATAATAGAAAATGCATACTGCTGCTGGATATTAGGATTATGTTTCCGTCATCGTGTAGACTTTTCACAAACATTATTTTCAATAGTTATATTGAATTGGTTTATTTCAATAACGGTAAAATAAAACGATACGAATAGTTTTTCATGTAAAATCAGTTGTAGATTCCATTTTTATATTTCGTAAACGGTAACGATTTTGCAAAGTTCGCAAAACATTGAAATTTAATAAAGTTTTGAAAATTCATATCTTTATTTTGGTGAGTTCGACACGGCACCACTAAAGGTCAATTTTTTTTTCAATTGAAAGTGTGTTCTAATAAACATATTTGAAAAAGTATCTATGGCGATATGTTGTGAGTTTAAAAAATTGTGTAATATTACATACATTCTATGGAGTGAAAATTTTTAACGGTGTATAATGTTAAAAATTGGAGTAAGTTTTTTTTCCTGTTTTTTAAGTTGTTGCAGACAAAAACTTTGTTTTTATTGCCAAAACCAATAATTATCTCAGTTATCCCATTCATGCAACTTTCGTTTGTTTCATGGAAAGATTCAGTATGATTTTTTACGATTCTTTGATTGAATGAAATTTTACGAGTTTCTTATTGAATGAAAAATAACCATTTCTTCTCAGATTATTAATATACCACATAGAAAATCGCAAAAAAATAAGATCAAAAATAATGAAAGGATATTTATAGTTATTATCCCATTATCCAACTAATATCCTATCTTTCTCGGAGGTTTAGAATACATGAGAGAGTATTTTATCGCAATTGTGCTGTGCTCTTTCCAGCACAATGTACAAGGTATATTTGATTTGAATTCTGTTACTAATGTTCACAGTCAATAACCACCTGCGCTGCAGTTTTCGATTCCAATCCGAAACGCGTAAAAAAAATTATGGATGGGTTATACCTATGATATAACCGCAAGGTTGACGTAGGACTGCCGTTGGCTTAGTAATCATTTGTGTTTTTTCAATTAGCAATAATCGCACCTCGGATGTTCCTCATTGGGTACGATATCGCCGCTGCGCAGAGCTATCTTTCGTATGTATTGAATAAATTATTGATTAAACTAGTGAATGAATGAAACAATTTACGAATTCAATTGCAAACAAATTCCAATTCAGGCCAAATCATGCATAATGGTAGTGGTTATCGCAGCAAATAGTTATCAACATTTTGCCTAATCATCAAACGGTATGCTCAAAAGTTCAGTGAGCCAGTGACATGAAGTGATATGCAGTCTTGAATAACCGAGCCAAAGCGTTGCATTTGTACCCGTTTTTGTAGACCGTGTTAGCAAAACCATTTTCGAAGTGTAAAAATGCATGAGAGCATAAAAGTACTGTCGAGATCTGCAATGCCGATTTTCCCAACTTATTGGTTTCGGAATCTGTGTTGGGAAAACATATTCCGGTTTGCAAACAAAGTATAGTAGAGTACAGAAGTACTCGCAGCTTGCATCTCATTTGCAATGCCAATTTCCCCACGCTTCATGGTTTTGAAATCCGTGTTAGGGATACATTCCGATTTGCAGAAACGCAAACGAGTCCAAAATTACCCGTTGATTGCATCTCATTTGCAATGTCAGTTTCTCTAGGCTCCATGGTTTTGAAGTCTGTGCTAGGGAAAAATTCCGATTTGCAGAAATGCGAGCAAGTACAAAAGTATCAGCTGCTTGTATCATTTTGCAAGACCGATGCCAGTTTACCCAAGCTTCATGGTTTTGAAGTCTGTGTTAGGGAAACATTCCGATTTGCAAAAGCGCAAACGAGTACAAAAGTACTCGTTGATTGCATCTCATTTACAATGCCAGTTTCCCCAGGCTCCATAGTGTTGAAGTCTGTGTTAGGGAAACATTCAGATTTGCAGAAATGCAAGCGAGTACAAAAGTACTTGTATCTATTTTGCAATGCCGATTTCCCCTGGCTCCATGGTTTTGAAGTCCGTGTTAGAGAAACATCCATTCATTCCAGCGATGGTATCTCGATCGTTGCGCAATCATAACTGAGTGGATTTCCGAGCGACACTCGCTTTTATACCGATTGGTGTGGTTTCAATAGCCTGTTTTAATAGCAATTTTGAGGCTATTGAAACAAGTTTTTGGATCAAAAAGTAACAAGTATAGAGCGCGTAGACATTTTATCTTTCGGATGAAGTGTTTATCATACCATTTCGTTCAGTTGTTTAGGAGCTATTAACGCTCAAAATCTCGGTGTCTGGTGTAACAAATCGCAAAGGGTTAAAATACTTTTAATCAATCACATTCTTCCAGTGTTTGGATTTCGATCAAAATCAAATGATACACAATGTGTCATGCAAGTAAACTCTCACGAACATATAACCAAATATGAGAGGATCATTCAGATACTTGTATGAATGTCAGCAATCACTTTTGTAACATTTAGTGATTAAACTAAGAGAGGAACGAAGACTGTTGTTTGCATATTCGAGTTGTATCAAACATGGCACACTATTTTCGAAGTCTGCATACAAGTTTGAACCGCATATATCGTCTCATTTTACTATAGCGAAACCCACTGCACAGACAAGTGTAAAGCAATAAATGATACAAGAAAAATTACGTCATCATTACGTCACCATTTGCGGAGAGCAGCGAATGGGAAAAGAGATAAAACGCGAGAGTTTTTGCTTCTCACTGGAGCGGTGTTGCTAGTAAAACTATGCGGTCTATATGAATATACACATTTCAAGGGATAGCGGCGTTAAAAATGGAAAATATAATCTGACTACCCTTCCCTTAGCCTCTATCGAGCTAAATAATCATATAGTTTGCACTCTCTGAGACTTAAAAATCAGGATCTGCTACATTAGCTGAATATGAATCTTTCGCTTTGCGTTGTCCGTACGATCCTGCTGTTTCATGATGCATGGAGAGGTCGGTATGCATATGTTAGAGGCAAAGAAGAAAATAAGCTTTCTGCACTGAAAGCGTATATGATAGCTTTGCTTGCATGCTGGTGTGCAATGAAGTGCGAGCCGATGCAGAGTTGTCTCGTTCTCTTTTGTGTCGTGATTTGCAGCACATAACAATAATAGAATACCGCTGGGGGAAATGTTTTCTGAAAGATCATATTTGAACGAACGAAAGCGATTTTTTCAATGAGTGGATCATTTGGCAAACACTGCATTCTTCTCTTTATCTCTTTCATACTGTTTATGGGTCATTATTGTAATTATGATTATTATTATTTATAATTTCCATCTTCATAATTTTTATTTCCCTTTTTTTACAGTTTTATCTTACATTTTTCATTTTTCTTGTGCTTTTTTTGACGTAGAACTACGTCTTTCATTTCTATACCGGGGTGTAAAACCAAAGTTTAGAAAACGAAAGCGTTACGCCGGAGACCGAGATTTTGAGTGTTAATAGCTCCTAAACAACTGAACGAAATGGTATGATAAACACTTCATTCGAAAGATAAAATGTCTACGCGTTCTATACTTGTTACTTTCTGATCCAAAAACTTGTTTCAATAGTCTTAAATTTGCTTTCAAAACAGGCTATTGAAATCACCAATCGGTATATAAGCGAGCGCCGCTCGGAAATCCACTCAGTTCTAATTGAACAGCGATTGGAGCATGTTTTCGCTGTTGTGGTGAAGCTCTTCATTTATCATGAAAGCGCGGATGAATGGTGTCACCAAGAGCCTGTTTGTGCACCTTAGGCCAGAAGGGAATCCATCAGGAGGAGAGTGATGCCACAAACGGTTCCCCGGTAAGATCTCGAAGCAGCCACTACACACACACACATACACGCGCGGAGTTCTTTCCGTTTGGATGCCATTCAGCATCGAGAAAGATCCGGAAAATAATCTGCCAGTTCCTCTGGGAATTTAAAAATACATTCATGTGAAAGAGTTTATTTGAATGTTTTCTATCCATGTAACACTGTGACCAAATATGATTCAATCAAGTGCTATTAACAGATGGTTATCGAGTTAGCATTAACCACTGGTGGGCTTCCAGTATCGAGGAAAATGTGGAAATATCCAATCGCTACTGAAAATAATCTGCCAGTTCCTCTGGGAATTTAAAATTACATCCATGTGAAAGAGTTTATTTTAATGTTTTCTATCCATGTAACACTGTGACCAAATACATTTGGTTTTGTGATTTTTCAATCAATCGCAATTAACAGGATAGCTTCTGAAGATTATTCTTCTCCATCAGTAGGATATTTCCGTATCCAATATTGTATGCGCCCGCAATCGATTATTGCTCAGTCGCCGAAAGTTCCGAGCCCAGAGAGTTCATTCCCCTCTAGTTTGCCTTCCAAATTGCCATCGTAAACCACGCTTTCTCTCGATTCAATCACGCACAAAAAGCATACTTAAGCGATATTCGGGTGGTGAGACGCATTCATTTTTCGTGAGGACATCGACAAGACAACATCGTTGCTGAGGGTGCTGGACGGCGAAGGATCGAGATCTGCCCTGAAACGCAAGCTGTTTGTTTGAAACTGTGAGGGAGCACAGAGAAGCCGATCCTTCAGGAGAAGAGTAGGTGACCATCGAAGCAGCCGCTACACATACACATACACGCACGGAATTCTTTCCGTTTGGATGCCGTTCAGCATCGAGCAAGATCCGGAAAATAATCTGCCAGTTCCTCTAGGAATTTAAAAATACATTCACGTGAAAGAGTTTATTTGAATGTTTTCTATCCATGTAACACTGTGAACAAATATGTTTCAATCAAGTGCTATTAACAGATGGTTATCGAGTTAGCCACTGGTGGGCTTCCAGTATCGAGGAAAATGTGGAAATATCCAATCGCTACTGAAAATAATCTGCCAGTTCCTCTGGGAATTTAAAATTACATTCATGTGAAAGAGTTTATTTTAATGTCTTCTATCCATGTAACACTGTGACCAAATACATCTGGTTTTGTGATTTTTCAATCAATCGCAATTAACAGGATAGCTTCTGAAGATTATTCTTCCCCATCAGTAGGATATTTCCGTATCCAATATTGGATGCATAAAACCTTGTGCCTCCAACGTAACGCTCTCGTTTTCGAAGTTCTCCAAATATTAATTCATTCAGAATGAATTCAGATTCAACTTCAAACAAATGATCTCTAAATCAACGATAGTCCTACGTCACCCTTGCGGTTATACCATAGATATAACCCACTTCCTGTTTTTTCAAATGAACAATAAAAAAAGTATTATTTTCGTAATTCAATGTAATAATGATATACATAGTATCATACTCTTTTTATTGCTAGATATCTTTTGTCTGTTTTGTCTATTCTTCTTCTTGTTTTTTTATGATTTGGGTGTAAATTATGAGAAGCAAAACAATGATAAAATCACGAAATTATTATAAATGGAGTCATTGAAAAAGATAAAATAAAATAATAAAATCATAAATCATAAAATGATGGAATCTTATTACAGGTTGTGTGTACCTTCCTCTTTTTTTGACCAGGTTGAGATTAGGGTTGTATGGTCTCGCTCTTCTCCTATCCTTGCATCTGTGTCACTCTAGCATTTTCGTTCCGGGTCTCGACTTTTTTTGTCCATTCAATCGTTTCGTATTCGAATATTTGTAAATATGTAGAGAGATAAAAGTCGCCGGTCAAAAAAACCGGGACAGGTTACGCGGAAACAACAAATTAAATCAGACGCTTCACACCAGTTCTAGAAAATCCGTAATGATGCCTACGTCCCACAAAACCAGAAAACCAATCCACAACACTTGCGTGGCGGCGGCGCCTGACGGTACCGTGGCCAATCCCACAGCCCAATCGAACTTGAAAAACTTTCCCGCACGCTCGGCAACTTGCGACACTTTGTGAAATTTGCATTTTTCCGGTCTGCCTCCCTTGCCGTCGTGCTGCCATCACCACCATTGACAGCTCTACCAGACTGATAGGCTCAACTCGGTCGGGGGATAGACAGATTCAGCATCACATCAATATTCAGCGCCCGTAATGTAATCCCAGCTGTTAGTCGCACAAACTTGCGATACTTGAGAGCTGTAAACTTCACCCTGTCCCCCGACTGACGATGGTCGACAGCTTTCGGAGGAGACAAATTTTCGTCAGCTTGAGCGGCAATCAACCCCAGTCCCATCCGACGGCTCGCCTTCAAAGGCCTGCCGGGGCATACGAGCAGCAGCCGTTTCTTGAGCACTCATTATCGGATTGATAGTCCCCGAGTGGGGGTGGAACGGGGTTTTTTCGGTTGGTACCAGATAGGATGAATGCCAACCCCGGAAGCATTCGGCCAAGAGTTTTGCATAAATTTTGTGGAAATTTACTCTCGACATTTCTTGAATATGTGAGAGATTTTCGGGTTGGAACGTGACAAAGGGTAGTGTCCTTATTAGACTTGGGTTGGCAGAAGGTCTACACGCTGTGTGTGTGTGTGTTGTATGGTATGGGGTACAAATAACTTTGTCATCTCCCGGAGCCGGTTATGGTAGCCGTTTAGAGTGTTTCATTAACATTCAGAAGGCGTTGGTAAGATTGGGTAAAGTGATTCTATTAGCAGAAGAATACGACGATTACGAAGAGTGTATCATTTTCAACTGATGGTTTTGTGTGTTAACCGATCGTTGATACAAATTAATTTTTGAAACTTTCAAAGGACAAGCATTTGTGTTGTTCTTTGTAGAAACTAAGTTCTGAACATAGTATTCTGCTTCGTCCTGTCGATTTATTCTAGAGACCTGTCACAGTCTCTTGAAATGTTCATCTCTTTCTATAAATGTGAAACTTGAAAAGTTTGAAATACTGAAATTGCAAATGAATTGTGTCGTACTGCTTCTCAATTCGGACGAAACATTTTATTATTCAGGGAGCATTTTCGCACGGTAAGTGAGTAAGTGCATCATGCATGGAAGCATAGTGCGTTTGTCAACTTCCCGGTCCGATTGCATTCGCAAGTGCTCCAAAGATACCCAGCATTGCCATCGTGTTTGACTTGTCGGCTCGGTCATTGTAAAATGCAAATTGAAAAATGTCGCCCAGTCATCCAGCTGCACCCACGCTCTCGCATGCATAGAGTTGTTGCGGCAAGCGGATACGATCGAATCTTGATTTGCTCCCTCTGATACCCCGGCACGTATGTAAATAGTTCGGCGAAGGGCTGTGTTCTGTGCGGAAGTTCACGCCGTACGCAACATGTGTACGCGCGGTGCATCGGCGTATTTGTGTATGAGTATGAGCTGTAGCGCAGATTAAAAGGACGTGACATTTTTCATCACCGGCTGCTGCTGCTCCTGCTATCGAGGAGTGGCGGTTCCTTTCAATGCGGCTCCGATGGGACGATATATAATAGGTTTTGCACCTAGCCACAGGAACTTACAACAATGGCCGGAACAGTAACGTGCGATGGCATTTTCGATTTACGTTCGCGATTTTGCCGACACGGTCGACGTGAAAAGCTAGTTAAATGCCAACGAATCAATGAGGTGTTGCCTCGGGAGTGAGAGTGTTATTTGCGGTTAAATCGAACAAAAGGTGGCTTTTTTGGCTCATTGCATTCTCGAAGCTTAGAAGTCGGACAGGTAGTGAGTTTCAAAACCTATCGGATTTGAAATTCGATCGGATTTTACTATCTGATCGAATTCGAATTTTGCATTCGGAAATCCGTTCAACTTAAGTCTGATCGAGCAGTAAAGTTCGAATTTCGAACTTTAATCATAACTATCAGACATCTGAGAAACCAATAGAACAAAAATTTAAAATAAAGAATTATGTTGGAGCTCGGATGCATTTTTGATCACACATCAAAATAATTCTAAGTAGAAAGGATTGTATAATATACAAATCTCCGATTGAATTTTGATCGAATTGAGTAGATCGGATTGTGGAATGCAAAATCCCATTAAATTCAAAAACACCTTTCTCACATGAAAAAAATTAATTTATCCAGATTCTCTCAGGAGGTGATAGACGATCATATTTGATGAAAAAAAAAGTCCTCCTACGCATATGTTCGAATTTCAACAATGACAGAGTTACAGAACTTTTATTTTTGTTTTGGACTCTGTTGCTTCAAACTGGCTCTACATCAAAAAGTACGCTACGGAAGATGATTCTGATGCTTTCATTTGAGAGATCAGAACATTTAGTACAGTATATAGTAGTGGTACAACTAAATTAGTGGATTTTAATAACATTTTGGAAGTGAAAAACTTAAAAGTTAATAATTTTTAATGTGTTATTATTAATTTTATTCTTAAAATTTATATTAAACTAGATTGTTTCTAGCAATTAAAATGAAGTTCTTTAACCGCTCCACAATTTGTTCTTTGACGAACAACTTTTATCTTTCTTAATTTGGCTGCAATATCGATATAAATAATTCCTGGTGAAAATTCAAGCAAATCTTCAAAAATAACGATTTTTACCCCACTGTACATGTAATAGCCATTTAAACTTCACCTTAACGTTGAAAGGTTACATTTCTTCATGAAATAAGCCATATTTGAAATATAAAAAAAAAAAAATTCCGAACTGAATATAATCGAGACCAAAATTGTATATATAAATATGTCACCCTTCTAAACTCGAGTTGACCGCGAGTAATCGGTTTCCTATATTATTAACATTAGAATTAAGGAAAAATGTATATATATACTAGTAACAATACAGTAAGGAGTTCGGCTCCTTTAAACCTATGTAACTGAGTCTGTAAAAATAAACGATTTGGATAAAAAAAAAAAATTGTATATAATCGAATCACATATAATCGAGTCTGTATATAATCGAGTCCGACCTGTACTGTATTCTATTAGTCAAATCATTTCATTTGATACCAATATTGAGGAGATTGCAAAAAATACATCGTCGACCATTTTGTGGCGGCGACCTTTGCGAATTTATGTTGTTCATAGTGCAGTGTATTCTCCAAATCAAGCCATTCAGCCATTTTTTTGCGGCGGCCAAATCGAATTTTTCAAGATAATGGAATACGCAGTTTTATAATGACAGTAGAATTAAATGTATTTTCCAAATTTTTTTATGACAATTCAACACGAGCTGATGATTGCGCCGGCTAGTGACCATTCTATCCTGCATTCCTCGAGTCGAGAAAGACGCACCACGCTAGATATGGGGTACAGACTAGGGGGGCGTTACTGATTAATGGTCAGCTGCATCCCAATAGGAAGTATCCCGTGTCGGGCACACGTACAGAGCATCGAAGACTGCAACATACCAATTATGAGAACACTTGTAATACTAACCTCGAGCCAACCGCGAGTAATCGGTTACATATTACTAACATAGTTGTAAGCAAACATTGTCGAAATATTGAACTCCCGGCCCCGTTAGGCTGACGCCATATGAGCCTTAATAAAAATATATATTTTGGATAAAAAAAAAATCAGATCAATCATTCAACAGGAACGGGGTCAATTTTCTATTGATGTGGGAAACAGGTCAAGCTGAATGAAACCATTCAACAAGTAATTAGTTGTTTGGGGACTGCGGCCATGTTGAAATTGGATTTTTCATTATCTGCTATGTGCTACTAGTCGAGAACTTTCTTTTGATACAGTTTTGGGCATTTTTCATAAATAACAGTGTTCTACTAGTCAAGCCCTTTCATTTGATACTCATATTAGCTATTCAATATAGAATTATTATACAAATTATTCAAAATTTCCGAAAATCAAAAATAAAATACTCCGGAAATCGAGTCTAAAATTCCGGATAATCGAATCCCGGATAATCCAGTCTCCGGATAATCGAGTCCGACCTGTATTATTATTAAGGCGAGCACATGAAATGAGGTGTAACCCGAAAAATTGTCCCGAATCGACTGATTGGCCTAAGTGCAGCCGTCCATACCATTCACTCTCTTCTGTCAGTTCATATCTCTCAGAAACATAAATTGAAAAAAATCAATAAATATGAGCCACTCTATAGATGCACGATACTTCTAACGAAATTCTATTCGAATAAAAAAAAAACAACACGCAAAATAGTTATAAGGAGTACTAATAAATATGATTCGCTGTGTTTTTGTAACTAAAAAGCATTCATTTAAGAGATGCATTGATGGAAATTCAACGAACTATTTAGAAAAAAATAGCATTTAAAATATACTGTTAAAAAACTTACTCATAAATTGAATTTAAGATTGAAAACTTTTATACCTAGAAACATCTCCCGCCTTCGAATTTTTTGACGTAGGATTACGTTTTTCGGGAACATATTAGGGTACAAATTAAAAATCGAAAATAGAGCACATCGTGAAAATTGTCCAATTTCAAACGCCTATTGCTCATTTCACGATGGATTGATGAAATTTTGCGTCAATCGATTTCGGCACTCCATAACATTTTTTTATATCAAAGAAAATAATATATGTCATGAAACTAACTATCGAACAATTGAAAAATCCCAACCCCTTTCCTAACGGGAATACCCACTTCTGGTTGGTCGAAATTGACGACACATGCGGCGGGTCCTTAACAGAGATATCAAAACCAAGTATCCTGGGGGAAATCGACATTGCAAATACATGAAAGAAGGGGGAGCTTTTGTTTCTACCGAAATGTATTCCCTAACAGAGACATCAAAACCAAGCTGCCTGGGGGAAATCAGCATTGCGAATACATGAATGTAGGGGGAACTTTTGTTCCCACCGAAATGTGTTCCCTGCACAACTCGATTGGGCTTGAGTCGAATGGATTGCAGAACAACAACATCAATAAACGAACGACGGTTGAACTATCGGATATTATTTATACGAAAATCACGACTGAAAATTGGGTATGGGGGGGCTAAATTTAAAAGAAAAAAAAATATTTTTTTTAAGTTTTTTAAAAAAAAAACAACTTCTTGTGGAATTTCATGTGTCAGCTATGAACTACAACGCGTCCTATGATTTCATAGATTAACATTTTATTGATAATATAAATCTTCTATATATATGTATGGACTCGGAAACTACTGAACCGATCGACATGAAAATTGGTATGATTCCATGCTGAAAAGATACACCTCCCCCCTCTCTTAGGGGGGCTGCCATACAAATTAAACACGAATTCCTGCCTTACTCGAGGATTAATCAAGCAAATGAAACCAAATTAGTTATATGGCGGTTTTAGGGCGCAATAAATGTTTTCACGGTGACTAGTCACTCCACCCCCTCTCTAAGGGGGAGCTGCCATACAAATGAAAGACTAATTTCTGCATAACTCGAAAACTCATCAAGAAAATGCCAAATTTGACACTCCTCCTTCCTCTCTAGGAAGGGGTGGGGGCGTCTGCCATACAAATGAAACACAAATTTCTGAATTACTCGATAACTAATTAAGCAAATGAAACGAAATTTGGCATGTGGAGGTTTTATGTTGCAATAATTGTTTTCACGGTCAATCAAGAAAATGCCAAATTTAGCATGCGAAGGTTTTAGGGGACACAAGACGTTTCTATGGTGAATAAACACTCCTCTCGTCTCTCTGAGGGGGGAAGGGGCTGCCATACAAATGAAGCATACATTTCCGCATAATTCATGAACTAATCAAGCAAACGGAACAAAATTTGGCATGTGGAGGTTTTATGGGGAAGAAACATTTCTAAGGTGGTTCGACACTCCTCCCCCCTCTCTTAAGGGGGCTGCCATAGAAATGAAACACAAATTTCTGCATTACTCGAGAATTAATCAAGCAAACGAGACCAAATTAGATATATGGAGATTTTAGGGCACAATAAATGTTTTCACGGTGGCTAGACACTCCACCGCGTCTCTAAGGGGGAGCTGCCATACAAATGATTTATTTTTGGAAAAAAAATCATTGTTAAAACAAAAAAATGAAAATTAAAATTCATTTTTCTCGAAAAAATATGCTTTTGAAATTCTTAAAAAAAATAGCCCTTGAAATTTCCAACAAGTTTTCCAAACATCGGACGATGGGCACATTTACATGGAAAACGTTTTTCGAACAACAACTTTTTCACGTTTTTCTTTGAAAAAATGCTATTAATGTTCTATTCGTTACATTTTTATGTATAAATTATCGCAATTTGCACGATCTGCTAACTTTTCTCTATTTAACATGTCAAGAACATGTCAAACGTGAGAATTTACAAATAATTATTTAATCATTATTCAATCATTATTTTTTTCAGGAGTCTTCATATAAAAATGACTTATATTCCAAAAACTATAACAGATAGAATGTTGTCGTCTCCAACAAAAGTCGATTACACTATATCGCTATCTTGACTTTAAACAAAATTAGGATTTGTTGTATTTTTTTCAAAGAAAGCATGAAAAAGTGTAAAAGTGCCCATCTTCCGATGTACGGACGACTTGTTGGAAATTTTAAGGGATATATATATATATATATATATATATATATATATATATATATTTTATATATATATATATATATATATATATATATATATATATATATATATATATTTGGGAACTTAAAAAAAAAAAATTTTGAGAAAAAAAAATTTGGCTTTTTCCAAAAAGTAGGCTAATTATTTTTCGAATACTTCAAGTATGCCAAGTTGCTTAAATGACCCATGTCTTTACACCCACTACGTTTCACTGCTATCTGAAATGATGGAGGTTTGAGGGCGCAATAAATGTTTTCACGGTGGTTAGACACTCTATCCCACTCTCTAAGGAGAGACATGGGAGGGGTCTGTCTTTATTCTATCATATTTTCTGTATCAAACATTTATTCCATGTAACGGAGAGACATGTTATTTGCAAGTGATTGAAAAATCTTGAACGAGAATTGTGTCTGAAAATAATCTGATATTCTAATGATGAGTTTTGGTAGAAGTACTAGGAATTTTGTAGTAAAAGGTAAATTCAACGGAGTCGATTAGAAGATCAATCAATGAACAGTTCTGCGATTGGACTCATGAACTTAGTAGTAGCGCTTAGTAAGAAAACTATTGATAACAAAAAAAAACAAATTTTGGGCGGGACGAAGTTTGCCGGGTCAGCTAGTGTAGTATAATTCAGAACAATTGTGCTACCGCCATATTAAATTTTAACGAAGCATAAATAACATCACAAAATAGTTACGGCAGGTTAAAAAGATTAGCCTTCATTCTTTTCGGTTAGTATATTAAATTTTCCCCCTCAAGCGCTATCAGTTCCAAATGTTGTTCTGTGAACCGTACTGCAATCCACGAGATTACCAAAAACAGAATAGATAGCGTAGGAAGCGCTAGTATTGCCATCATAGACGAACAGGGACGTAATATAGGTGTAAAGACTTGTCCTGCTGCTCCTCCGGCTATTTAGATAAGCGACCTTGAATAGACATTCCCGGAACGAACAGTTATAATTTCATATCTGCTTTGTTTTCTGCACTCGAACGAATATTTAATTTAAGTTTCGTTTTACCCATGTACATACAATCGTTGTTTTTACAACCCAATGTTACAACCCAATGCCACCCACCTTATGGACTGCGCTGCTACCAGGCGCCAAACAAGCCCAGCAACCTGATCTGCCATAATGAAAACATAACTTTTAATTTATTCCAATTTAAACGTCAATTAATAAGTGAGAATGAAAACTCAAGCCGAATGGAAAGGAGAACGAAGCAGAACAATTTGAATATTGATTAAAATGCAGATTAGTTTTGCTTGCGGTTTGTCTTCCAGCGGGACTAAAATGTGGAGGGGGAAAACAGCGGCCAATGCATTCATCGTTTCAATCTTAATTTCTCAGAATCTTCCCTTTGTTTGCCCTTTTAGGTTAGTCAGCACGACAGCTGAGAAGATGTTATCATCTGATGGTTTTTCTTTTAATTTCATTTATCCTGCATAATTTGCCACCCTTCCGACTTAGCGCGTCCGACAAACAACTGAGCAGTTCTCCACATTCAATGCATTCCGCAAGAAGGACAGGGATACAGAAAAAAAAACTTCCCGCAGTCATAGGCACTGCATATTGATGCTGCTCATTGAAACGCGCTCGCTTAATCCGCTCAGACGTTGCAGACGTCTTGTTGACTCGCTGTGGTCTTGCATTCTCGAAACGCGGAAGGAAGGTAACACCGGAACGGGATCGACGGGAGGGTGCCAATAATAAATAAATTAATGCACTCGGCGAAGGAAACAAAAATGCAAATGCACAGTAGCACCTTCTTCGATTCGAAGCGGTCACCCTCACCCCAGCGCAGCCGCAGCCGTTTTGCTTCGATACTCGCGGAAATATATCGGATGAAGATCGAGAGAAGGAATCGACAATAACATGCGAATCGGATTATGAAAATGGGGAGTAAAATTTTAGAGCGTGGGATTGTTCGACGGCTGCCATCAGGCTACCGGGTTACGCTTTGGTAGCGTTGTTTGCCTGCGACGGTACCTATCAAGATCCAGAATGGGCCTCCTGCGGATGGAACATGTTGATTTTGGGCTGGGCATGAACTGTAATTTAAATTTCGGGAGTTTTGTTGGAGATAACGGACCAGAATCTTCAGGGTATCGTGTACTCGAAAAAGCTCTATCAAAACTAGCACATTATTAACAAAAGACGATCTTATCCTTCAATTTCGATGTTACTATTAACATCGACTACATGGGTTTTTCTGCATTCTGTGAGTAAAATCTTGGAATCAATCAACGAAAACTTACTTAGCCCTCATACAATAACTCATGACACAACCAATTCCAAAAATTGTACTTTACCCTTTTTCTGCCTTGGTATTCGCACTTTAAAACATAGGCTTACTTAAAGACTTACAGACTTTTTAAACATGTGTAGAACATAACTGAAGATATGACTGTTTTTGACCGAAAATGTTATATGTTTGGTGATCGTTTAGTGATCGGTGTCAAGTTTTTTCGCTGATGACCTTTTTCAGAGAAAGGTTTTTTTTGCACTCGAAACATGTGTCAATCACATTGAGCTTGAGCTTGGGTGGACTGCACACTTCGACGATTCCCTTATTGAGCCGGACCAGCGAAATTGCACATAGAACACATAGAATGACGCTTGGGAATAACAAATCATTTTCATTGTGCAAGTTTCGGTGATTCGAACTTTAGATAGTCAATCATGACGCTGGCCACGTTCTAACAGTCACCAGAGAGGAGGGAAGGAATGTTAGTAAGAAAATCGCGGCTAGAAAGGTAACCTCTATAGCGTGGTTTCCTAGCGATTATTATGGAAAGGATAGTTGTTAGTGGGGAGAGGTAAGAATTAAAATTCACTGAGGTAAGTGATGTGATTATGTAAACACTAACTATCGATATAATTATATGTGTCACACAGTGTTTGCCAAATGATCCACTCATTGAAAAAATCGCTTTCGTTCGTTCAAATATGATCTTTCAGGAAACATTTCCCCCAGCGGTATTCTATTATTGTTATGTGCTGCAAATCACGACACAAAAGAGAACGAGACAACTCTGCATCGGCTCGCACTTCATTGCACACCAGCATGCAAGCAAAGCTATCATATACGCTTTCAGTGCAGAAAGCTTATTTTCTTCTTTGCCTCTAACATATGCATACCGACCTCTCCATGCATCATGAAACAGCAGGATCGTACGGACAACGCAAAGCGAAAGATTCATATTCAGCTAATGTAGCAGATCCTGATTTTTAAGTCTCAGAGAGTGCAAACTATATGATTATTTAGCTCGATAGAGGCTAAGGGAAGGGTAGTCAGATTATATTTTCCATTTTTAACGCCGCTATCCCTTGAAATGTGTATATTCATATAGACCGCATAGTTTTACTAGCAACACCGCTCCAGTGAGAAGCAAAAACTCTCGCGTTTTATCTCTTTTCCCATTCGATGCTCTCCGCAAATGGTGACGTAATGATGACGTAATTTTTCTTGTATCATTTATTGCTTTACACTTGTCTGTGCAGTGGGTTTCGCTATAGTAAAATGAGACGATATATGCGGTTCAAACTTGTATGCAGGCTTCGAAAATAGTGTGCCATGTTTGATACAACTCGAATATGCAAACAACAGTCTTCGTTCCTCTCTTAAGGCCGTTTTATATTATCCAGCACGTAGCGTAAACGGCACGTACCGACACCGGCAGACAAATACATGATGTATTCATATCATCAGACATAGCAACTTCTCTGTACGGACCGGCAGTGCGGACGGAGCGGAGAAATGCTACTGGTGATTGAACCGATGTCGTACCGAAGAGCGACGAACGCACCCATACCACGAACTTCGACGTTTGATTTGTATGTATGGTGCTACTCGCCCGTGTAGTTCGTGCCCGGCACCGGCAAAATATTCTTTTCGAGAAATCCTTCATGCATTTGTCTGAAACGTGCTGTGTATGTTCGGAGCCGTTCCGCTATGTATACGCATACACATTTGAAACACATGCAATAATATGTGTCTTGCATGAAACGTGCCGTGCCGGTTACACTACGTGCCTGATAATATAATATTACCTTTAGTTTAATCACTAAATGTTACAAAAGTGATTGCTGACATTCATACAAGTATCTGAATGATCCTCTCATATTTGGTTATATGTTCGTGAGAGTTTACTTGCATGACACATTGTGTATCATTTGTTTTTGATCGAAATCCAAACACTGGTGTCACAACATGCGGTTGAAAATATCTCTAAGTAACCTGAGAAGTAAAATTCGTAAAATTAACTAGGTCGGTTAAATGTTCTATTACAGTGACGTCTCGATTACATAACCATAAGAAAAACTGTCGCATGATATAACGGAAACGTGATATACAGTGCGTGGAATTCCTGTAAGCGCACCCATATATTTCAACTGTTTGGGTGCCATAAATTAGATTTTAAAATGACGAGTTTCATGCCAACTCGACTGGCCGTTGGCAGCACCATTTCAGATAGCAGTGAAACGTTGTAGGTGTAAAGACATGGGTCATTTAAGCAACTTTGCATACTTGAACTACTTTTTGGAAAAAGGCCAATTTTTTTTTCTTAATTTTTTACAAAAATTTATAACATAAAAACGTTCATACGTACGAATTTCTTTTCTAAGGATGAAATATAGGAAATTATTTAAAATTTTACAAAAAAATACCAAAAACTTTTTTAAAAAAAATTTGCTGGCAAAAAAGTTATTTAAAAAATGTAAATTGATTTTTCTCACAAATGTATTTTTAATTTTTTTTTAAATATATATATATATATATATATATATATATATATATATATATATATATATATATATATATATATATATATATATATATATATATATATATATATATATATATATATATATATATGAATAGCCCTTACAATTTCCAACAAGTCGTAGATACATCAAAAGATGGGCTCTTTTACAGGGAAAAAGTTTATCGAACAACAACTTTTTCATGTTTTCATTTAAAAAAATACAACTTAAAGGAAAAACTTAAGGAATTTTTTTTTCAGATATAACAATTAATTATCTGTATTGTGATGCATGTTTTACACATTCAATCAATCCCGAAATACAGCTGGTGTTGTGATTCGGAATTCTAAATGAATCAAACTTTAATCAACAGTACGAAGGGAAACATCATGAGAAAGGCTGGCTTCGTCTTCTGATTGAAGTTATTCATTATCTTTACTAAAACAGCAACACAGTAATGTATGATAGACTACGTTTGTGAGTACTCTATTATGCTTCGATATAACGTACAATTTTGAAAGTGAAATGTACGTTATATCGAAGTTTACCTGTACTGTATTCGACAAAGTTTTAGATCTTGTTAAAATATAAACTTTTTTCGAAGACATCAACTTTCTATTTTGTTTTAGTTTTTGGAATATAAGTCATTTTTGTGTGAAGACTCCTGAAAAAAATAATGTTTTGCTCGTAACATTTTTGTGTGTAAATTCTTGCGTTTGACATGTTCTTGACATGTTTCCAAATAGAGAAAAGTTAGTAGAGCATGTAAATTGCGATAATTTATACATAAAAATGTTACAAATTAAACATTAATACTATTTTTTCAAAGAAAAAAAAAAAGAAAAAAATTGTTGTTCGAACAACTGTTTCCATGTAAATGTGCCCATCGTCCGATGTATGGAAAACTTGTTGGAAATTTTAATTGCTGTTTAAATTTTTTTTTTTAGAATTTTAAAAGCATATGTTTTCGAGAAAAGTGAATTTTAATTACCGAAATTTTTTTTTTCAATGAAATTTTTTTTCAAAAAATTCTTCGATAATCTTTAATGAAAACCTAAGTAATTTCCTACGTTTCATTCTCTGACCAACTTTTTGTAGATCTTATAGTTTTTAAGTTAAGATTTTCCGAAAAAAAATTGAGAAACTCAAAATTAAAAAAAAAATCTATCAGACCTACAAAATTTTAGTCAAAGAATGGAATGTAGGAAATTATTTTGGTTTTCATTAAAAATTGTCAAAGAATTTTTTGGTTCACTGTTGAACGTGTCGCAATAATTTCGTGTTCGCCCTTTAAGACGAGTTGGCATGAAATTCGTCAAATATAAAATATGTCTCAGTCCAATTGTCAACAGTTATTTTAAATGATTTTCGGAGTTGAAATTCTTATAAGCGCGCCTCATATTTTATTCTTAAAATTATATTAAAACGAGGAACTGATAAATTCAATATTTGGTTGGTTTTCTATTTTTTAGAATCGTTTCATAAATTCGGTTTGGCATTAAATCAATCGGATTATCCAGCATACTTTGTGGAATTGTATTCCATTCATTTCTAACACATGTCCGCAGCACACGAACTGTTTCAAATTGTCTTCCACCACTACGAGCTGGTCAGTTTAAAGCCTGAAGGTTTCTTTCGGAAAACCATGACAAAGAATTCTAGGTGACGTGAATGGCGGCATCATCTTGCTGGAAGATGAAGCTGTCGTCCGTTGCTTCTTCGGTAAACGGTATCAGTAAACTGTCCAGCAGCTCCAAAAAGGTTTCCGAAATTAATTCCTATCAATTGTTGTATTCAATTGTTGCTATAAGCGTCTTTCCTCTTCTTGAAAGAGTGGCCCATACCATGAGACTGCCTCCTCCAAAGTTCCTGCTCAATTTCCCCTGAGGACTTTTTCGAAGATCATTCTTGAACTTGAGCAATTGAATTTCTTTTCATCGGAAAAAATCACCTCATCCCACTCCGCCTTCCAGTCCATGTGTTGTTTCGCGAAATCCAATCTCGCCTGTGCGTGCCTTGAAGTAAGGTTAGGTTTCTTCACCTTTTTACTGTAAGCCAAACGTCCAGAACCTCGTAAAATTTGAGATACACTTATATCGGTTCGGCATGGTACGACTGACATGGACACGTAAAACAACACAACATGGCATAATATAACTAAACTATTGATACAGCGCTTTTCTCATGGCAATTTCTCGTATTTTTCTTAAAGACAGAATGAGCTAAATCTGAGTAGTTTCGATTTACCAATTTTATCGAATCACTCATTTTTCTATTTGTCGTTCCATGTGGATTGCATTTTGTTGATGTTATCTGGTTGTATTCACTTTTTTCTTCATCTTCATCTTCCTCAACATCGGTATATATTTCTGATTGACCATTCACTTTATTAATTATTTGGCTGTCGGGAAATTGTGTGTGATATATCCTTTCTTCTTCGAGCTCTGGTAGCACTATTTGATTTCTAGAATCAAAAATTTCAAACAAATGTAAATAAAGTAATTTTGTTTTCATTATACGAATATTTGTTTGAAACCTCTTTGCATCCAAGATTTTGTGATTGTGGTTGATAAAACGCTAATAAATTTTTCATTTTACTTTTCAAATGAATCCTGATATGATTTAAAATAAAAAAGCTCTTTATCAATCTCCTTCTGAATGAAGCCATTCTCAAGATATTTCAAAAAACATTTCTAATATTTTGTCTTTTTTATTTTTTTTAAAGGGCCTAGGGCCGGATAAGGGAGTGAAAAGTACCCCTAAACCAAATCACCAGCTGTATGGCGAACATAGGATATAGGATATTAGATAAGAAATTTCGACGATTTATTTGAACCCCTATGTGGTTTAACATAGGATCTATAGTGAAAAACATACTTTTTCGTTCATTTCACGCCACCCTCAAAAGCTTCAAGATAAAAATAAAAAAAAATACTGAATGTGCATCTCACTATGGTGTATCAAGAAAAATTATCAGAAATGAAATTTCATCAAAAATTTAAATACTAAAAAATATTGAAATCTTGAAATTTATTAGGGATTAAGAGATTCAGTACTACTCTAATTCATATTTAAATGTGTTCTTACGGCTTTTCTAGATATGTGAGATTTTTTCAGGTTTTTTTCAATGTTGCGCGGTACAAAAAAAGTTTTTTTTTATATTTCCAAAGGGCCTGGCTGGGTAAGGGAGTACTAAGCGCCCCCAAACCAAATCACCAGCGGCATGGAAAATATTGTATAGGGTACTAAATATGAAATTTAGACAGTAGTACCATATATTTGAGTTCTTCTATGGTACAACATAGAATCTATGGTGGAAAATGCACCTTTTCGTTTTTTTCGCGCCATTCTCAATAGTTTTGAGACAAGCATATGAAAACAAATACTGAAAGTACATCTTATTAAGGTGCATCGATCAATATTTCCAAACAATTTTTTCATAAAAAATCAAATATTAAAAAAAAAATAAAATATTTTTTACTTTTATTTTAAATTGAATTTTATTTTTTTTTCTTCTTGATTTTGAGATTCTGTACTACTCTAGTTTCAAATTTCTTCCTACGTCTATTTAAGGTATACGTGATTTTTATCAGAATTTTTAGAGTGCTTTTCGCGGTACAAAAAAATTGTATATTTTTACAGGCATTTCGAAATTTTGAAGAAAAAATATTACTTTGAGACCCACTTTTGATCTAATTTTTATTCAAATGCGTTTGTATGGATTTTTCCACATGTGGCGCAATTTTTTCTTGAATTTTTAAGAGGATTGCGCGAAAAAAACATATTTTTTTGGCCTTTGGGCATTTTTTATTTATTTTAACATTAGAGACCCAGTACTACTCCAATATTTATCTAAATTTTGTTTTTCATATGTCTAAAATTTGTCGGTATATTTAGAGCATTGCGCTGAACAAAGATTTTTTTTCTCGTATCTTAAAATATATGAGATTATCTTTACATTGGATTTAGATGGTTTACCAAATTCATAGGAGTCAGCAGTACGATAGAGCTCTGTGAGAAAAAATAAAGTCCTTGTGGAAAGATCATTCGGAACAATGGGAAGAACACTTTAAAAATCCAAATAATTATTATTTTTTTTATTTTAATCTTACAAGTGAAAACCACGAATACAATAAAATAATCGATTTCAAGAAAATAGAAACAATAATGCAGACGATGAAGAAAATTATTTTTGTGTCTCGCAATGCTCTTGAAAATTCAGGAAAAAATTACGCCACATGTAGAAAAAAAGACACATTCGAATGCATTTAAATAAAAATTAGAGCAGAAGTGGGTTGGCCAAACTTTTGGCCAGTACGGGCGACTAATTGTTCAAATCTTAGTCCGCGATCTACCAACGTTGAATGTATCAAGAAGTCATTAGAAAATGAATATAGTATTAGACAATAAAACATAGTTTTAACCCTCCTGTACTCGCACGCAAAATGTCACTGACTGTGCGTGTCTCTGTAATTTTGCAATTTTATACGTTAAAGTAAAACAAAATAATTAAATGAAAAAACTCCAGAATTTTTTTTACCACAGTCTCGTACATGCAAACTGTCTTCGAAAGACTTTTAGAGCTAACTAATACAAATATTTTTCGATGCAGAACTTGTCAATATCTCAACTTTACTCAAAGTTATTGATATTTCTTACCAAAAAACATGCTCTTTTCATTTGTTTGTCATTCTTTCTGGGGCAAACGTAAACAAAGTTTATTGGCGGCATTTGAAAGAGCATATTTTACACTACATGATGTGTGTTTTTCAGAACTATGTTTTTTTTGTGTTTGAGTAAGTTAAAATTGAAATCATGAGTTTTTGGGTAAATAGCCATCAATAACCTTGAGTAGGATTAAGATATAGACAAATTCTGCACCGCAAAATGTTGGTATCGATAAGCTCTAAAAGTCGTACGAAGACAGTTTTGATGTAGAATTTGAAATATAAAAGTTAAAGCAGAAAAAACACATTTTTTCATGGTCACCCTAATGCAACTTAGAAAAAAAGCGTAAAAACGATTATTTTAAAAGTTTTTCTATCTTTGTTGTACAAAGTTGTTTAAAATAACTGGGGCTACAACATTGTTGATCTATGTTTATCTCTATCTATAAAGATAAGAAAGTTAGATTTTTCATTTCATCGGCAATTTTGGTCACCCTATTTTTGATAACACAAAAATGAGCGCTCTATCATATGTAACAACTTTGTCCAAGACAGTTTTTGTCTAAACAATAAATATCTCCCACAAATTGTTTTTAGCGCCTTCTATCTGAGTTGCATTAGGGTAACTATGAAAAAACGGTTTTTTTACTCTAACTTTTATGTTTAAAAAACTCATGATTTCAATTTTAATTTACTCAAACACAAAAAATAAAATAGTTTTGAAAATCACATATTATGTAGAGTGAAATCTGCTCTTTCAAATTCCGTCTACAAAAATTTTTTTTGTTTGCCCCAGAAAGAATGACAAACAAATGAAAAGAGCATGTTTTTTGGGAAGAAATATCAATAACTTTGAGTAAAGTTGAGATATTGACAAGTTCTGCATCGAAAAATATTTGTATTAGTTAGCACTAAAAGTCTTTCGAAGACAGTTTTATACGTGCCGCGTAAAAAAACCGCGTAAATTCCAAAATCCGTGTAAAAATCTAATGAACTATTACTTTAAAATGCAACCCATATTCTAACAATTGATCAACTATTTTTTTTGCTTGCTCAATCATGATGTCTGTTTCTTCTTTCATTTTTCAGCTACTAACCAGTGATACAATACAAACTTATTTCACGAAAAGTCACATCACCGGGTAAATTCCGAAATCCGCCTGAAAAAAACCGCGTAAATTTTAAAATCCGTGTAAAAATAAACCGCGTAAATTCCTAAAACCACGTAAAAAACCGCGTATAAAGCGACTTCGGTGTATTATCTATGACGCTTCCCGAACTCGTGAAACGATGCTCAATGCCGTCTACGCAAATTGTAATGGGTAAAATTCTGCATGTCAGTCGATATACAATCCAGGAAAAAAGTATCAGAACTGAAAACGCTTTAGAAAATTAAAAACTAGTGTCGAAATATTGCATTTATTAGCTCAGAAAATTGTATTGCTAGGAGCATAACGCGCAACAGCTAACCTATTTTCTAGAGCGTTCAATTGGAATCAAATACAGCTGATCGAGTGCGGAAACACCACGCTGGTGGTGTAAAATATCCTAGAGGCAGAATCTTTGTTAATCCCTCATTCAAAGTTAGGTACCTTGGGTAGGGAGCAGAGGTCACGATTTCCATATCATCATCACCGCCAGCGCGGAACTCCGTCGTCCCTACACTCTCTCTCGGCAATGATGAAGCCTTGGTTTCTTCGTAACCAATTGTTATTCGGTGCCATAATGACAGCTACGAGAATGCTATTTTCTCAATCAATGGCTGCCTTCCATACATTGGCGGGCCAATTCATGCCTTGTTATTTCGCGGGATCGGTGGAGATGCATGCATACGGCAATTGTACCACTTCAGAAAGTACACCAGTTGGCGGTCCGATGTATCGAAGCGGGCTCCTCTCTGTAAGGTGCAGGTGAGGAATTGGTTTCGAATGAGATTATTTCGGGGCTGCAGGCGCTTTCCGGTGCAAATTTTCTTCTCGTTACAGCGAGTGCAGTGGGACAAGAATAGGCTGACTTGTTAATGACACTAACATATTTTCAACTGATAAGAAAGACGACATGAACAAAGAAAGCATTTTATTCGTTATTATTGCCTAACAAAGGATGATATTTGAATTACATTTACTCATGTAACTTGTATTTTTAACGCACTGATCGAACACTCAGCTTCCCAACCAACCATTTGTTCCCACTTTAACGAGGGGGCTGTAATATTAATTCAATTATCGGCACCCCTGCACAGCTCGTCAATATTAAAGCACCAAGTCAATACCCATGTTGAGACGAGGCGAGTGAAAACAAGGACCGAAATCAAAAGGCCACCTCGGGGGCCCCTCAAAATAACAGACAGAAACGGCGTTCCTTCTCATAACCACAGCGCCGGCAAACAGTCCAACCGGAGGACGTTAATTTTGTATTTGCGATTTTATTAGGTAATCATTTGTGCGCTGCCAACCCGAATGGCCCGGGGTCTAACGGAACAATGATGATGTGGTCGGATATACACACACACACCCAAGACCGGCCGGCCCCGAATGGCATTCGTGGTGCTAAGTCGTGAATCGTAAAACTGGTTGTTTGGGATTTACGAAAGATTGCACACAGCTCGGCACGATTCACACCTTCTAATTATCTTCGTCCACCCTCACCCCAACAGCAGGAGTGTTGCTGGCCGTTGTGGCATTGAGGACTGATCAGACCGATGATTGATTTGGCCAACTGCCCCAGTGCCCTAATATAATGGCGATGGAGTGGGGGATTTTCGATTACGCAATTCATTTCGAAGTAATAACCGCCAGAAGCATTCTACTGATTTACCCAATCATTTCGTACATTTATTTGCAGTTAATGGCGGCTGGAGCCAGTGGAGTGCCTGGCTGGAGTGTCGTTGCCCGGGGAAACCAGCACAGGGAAGGAAACGGACGAGAACCTGCAGTGACCCGATTCCACTATACGGTGGGTTGCCGTGCGTTGGCCCGAACCAGCAGAAAACGGCCGACTGCGTCACGTGTCCCGGTAGGTAGCAGGCGAGTTTATTAGACTATGACTATAACGACTCAATTGAACTTTGTTTCTCCCTGCATTTCTACGCATGTCCTCAATGGCGGGATTCGGTAGAAGATACGCAAATCATAACCCCAAATGGATTCGAAGATAACACGTTCGGTGAGTTAAGAATATTTCGTTTAGTATTTCAATTGAACAGTTATAAAGGTTCACATTTCCTGGATTCTGTGTGGTTTCATTTCATCGTGTACTACATGGGGTGAAAAGTCCCGGGAATTTAAAAAAAAACAATCGGTTTTTATTACAAAGCTGTATTTATTCCTAAACATAGTTTCCTTCGAGGGCAATACACTTGGTATATAGAGTTTCCAACATTTCGATTCCCTTTCTGTACTACGAAACTTCTATGACTTTGAAATATGACTCAGTGCCACTCTGCCGAACTAAACCACCGATAAACTGTTGTTTTCGAAGGTGCAGCAGTGGAATAACATTTCACCAACCACTGCATTGATTGTTCATGAGTTTTTCCCATCAAAAAACAATGTTTGATCAAAATACTGTAATCCCCTTTTTTCCATTTTCGATACGAATGCTCAGGTAGTGACACTTAAACAACTGTAGTTTGTGAACAAACGAAATGTCACGAAATGTCATGAAACTTTACACATAAGCTAGTGACAGATGAACCTTTCTAAATGAATCTTGTTAATTTTAGTGGCTGAAAAATCTCTTTTCCGCCCATGTAGTAAAATTATATGTAGATTCCATTTTTTTCATATGACTTTTCTTAAATTGTTACGATTTCTCGAAGTATTTAAATTTCATAAATTACAAAAAAAAACATATCTAAAGATTTCGACATCGCACCATAATTTGTTGAACTGAAAGAGTTTTCTAATAAAAATATATTAAACAATATCGGAGGTGGGTCATTTGAGATACAAGTGTTTTTAACATTAAATCACATTTTTGAGTAACATTTTTTTGCAGTGTATTCAAAATATTATTATTTTTTAAATAGTTCAATCATTTTCCAACAACTTTGTAACACATTATATTTTAATCAGACATGTTGATTTCGAGTTACGTTTTTAAAAAAAAGGTTCCATTTTTCTACATACGCCCTCACGGAAAATCAGTCGTAATTAAGATTGGTCGAATGATAATGAAAATTATAATTTTGGGGAGATGCCACCATATGTACAAAATTTCAAAAACATCGGAGAGTCCACGGATGGCTGATTTGGCATGGGATTTCTCTTTTTATCTATGCAGAACGCAGCAAACTAACATATCTCATTCTATTTCGGCATCTTTTGTCGTGATACGCACCACCCTATGACTAAAAATAGTCATTCATAACGTAATCCTACGTCAACTATGCGCTCGTGTCTCGTTCGCAACCTTCCTGTAACTTTTTATGCTCTGTTTCTCTATTATTTATATTGGGTTGGGGAAAAAGAAATGTCGTATATTGTCAATATTTGACAACACTTAAACATATCTTGTGTTGTACTTATCGCATCGGGTCATAATATACGGCTATTTAAAGACGACAATCTGTGCTACAAGTGTCGTTTTGACAGTGTTGTGATTGTCCTTTTCAGTCTCAAGTTACAGCGCGTCAAAGATGGAGTCCACCAAACAAAAATTTCGCCATATTTTACGTTTTTACTACCTGCGAGGTAAAACTGCAACGAAGGCGGCCGAAAAAAATCGTGTAGTTTATGGACCCGATGCTGTAACGATTCGCACAGCACAGCGTTGGTTTGATCGATTTCGTTCTGGTGTAGTGGCTGTCGAAGATACACCCCGTACTGGTAGGCCAATCGTCGTGGAAACCGATAAAATCGTTGAAATCATCCAAGCAGACCGGCATGTGAGCACTCGCTCGATTGGCCAGGAACTGGGTATAGACCATAAAACCGTTTGGAACCATTTGCAGAAGATTGGATTCCAAAAAAAGCTGGATGTATGGGTGCCACACGAGTTGACGCAAAAAAATCTTTTAGACCGAATCAACGCCTGCGATGGACTGCTGAAACGGAACGAACTCGACCCATTTTGAAGAAAATGGTGACTGGTGATGCAAAACGGATCACGTACGACAACCTAAAGCGAAAAAAGTCGTGGTCGCCGGCCCAAACGGTGAGCCGGCCCAAACCATCGCCAAGCTCGGATTGACGGCCAGGATGGTTTTGCTGTGTGTTTGGTGGGATTGGAAGGCAATCATCCACTATGAGCTGCTCAACTATAGCCAGACCCTCAACTCGGTTCTCTACTGTGAGCAGCTTGACCGTTTGAAGCAGGCGATTGACCAGAAGCGGTCAGAAATAATCAATAGGAATGGTGTTGTTTTCCACCAGGACAACGCTCGGTCTCACACATCTTTGATGACCCGCCAGAAGCTACGGGAGCTCGGATGGGATGTCCTATTGCACCCTCCGTATAGTCCGGACCTGGCTCCAAGTGATTATCATCTCTTCCGGTCTATGCAAAACGCTCTTGGTGATACTAAGTTGGCCTCAAAAGAGGCTTGCAAAAACAGGCTGTTTCAATTCTGTCTTTTTTAATTGTATCATTTTATAATTTTTTTTTATTTCGACTGTATTACCTTCTATTCCATTCATCCTTTTTTATCGTTTCAGTTTCTCTTTACTATCCCATTCATCGTGTATCCCCTATTTCATCTTGTCATCTCATCTGTATTTCAATCATTTTTATTTTCTTCAAAACGTTTATTTCCCTATCTCTTTACATAGTTTATCTTTTATCTTTCTTCCCTTCTATAACCCATTTATTCGTCTTTTTCTGTTCCTCGTTTTTTTTCGTCGATTTATTTATCTCCTTCAAGATTAATTTCTTCATCGCCATTATTTCTCTTTCTCTTTATTCTTTTATATATGGTTTTCTTCATATCCCTCTTTGTCTGTATTTATTTTTTTTCTCAATTCTTCTCATGATACTGCGACATATTTATTCTTCCTTTTATCTTTTTTTCACATCATGCTTTTCTTCTTGATGCTCTCTTCTTACGTGTTATTTTGTATTTCCTTTTTGGCTTTATTATTTATTCACTTACGGTTCTCATGTTCACCTCAAATAACAGTTTCTTTACCTATGTTCGTAATTCAAAACTCTCGTGTTTGTTTATGACCTTGTACTGTTCCCGGTTTTTCATTTTTCTTTTGATTTTTTTTATATATATGAACAGTGGCTGCCCTGACAGAGATAGCTTACCTATTCTGGTTTTCCTGCTCTTCGATACATTGAAGGACGTTCTACATAAATTACGTAGAATCTCGACCTGACGCATTGTTATAACTTAGATGTAGGCATCACGATCCTTTCCTTTCCTTTATTATTATACTTCCGTATATATATTTATTTATTCTTTTCCTTTATCCATTTTTTTCTCCCCTTCAAGATTTTCTATCCTTATTTATTTGTAGTTTTCACTATTTTCAATTGTTTAATTTCATCTCCTTGTAATTCTCCGGATTGACATGTTCTGGACATGTTTCTAAATAGATAAAAGTTCACAGCGAACTCTCGTACACATAATAATGTTACAAGTGAATTGTAAGTTTTTCAGAAGTCTCAATGCACAAATGATATATATTTTAAAAGCTGTAAGAGATAAAATGTTGCCATCTTTGACGAAAGTCTATATTTGAACATTATATAAAGTTATGCCGAATGCACTATATCGCTATCTTGACTTGTTGTCAGGAAAAACTTTTTTCCTGTAGAAGTTTATTTTTACAGACTCAGTTATTTGTTGGTTATTGTATGGACTATTCATATATTTTTTTTATAATTGAAAAAAATGCGGTATTCAACAATCAATTTGAAATTCAAAAATTTTTCAATTTTTATTTTTATTTTTCAATCTTTGGTCGTACTTTTGTAGGTCTTATAGTTTTAGAGTTGGAAATTTTTGTGAAAATTTATGAAAAAATTTGTCCTATTCAAAAAGTAGTATTTTTTTTTAAACGAAAGTATTCAATTTTGCTGCAATGACCAACATTTCACTACTATCTGAGATGGTGCTGCCAATGGCCAGTTGCGTTGGCTTGAAATTCGTCAATACTCTCTTGTTTATCAATGACCTTGATCGTTTCTCGGTTTTTCATATTGTTAAAAACTGTTTTGTGTATCTGTGAACAGTGCCTACCTTGACAAAATTGTCTCCTTGATATTTGTTCTTCTCATTTGTTCATTTTATTCAACTCACTGAGTTTTTTCACTCTTTCTTATTTATAATTTTCACCATTTTCAATCCATTATGCTTCATTTTTTTATTACTCGGATATCCGGTTGTTTTCGTCACTCGGATATCCTTGTATATATATTTCCCTTAATTTTCATTATTCATTCATTTTATTTTTCCTTCTTCATTTACTTCAAATATTATTTTCTTCATCTTTCTTCATAGTTTCCTGTAACTTTACTTTCTCGAAAACCGTTCTTTTTCAATCTCATATTCTTTACCCTCTTTGTTTAGTTTACCAATTTGGTTTCCCACTGTATACTCTCCTCACATGTCTACTCCTGTGTCACCAGCTATAATTCGAGTCTCGACTCCTCTTGCCCATTTTGTCGTTTTGTATTCAAATATCTGTAAATTTATTCTGAAAAACTCACAAATCAAAAATCACACAAATCATGTATATATTTTTTTGTCTTCCTAATTCTGCATTACGAAGGTGATTTGATTTACTTACTAACTTGAATCGTTTTATGTATATATATTAGGAAGCCAATAAATGTATGGGGAAAAAATTGACCCTAAAATTTCAAAAAGTTACCCTATACAAATTGTTTACCACCTCAAAAAAATTTTGATGCCAAATGTCTTAAAATTGCATGAAATCGAGATCTAGTGTCATCTTGAAAAATTTTTTTTATCAAAAATCGACAATCTGGGACTTTTTTTGGAGTACGAGATAAAACATATGGTTTCAAGTGCCAATAAATATAATTATTTTGCACTAACAATTTTTTTTGAAAACCCCGATTTTCGGTGATCTTTCGTTTTTCAAACAAAATTCAAATTTTTACGTCTGTGACACTAATAAATAAAGTTCGAATGAGCTTATATTTTGCAAAGGGTATATTATCGTGCAAATCAACATTTCGCTGCAAGTTCCGAATGGAAATTCGAGATAACTATTTTTATTGGTACCCAAAACCATACGTTCTGTTTCTTATTTCGAAAAAAACCCAGAGTGTCGATTTTTGACAAAAAAAGTTTTCTAGATGATATTAGATCTCGACGTTTCATGCAATTTTAAGACATTTGGCATAAAAAAATTCGAGACCCCCGATTTCCTTTCCTCCCCCTTTGGGTGATTTTTCGATTTTCAAAAAAACTCAAACTTTGATCGCTTTGCGCCACTCTCCCTTAAGTCCGATTGAGCTAATATATGGCATAGGTTGTTTTTTCGAGGCGGTGAACATTTTTTATGAGCTAAATTTTTAAATTACAGATGACCATTTTCATTGGCACCCTAATATATTTTGTGGCCCTTATTTTTTTTCTAGGTTGTTTGAAATGAAGGAATTTGTTTTTCAATTTGCTTTTTATATGTTAAATTTGGTTTTCGTTTTTTGAATATAGAGAAGAAATTAATTTTCGATTCATCCCCTTAAAGTAAGAAAACACCTTTCTCACATAGACAAAATAAAATAATATAAATCAATATACGTTTTTTTATGAATTCGTTTTAAGCTTTGCTTATACCTCGATTCACCCTATCTATATTTACAGCTTACGTTTTTTAGTTAGTTAGTTTTTTTTTGTATTCGTTTTTTTCTTTACCTTATTCCATTTTCTCTAATTCATATCAATTTTTATGTTTATATCCTTTTTCTTTATAGATTCTTTTTCATGGTTTGCTGTTTTGAATAAAATGAATAGATAATAAAATAAAATAAATTTATTGCACCCATACTTTACGAAAACATCTCTTGCTTTCGTTATATTTTTCTTATTCTTTTCTCATACTTCTCTGACTGGGTCCTTATCTTCCTCTGTGACTTATCAATTGGATGGTTTCTGACACCAGTTATGAGTAATTGTTTTTTTTATTTCAGCGTTGCGTTTTCTCAGTCGTCCGTTTTTCTCTCTGATGTGTGTTGCAACCATGGATGCAAAAATTCGGCAGAACATGTTGAAATCGAAAATTATTTATTTTAGTGTGGTTCCAAAAAACGCTGTTTGTTGTTTCCCTCATAAATCCTATTACAGAACCCCTGTTTTTTTCGCAAAAAAACGCGCTTATGGGAGGCTTATGCCCTCAGAAATGTTGCCCTAAAAGGATTTTTCGACATTTGATTTCGTTGGAAGGTTACAGCCAAAAGTATGAGGTCACCTCAAGTGATATAGTGTTGCTGTACGAATTTTGGAACGCATTTTTTTCTCGAAACCATGTTTTTTCAGCTGGTGGTATCGATATCTCAGGACCTACTCGACCGATTTGGTTGATATTTTTCATCAGCATATAAAAATGAATTATTTGAAGCGCTACACAGTGGTTTTTTATATCTCATTTTTTCAATTTTTTATGAGCTTCTAAACAGCGATTTTTCATGAAAAATAACTCATTTTCACCAAAAATGGTCGCCTTTTCTTCAATTTTCAAAAACTCCTATGTAACGCTTTAGGTATTGCCCTAAAGTTTTTAAATATTCATTGGAATTCGTTCTACAACACACCGTTTCTTCAGGACCGATACCACCAGCAAGGTATGATTTCCAGACAACATCCACGCTTCCCCATCTGTCAACAGCGTAATAATCATTATTCGTGCACTCAAAAAATGGCAAATACACCCAAAAATATATCTTAAACAATAACCAACATACCCGAACACTTCACTTTATTGCTAACATCCGGAAACAAATCACGAAAATTCATTATTTTTCGGCTTTCCAGACAGGGGCCACTTATAAGAAACATTCGTCACTTTTTTTTTTCTTCAAAATGTGGCTTGGCCTCGCAGAGAAGCTTCCTTTTCGCTTTACAATACCCTATGATCATAAACTACCGGGAATATTTAAATAAAACAAAATAGAGTTAAATCTCAGGTTAAATTTATTTTATCTCCTTCAAAACATGATCCATCTGAAGCAACACACATGTTCCAACGCTTCACCCAGTTCTCCATGCATCATGCCCTGTAGGCCGACGAAGGGACAGCTTTTATTTCCTTCGTCGCATTTTCTTTGATCTCCTCGATCGACTGAAATCTTTTTCCACAAAGTAACAACTTGAGCTTGGGGAATAAAAAAAGTCGCACGGGATCAGGTGAATACGGTGCTTGTTCTACATCATTTACAAATAGTTCAGTACAATTCGGGCTCGGTGCGATGGCGCGTTATTATGCAAAATCCAATAATTGTTGGCCCACATTTCAGGCCGTTTGCAACGCACAGGCAGACACTAATGATCGGATAGCACTAAAACCTGACGGATGTGCGTCTTATGGTCGTACCAACATAAGAAAAAAAATAAACCAGTTCCCGCATGCACGGTATGTTTGAATAAAAAAAAATCCCGGTACTTTCTGATCATAGTGTATATTTGGTTAACACTAACGTCTCGAACCATTTGGTGTGGTGAATCAACAGACTCGAATCCTACAATTTTCAGTAACTTCAATTTGATGTAAAGTGTGATGTGTTGCTCCACCAGAATGACACATGAATCTCTTTAATCTGCAAAACTCAGTTACCATAATTACTTGTACACGAGAAGAAATACAACACATTCGAGAAACATTCCAGCCACACTAAAATTGTGGGAGTTTTTCTGAGTACCACTGCAACGCTCAAGCCTCGGAAACCTCTTTCTCAACCACTTGTTGAATCTACCTGCAAACAGTTTCATGGAATCCGTTTACTGCACGGAAAACAAATTTTCAATTCATGGTGGTTAAAATTTACTGCGAGTCCTTTAAACTATGTTCCAAGTCTATTTCAGTAGTTCGATCACAGTTCAAAATATACGTGCAGTTCGTATTCCGGTGTCTTCCCAATCACCCTTTCGAATCGTTCTCTATTGTAATATTATAAATCCAACCGACAACCCTTATTTTCTCCAATCATGTTTCCTACTATAGGACAACCACATTCCATGACAAATTTCTTGTCTTCAGTCGAACCGGAGACGAGCAAAAATGTCTATTAGTTTGCAAATCAGGCTAGAAACTGCATTCATATGCAAAAACACTTGCCACCCCCATGTTTAGAGGTGAGCGCACTCAATCATTGCTCGATTTTCATTGCTATTCGGCTTTCACACGACATGCTTTCCACACTCCCTTGCGACGAAAAAAGGCGTTTTCTTTCAGCATCGCAGGTTAAATATAAAATTCTTTTCCCGCTGACAAAGGCACCAATTTTGAGCTTCCGTTCCGGTCGATCCTTTCTTATGTACCTACGGCCTTGTTGAATGCTTAAATTGGATTTTTAAAAGCGACTAGAGTGGATTTTATCCATTGAAAAAAGTGGATCATAGAAAGGAGCCAGTTGCGTTCGGCTTTTCGCACTGCCAACAACCAGTTTTGGTGTGAAAGAATTTGGGAAATTTTCATTAGTGAGAAGACGTTTCCTCCTGACAGCAACAAAAAAGGGGGAAACTTTTATCTTCAATGAACAGTGATTTGCGAGAACTTTGGAATTTTATTTTGTGTTGATTCTATGAAGGCTCAAGCGTGACGATGCAATTTCAGAACAGGCAGCTGTTTGACTCTTCTCTGAGAAGGCGCTTCTCAACAATCCATCTAAATCCAAAACCTTCTAAAATGTTGTGAAATCGATAGAGAAATATTGATTTCAGCAACATGGAAAATGACAAAATTCAAATTGGTTGATTTATATCGAGAGACCGGAAAACATGCACTGATAAACCTATTAAAAATTGGTCTCATAATATACCAGAACAAATTACTAACGAGTTCCACTGACCGTTCGCTCGAAATGGACCCCAAAATGCTTGGCCACGCATGAGCAATTCGGTTGACTATTTGGTTTTACCCGCTCAACTATATGCATCATTCTCTGCTTCCTGTAATTGACCAAAGGTAGACACCAAACAAAAAAAAAAACAGTCCAACTCACGCCCCACAGTCTGTAGCATAAAAATTTATCAAAATTGGCTCTTCCACATACCCACACACACACAAAAGAAACGACACAAGGCTCATTAATTAAACGCGGAGCATTCAAATTACCGCCCCATTCCGCTTGGTTCGTTTAATTTTTGTACAAATAAATTAATCAATCATTCAGTACCACACACGAACTCTGTTTCTTCTCGGGGAGCTCCATCGGGTTTTTGTTCCGTTTGAGTGGTGCTTATTTCCCGCTTTCATCGATTCCCATTTTTATTCGGAGAATTTACCGCGCGCTGTGGTGCCGATGAAAGATGACGGCCATTAAACAGAAGAAGCTGCAAACGTCCGTTTCGAAATTAGTTTTTGGGTTTGGGGTTTTTATTCCCTACCATTTCTCTGATGCCCAGATTACCCAGATGAGCCCCGGGGTCCGTCGGTTTATGATTCCTAGCAGTGGAGAATTGATTTATTCGCGAAAGTTGTTTTTCGCCCATAGCCAAATTTACCGAGAGTGGTTTAGATTTAGGCTACGAACACGAAAGTTGACTATCGATGTTAGGTACTGATGATTTGAAAATAAATTACAGTGAAAGCTCTCTATAGCGACATCGCAAGGGACCCTCGTTATAGAGAATTATCGCTATAAAATATTGTCGCTATAAGGAGAAAAACGCCCAAGCTCACGCAAAACAATTAAATTATATTAGAAACAAAAGCAATTGATGTCCAACCATCTTGAAACAAGAAGCATTAAACAATGAATATAAAATTCAGCTCATTCGTCCGATTAAAATTTTTCTCTTGATGGAAAAAAATGGTAAATTGTTTATTGAATTGACTTTTTTTTTGTTAACAATCAGCATAGATAATCTGGAAAACATCTGCTTGATGGGTGGGCTTATAGTTTCATTGTTGAATGCTCCGTCAGGCCCTGATTTAATAAATGATTGATTTTATTTATCTCATCGCCAGACAAAATATACTAATTGAACATCATTGAAGCCAATATTCTTACCCTTCTCACGACTCTAGTACATATTTTTGAATGAATTCGCATTGTGCACATCGAGTATTGAATTCATTGGACAATGGGTGTCTTTTAGCGCCCTATTCGAGCCTTTGAATTATGTTCACTTTGTTTTTAGCGTTGAAGATTTTCGTTTCAACCCATTTTGGGCAGTGAATATTTACGAAGCGAAACAAATGATACTTCAGTTTATTGCCTGAATTTGATATTTTTGTCCCAAAAATTACAAAATATAGTGTCTGAAATTTGAATTCAATCTGTCCGAAATTTGATTTAGTGTCCGAAATTTGATTCTCATTCGCTTCATTTGAAAAGCCTTTTATTCGATGATTTTGTTTATGTTTTCAATCAAATAGGTACCAAAGTAGAAAGCTTAAAAGCATATTGAACTAATTTATTAAAAATATCAACCAAATAATACCAGTGCATAAAGTTTAGATCTGTTTTCTGCATCATATGCCCTAAGCGTCCGAAATATGAATCAGAACGGTACATTCATTTAAGTAAAAAGTGCCCCCAAAGCAAATCACTAGCTGTATGGCAAATATTGTAAAGAATATTAAATAAGAAATTTTGGTGGTTTATTTGAACCCCTATGTGGTTTGACGTAGGATCTATAGTGAAAAACTTACTTTTTCGTTTATTTCACGCCATCCTCAATAAATCCGAGATAAAAATTTGAAAAAAATACTGAATGTGTATCTTACCACGGTGTGTCAAGAAAAATTATCAAAAAAATATTTCATCAAAAATTTTAGTACTAAACAAAATATTTAAATTTTGGATTTTTTTTTGCGATTTAGAGATTCAGTACTACTCTAATTCATATTTAAATGTGCTCTTACGGATTTTCTAGATTGATAAATATCTTCAAGCTGTTTTTTTTTCAAATATCTAATAATAAAAATAAAATAATAAAAAAAAATAATACACAGTACAAAAAAATGTTATAGATTTTCAGGCATTTCGAAATTTTGAAAAAAAATATAACTTTGAGACCACAAATCCGATTTGTTTTTTTATTTTAATCTTTCAATTGAAAACCACGAATACAATGAAATAATCGTTTACAAAAAAATAAAAATAATAATGCCACACAATGCTCTTAAAAATTCAGGAAAAATTACGCCACATGTAGAAAAAAGACACATACGAACGCATTTAAATAAAAATTTGAGCAGGAGTGGGTCTCAAAGTTTTTTTTTTTCAAAATTTCGAAATGCCAGAAAATCTATAAAAATTTTTTGTACTGTGTATTTTTTTTAATTTTATTTTTATTATTAGATATTTGAAAAAAAAAAACAGTTTGAAGATATTTATCAATCTAGAAAAGCCGTCAGAGCACATTTAAATATGAATTAGAGTAGTACTGAATCTCTAAATCGCTAAATATTTTTTTTCAGAATTTAAATACTTTTTTTAGTACTAAAATTTTTGATGAACTTTTTTTTTGATAATTTTTCTTGATACACCGTGGTAAGATGTACATTTATTTTTTTTTTTCAAATTTTTATCTCGGATCTTTTGAAGGTGGCGTGAAATAAACGAAAAAGTACGTTTTTCACTATAGATCCTACGTCAAACCACATAGGGGTTCAAATAAACCGCCAAAATTTCTTATTTAATATCCTTTACAATATTTGCCATACAGCTAGTGATTTGGTTTGGGGGCACTTTTTACTCCCTTACCCGGCCAGGCCCTTTAATGCAATTTCATTCTAGGACGGGATACTTTTATAACAATTCTTCGATTAATTTGTTTCAATAAGCTTTATCCGAAAATTCAAATCAGTTGGGCGTGAACAGATGCTCGAAGTTGATTAAACCTTTATAATACACAACATAGACTATTTACGTTCGTGGAGAGAAATTGAAAATTGTCGCAATAGAGAATGTTATGTTTTAGTAAATAGGAGCGATAATGTATTGTTATAGAGAAATGTCTCAATAAAGAACAGAATTTGTATGCGATTTTGGAGGGACCTTTGGACATCTATCTATAAAATATATATATAAATGGATTTCTGTCTGTCTGTCTGCCATACAAATGAAACATAAATTCATGCATTACTCAATAATTAATCAAGCAAATGAAACCAAAATAGACATATTGAGGTTTTAGGGTGCAATAAAAGTTTCTATGGTGGTTAGACTATCCACACCCTTCTCTTAGGGGGGGCTGCCATACAAATGAAACACAAATTTCTGCATAATTCGAAAACTAATCAAGCAAATGGAGCCAAATTTGTCATGCAAATGTTTTAGGGGACATGAAACGTTTCCATGGTGAATAGACACTTCTCCTCTTTCTCTGAAGGAGGGGGGGGAGACTGCCATACAAATGAAGCATACATTTCTGCATAGCTCAAGAACCAATCAAGCACACTGAACCAAATTTGGCATGTGGAGGTTTTAGGGGGCAAGACCAAAAATATTCCAACCAAACATGACGAATGAAAATTTTCGGTAAACTCGGAAGGAAAAAGGGAAAATTCGGAAAATTAAATTCCCATATGTTCTACAATTACATAGTGACAAGGGCTGTTAGTACATTTGCTGTTTGCGCTAGCGAAATTGATCTTTGTTCGAAACTGGAAATGGATTTCAATGTGATGAAACGCACTTCTATATCTTCTTCTATCTATACCAATACAAAAGAATCGACGAATGTGTTGATAAGAGCAGAACTCGAGGAAGAAATTGTCCGATTTAGGGCTGTCTTTATTCTATTCTTATTTTCTGTATAAAAGATTTATTCCATGTAACGGAGGAACATGTTGTTTGCAAGTGGTCGAAAAATCTTGAACGAGAATTGTGTCTGTCTGCCATACAAATGAAACATAAATTTCTGCATTACTTAAGCAAATGAAACCAAATTTGGCATGTGAAGGTTTTAGAGTGCAATAAATGATTCTAATGTGGTTAAATACTCTTCCTCCCTCTCTTTGGGGGGGAGGGGGGAAGGGCTGCCATACAAATGAAACACAAAAATGTCTGCATTAGTCAAGAATTAATCAAACAAACGAAACCAAATTAGGTATATGGGGGTTTTAAGGCACAATAAATGTTTTCACGGTGGTTAGACACTTCACCCCCCCTCTTTTAGTGGGAGCTGCCATACAAATGAAAAATGAATTTCTGCCTAACTCGAAAACTAATCAAGCAAATGGAACCAAATTTGGCATGTGAAGATTTTAGGGGACACTCTAATGGGAGAAGGGGGAGTGGTCTGTTTTTATTATAATTTCTGTCTCAAACATTTATTCCATGTAACGGAGAAACATGTTATTTACAAGTGGTTGAAAAATCCTGAACGAGAATTGTATCTGAAAATAGTTTGATATTATAATAACGAGTTTTGGTACAAGCACTAAGAATTTTATAGTAAAAGGTAATTTTAAAGGGACGATTAAAAGATCAATCAAGGAACAGTTCTACGATTGGGCCCATGAACGTTTGCTTATCGAAAAAACGTGACTGTTTGAAGGTATTGATAACAAAATAACAAATTTTGGGCGGTACGAAGTTTGCCGGTCAGCTAGGTTTAAATAAATACATATAATGTATATAAATACACAATAGCAAAATTACAAGCACAGTCTGTGATACCGTGCGCCAGTATACGGATTATGACTTCACGCGCGAGTACAGGAGGGTTAGAACTTTGTTTTATTCTCTATTACTACATTTATTTTCTAATGACTGTTTGATACAGTGAACGTTGGTAGACCGCCGCCCAACTTTTGAACAATTAGTCACCCGTAATGTTCAAAAGTTTGGCCACCCCTGGTCTAGACCCTTCTGCATTGCTATCCTGAACATACAGGGTTTTCCATTTCGGGCTTCTGAAAGTATACAGCCCTGCGCTGACAACCGTTTGACATAGCTGTCAACCAAAGCGTCATATCGTTAGTTGAATGTCTGCCATTTTACAATATGGATCGTTTTAGCATCGCACAACGTGTTATTTTGTTAAATTATACTATAAAAATGATGAAAAACCGGCAAATGTTTTTTGAGCATTACGGACGGATTTTGGTCGTCATGGACGGCCTAATGTAGTGCGTAAATTCGAACAAACTGGATCCGTAGCGGATATTGTGAAACCTGTGCATCATCGTAATGTGCGTTCGGCCGAAAATATTGCCATTGGGCCGAATTTCTTTGAAAATGAGGACGGCGAGACGGTAACTGTGAATGGTGAGCGCTATGGCCGCATGTTAACCGATTTTTTTTCCACAAATTGAAGATATGGATACGGATGACATGTGGTTTCAGCAGGACGGCGCCACGTGCCACACAACACGACCAAACATGGCCATATTGCGAACGAAATTTGAGGGACGCATAATTTCGCGTTTTGGTGATGCCAATTGGCCGTTCAGATCATGCGATTTGCACCCGCTAGACTTTTTTTGTGGGATTATGCGAAAGACCGTGTCTATGCCAACTCTCCGCAAACTCTTGAACATTTGAAAGACAACATTCGTGAATTTATGACCGAGATACCGCCCCATATGTGCCGAAAAGTCATCGAAAATTACCTGTTCCGGATCAAGGTGTGCGATGAAGCCCTAGGTGGACATTTGAATGATGTTGTATTTCACACATAATGGCATAAACCAAACTTTAATTTGAAATAAAAGTTTCATCGAAATTCGAATTTCTACACAGATAACTTCTTCAGTTTTTTACTTGGATTGATGTCAGAAGATTGTGGAGGAATATCAATAACTTTGAAGTAATTTTAATGTAACCATGAGCGAACTTTATATTACTTTATATTGATATGGACTTTATTTATATTTATATGGCAAAACTTGAACCCTAGATTCTACCACATTTTGTTGAACCCTGTCATAGAAATGAAACGCAAATTTCTGCATTACTCGAGAACTAATCAAGCAAATGGAAACAAATTAGGCCTATGGAAGTTTTAGGGTACAATAAATGTTTCTATTGTGGTTAAACACTCCACCCCCTCTCTAAGGGGGGACTGCAATACAAATGATACACAAATTACATATTCCAACCAAACATGACAATTGATTTTTTTTAATGTGATAAAACGCACTCCTATATCTTCTTCTATCTATATAAATGAAAATGAATCACTGAATGTGTTGATAAGAGCAGAAATCGAGGAAGGAATTATCCGATTTATGGCTGTCTTTATTCTATCATATTTTCTGTATAAAACATTTATTCCATGTAACGGAGAAACATGTTATTTGCAAGTGGTTGAAAAATCGTGAACGGGAAGTATATCTGAAAATAATCTGGTATTATAATGATGAGTTTTGTTAGAAATACTAGGAATTTTATAGAAAAAGGTAAATTCAACGGGGTCGATTAGAAGATCAATCAATGAACAGCTCTGCGATTGGACCCATGAAGTTGCTCATAGTAAGAAAACGTGAATGTTTGAAGGTACTGATAACAAAAAAAAAAACGAATTTTGGGCGGGACGAAGTTTGCCGGGTCAGCTAGTCGTCTCTATATCGCGTCGGTGGCCACGTAGTCTTGTCGTGCTGCGGAAATAAACCATCCACACTCCTTTTAGTGTTTTAGTGACATATAGTCCGAAATTATGCAAATAATTCTCATTTATTTCAAATGTCAAATATACGCAAATCCTGACCCACACAACTAAAAGTAAAATCAATTTCAATTCCAGTCCGTCGCTGGTCCTCGTGGTCCGCGTGGAGCACCTGCTCGGCCAAGTGTGTCCAGATGCGGCGCCGCGTTTGTCGCACCCAAAGTTTGGACTTTTACGACAAAGCCCTCGTCAAGCATCACCAGCAGCTGGCCGCCCTGATGGAAGATCAGGAGGACCAGGACAGTAGCAGCACTACCAGTGCCTTCGGGTGCCACGGGAAAGACGTTCAGACCATCGTGTGCCGGGCAGGCGACTGCAAAATCGATGACACAGGTAGGTGTTCCCCGCAATCACGGAATCGGATTATCGCTCATTTTGGTTTTGTTTCGTGTTTAACTGATCACTGTGATGAACCAGCTGTGATGATGGGAATTCCGCGCCCGCGAACGAACTGTTGATTGCGTTAATTTTGTTCACCGGTCGCCACTAATTAATATTCATATGGCGTTGGAAGAAAAAAAAATCAATATGCGCCCGTGTAGTTAGTTTTCACCGCATGTGGTATCATTTCTGAATCGTGAACGGGGTAAATATCATTTGAATTGGACATTGTGCCAAATTACCAAACCCATATAATTTTATTGTATTTCGGAGGAGTATACTCAAAAATTAAACAATTCTCTGTCTCGTTCAATTAAATGTCAAATTGTTGAAACAGCACTTATGGAACCATATGACAAAATTCAACTCTTCTCAATTTGAACGGAAATCAACAGCAATTGTTAATAAATTGAATGCACTTCTAGGTGAGTTGCCCACTCCGCCGGTTATTAATAGATTAATTCATATTTAATATCATTACACGAAAATTGTGTTCCATTCTGGGTGGAAGAGCACAGAGAGCACGACAAAAGTGCAACCCGGCGACCGTAAGCATATGAAAGCGAATTATATCACGCTCCGTGAGTAATTTGAATTGAATGAAATTGAAATGGAACTGATTGTAACCGATTTGACTCGAGTCGATCGCCGATACCGCCGCGTTGGCTGGCCCTGCAGTGCCCAAGGTATGACAAGCTGCTGCGGGGGAGTTCGCGTCGGTCGTGTCGATGCTCGGGGGAAGGACAGAACAGCGTACTGAAATTGAATTCGATATGCGGTTGGCCGAGAGAATACAGACCCCGTTTGTTGGCCCCAAAGCGTTCCCGGACCCGATGCGGACCGCAACAGGATGGGTTTTGAAATTCAATATTGCCGCTTGAAGTCTGCTGAAAAATTATACGCTAAAATTGTACACGGATATAGGTGCAAGCGCGGGATAAAAATTATTGCAGCTAATTAATATGATGAACGGCGTCAATGGTGTGCCACGCATCAATAGAAGGTGATTGATTCGATTTTTTCAATCGAAGGACTTTTTTTCGAGTTATTTCAAACATATCGCATCGAAGTATTTAGATGGGAAATTGGCAGAACAAAGCAACATAAACCGCATTTCCTCGTTCGAGTGTAGTAGTTAATGGCTAAACTAGTGAATTATGTACTGCACAATCCGAAACTGTCCGCCAGTTCCACCGAAGTTCCACTCATTGAATGTCTTCTCAAGGAGCCAGTATATTTTCTCCAAGAAATGTGTTTGCCCCGCACTGTTGGACTGCACATTGGTAGTTATTCTCAAAGCGATTTCCACTTCCTTTCAGTGCCCGCGGAGTAGCTGCTATTCATGAGTGCAGGACTAGTGCCTGAATGAATGAATGGAAGCAAATCCGTTTCCTGGTGAATTGAATTTTTTCTTGCATTATTTTTCTTCAACTACACAAAAGTATCCGCTCTCGGATTGCCCCGTGCCGTGCAGGATTCTGGACAGTAGGAATGTTCAATCTTGTTTTTTTTCTCTCTTCAGCGAGACACAAAACCGAAGCGTAAAATCAAAACCAGAATCGAACAACGCTTACCACTTGCTGTATCATTTCGCTTGTACATCATGAGGGTAATAAATAGATGCTAGTAGCAGATAGGGGCAATCCGCAGCAAGAGGGAAAAAAACAACGGGAAAAGTGGAAAACTTTAGTCTGATCCTGATACCGTATACGGCAATTATCCGTCCTCATCCGCCGCGTCAGTCTCCCTTCGCCCTCCCCCCAGAAAGCCGGAAGACACGACGCTCGCCCATTTCCATCGACCCACAACATTTTCCTTGTTTGTTGCAATGCCCGCACACACAGATAGAGAGAGCAGGAGATGAAGATAGAGCGCCGTGATTTTTTGCTTCCTTACCATCCTTCCGTCGTCTTTATGTGAATGAGTGTGTGTGTGTGTGTGTGTGTGTGTATGTGTACATCAAAACCAGTGTGCCACAGTGAATGCCGCCGTTATTGAATTGATTGCTGCAATCGAGTAATGACGATGGTGGAAAGCGAGCTAATATAGACGGGAAGGGAAAACAGAGCCGTTTTCTTCGTCAAATCGCGCTGCCAAGAAACGATTCAATGCGGCGGATAGGAAATTAAGTCATTCAAACGTAACGAAACGATCCGGAGATCAATGCCGCTAACGGTTGTGAGTCGTGATGGATGAGTCATCCGTCGCTCGGAGAAACCGGGAACTAACGCAACCGGGTACGGACAGTTGACGGTGAAGGATTCCTCGGGCATGAAACACAAACGTAGGGGAACCGCGGGTAATACGGACAGTGGGGGTAATATGGACAGGTGGTTGATTTGTATAGTTACACTTTGAATTTCAGATTTCTGTTAATGAGAACACCTTCTACATGTCATTTTATAATATTTAACCCACCCTATGGCAATTAATACTAATCGAAAGTGGAAAAGGGGAAACAAAAACCGAAATTAATACGCGTGTGGATGTAATTTGAGCTGCTTCGATATTAAGCATATTGAGTGGTTTAATATCAAAATTCGATTCGCTAGTTATTCGTGGTTATACAAGTCGGACTGGATTATCCGGAGTATTGATTTTCTTTTCACTCCGGATAATCGAGTCAAAACAATTTTTTGTCTTTATTTGTTTTTTTTTGCATATATTTTTCGTTTTTTGAAAATAAAAGAGGAATTTGATTTTTTATTCATCCCCTTAAAGTCAGAAAACACCTTTCTCACATGAAAAAAACATAATTTATCCAGATTCTCTCAAAAGGTGATAGACGATCATATTTGATGAAAAAAATCCTCTTATGCATATGTTCGAATTTCAACAACAACAGAGTTACAGAACTTTTTTTTTTGTTTCGGACTCTGTTGCTTCAAACTGGCTCTACATTAAAAAGTACGCTACGGAAGACGATTCTGATGCTTTCATTTGAAAGATGAGAAAATTTAGTACAGGATATAGTAGTAGAACAACCAAATTAGTGAATTTCATTAACATTTTAGAAGTGAAATACTTAAAAGTTAATATTTTTTTAATTTTATCCTTGAAAATTATATTAAACTAGATTGTTCCTATCGATTAAAATGAAGTTTTTTAACCGCTCCACAATTTGTTCTTTGACGCACAACTTATATATTTCTTAATAAACAATTCCTGGTGAAAACTCAAGCAAAATCTTCAAACATCACGATTTTCACCCCACTGTACAGTTAATAGCCACTTAAACTTCACCTTAACGTTGAAATGATACATTTCTTCATGAAATAAGCCATATTTGAAATATAAAAAAAAAAATTCCAAACTGAATATAATCGAGTCCAAAATTGCATATAATCGATTCACATATAATCGAGTCTAACCTATACTGTATTCTATTAGTCAAATCATTTCATTTGATATCCATATTGATGGGGTTCTGAGAAAATATGTAATCCGCCATTTTGTAGTGGCCGACATCTTGGATTTGCATTTTTCATGAATAACTTTCTTTTGATACCCATATTAGCTCTTCAATATAGAACTATTATACAAATTATTCAAAATTTCCGAAAATCAAAAATAAAATACTCCGGATAATCGATTCTCCGGATAATCGAGTCCGACCTATATTTCGGTTTGTGAGTTAAAAGAGAAGCGATTTTAGGTATGTACGGAAAAATTTATTTTTGAGTGGAAAATTTAAATTATTGAAATAATTGTACTGGTGAGGTAAAACGAACAGTTGAATTTTATAGAAATTATTAACGTTCACATATGTTTAGGGAATGCAATAGGCTGAAAATTTGTCTGGAAACATTAGTACTTACTGCGATATTTGCAGAATTACAGTAAAATTTGTAAAGCACTATAAAAATCCTGTTTTTGGCATTTTTTTGAAATCGATGCAAAAAATATAAATTTTTTTTCGTCAAAGTAACAAATTATCCTTCTGCAAAATTTGTTGGAGTTTTCAAAACTGCCATTCGATTTGTGGTGCAATGGTTGTTCATTAGCATTATCAAAGACGAAGGGGTAATGGTTCATTCAAACTGAAATATCTCTGTGTGGGAAAAATATCACTGTGTGGAAGCTACAGGAACGTTCTTGGAACCAAATGAAAGCTGTTGGTTAGCAAAAAATTCAGAATATTCTTGAAAAAACAAAGAAAAATCGAATTATTATTTCTTCCCGATATTGTTGCCCACTACATTTACACCACCAAGATAAAAATATGTGCGTAAAATATTCTAATACCTGAAAGTTGTAGCTTCAAAATGGTGCACATTTCATCGCTATGCGTTGATTTTTAACTTTTTCAAGGGATTTTTGACATGCTGTAATGTCAAAAATCCCTTAAAATTTCCGTCTTAGCACTCTGTTCCGCTAATTTTTTTGTCGAGTGTATTTAGTCTCCAGTTTTTTCACTGTATATAATCGAATCGAAAAAAGTATGTTTTATTGTTTTATATACTTATACTTATACTTTTGTTTTTTTTTGTTTTAATGTAAAGGAAGAATTTGATTTTTGATTCATTTCCTAAAAGTCAGAAAACAACTTTCTTCCATACATCAATACAGTCATTCCATGCCAAACCGATATAGTGATTCTCACATTATCGGGAAAATTGGTAGTTTTGTTCTTTATCGCAAAACATTTGATTCGTATTTTTTTATTTTTTCAGTAGGATGACCATTTCTATTTTAGGGTTGTCCGAAAATCAACTTTTTCCTCTTTTTTCCAAAAATTACTTTTTTTTAAAAATTCATAACTTTTAAACATATCAAATTAAAGCCAATCACCTGGTCTTTTTTGCAAAAATACTATGACTGCAGAAAATTTGAATTCTGCTCTCGTTGTATTCGTTTTTTATTGTTTTCATAGTCTCGAGACCAAAGGGGCTATATTTTTTTATATTTTTTCTAGAAAGCTGAGGATTTTTCACATAACATATGTCGAAACTAGAAAGCATTAGCATTAGCATTGAGCAAGTTGCCCAATATCGTAGGTGGTATGAATTCAGAACTGTTCAGTTAAAAGATAGCCTCCATCCGTTGCTGATGATTAGTATTATCTCTTAGATGAAGGTGTGCTTTCTCCAACAGTTAAGAATTGTCCTGGCCACGTCCTAGCAACTGCTAAGGAAAGGGAAGGAATGTTCGTTCGATATTTACTTAAGAGAGATGCAGAGAAGTCTACGACCTCTCATAAATATCTCGGGAATTTAGGATGTGTGTTAGTGAAGAAGGTAAGCCAGAGGATACACTCAGCCGGTGTTACTGGCGCAATTAGTTATTACCAATAATTTAATGGTAATTATATTACTATTCCTATTACTATTACTATTCCTATTACTATTACTATTCCTATTACTATTACTATTACTATTACTATTACTATTCTTATTCCAATTATTATTACAATGACTATTACTATTACTATTCTTATTCCAATTATTATTACAATGACTATTACTATTACTGTTAGGTAGTTTGATACGCTCCATCCGAGCGCCCCCCGTGTAGCATAAAATTCTCAGTTGTACTCTCATTTTAGTTTGTTACACGGGGCCTTAGCTGACTATTTAAGTCGGATCAGCCGGTCACTACTCCCTCGTATACAATAAAACGCCAGATCAGTCGGTCACTATTTTATCTTATTTCGAGCAATAAAACAATAGATTCTATTTTGTATCGCGAGTTTTACTAGAAATTTATATATTTTTCAACGGTAAAAATATACGGAAAACATACGTGCTACAAAGGTGTTCAAAGTGCGTAGGATAGGGTCCGAACAATTACTATTACTATTACTATTACTATAACTATAACTATAACTATTACTATAACTATAACTATTACTATTACTATTACTATTACTATTACTATTACTATTACTATTACTATTACTATTACTATTACTATTACTATTACTATTACTATTACTATTACTATTACTATTACTATTACTATTACTATTACTATTACTATTACTATTACTATTACTATTACTATTACTATTACTATTACTATTACTATTACTATTACTATTACTATTACTATTACTATTACTATTACTATTACTATTACTATTACTATTACTATTACTATTACTATTACTATTACTATTACTATTACTATTACTATTACTATTACTATTACTATTACTATTACTATTACTATTACTATTACTATTACTATTACTATTACTATTACTATTACTATTACTATTACTATTACTATTACTATTACTATTACTATTACTATTACTATTACTATTACTATTACTATTACTATTACTATTACTATTACTATTACTATTACTATTACTATTACTATTACTATTACTATTACTATTACTATTACTATTACTATTACTATTACTATTACTATTACTATTACTATTACTATTACTATTACTATTACTATTACTATTACTATTACTATTACTATTACTATTACTATTACTATTACTATTACTATTACTATTACTATTACTATTACTATTACTATTACTATTACTATTACTATTCTTATTATTATTACAATGACTATTACTATTACTGTTAGGTAGTTTGATACGCTCCATCCGAGCGCCCTAATTACAATGTAATTCTGAAATTCAATATTTTATACTTTTATCTCAATATTCCCTTTTTTTATCAATCCGTACTCACAATAGCTAGGATGTAAGTATAATATCTAGTCCTGTACAGCAGAGTATAGATTTAGTTAGATTTAAGATTTTATAATAAATTTGATCACAAGCCACGACTCAACAATGCCTATTGATCTACACAATGATCCATTCTTTTATGACCCAGTAGCGTTACATGGCATTCTTCTATCGCCATGTCACTTGTTGACAGCTGACGCCACGTCGTAGCGTGAGGCGTTGCTGCGATGAGGGGTCTCGTCGTAACAGCTTGTGAATTTCTCACTGGTGAGAAATCACTAAAGTTGGATGCAGTTCTACTTCAGGTGAATAAATTCACCGAAAATATGAATATATTCATTATAGAAGTTCACGCTAGTGTAAACGGTTGATGCGATTTCTATAAATCTCATCATATTTCTTCACATGAATATATCACTAGTCTAAACCCACCCTAAGACACTGCTTGAATCAATCTACTTATCAATCGTCAAAATTAAGATCTTTTGCTTCTCCACAAAAAGCTCAAATGAAGAAATGTTATCATAGATGCCATTTAGCTGAGCTCAGTAGGCACCTAGCATCTCGAACAGGGATGGTAAAAAATCACATTCAACGATCAATGAATAAGTATATCCCTCTAATCGGATGTTTTTAAATCGCCCCCAGCAGGCGATGCTCTTTTATTCTTCATATGTACACAGGGAGAATACTTGGAACGGTGAGCTACCAAGATCTCAAAGAAGCGAATCTCATCCCGCCCAAAATCGTTTTTTAGATTCCAATAATTCTGAACATTCACATTTCTCTCCAAATAATTTTTCCAATAGTAATTCAATTAGTGACTTCACGAAACACCTTTCGAATTCGATTGAATTTCAGACTTTTTTATGTGGTAGATAAAACGGATCACATATTTGATTAATTCAATTCTGTGTGGTTACGTTCTTCGTTGCGAATAAATGTAATGAATTAGTATGGACGTATGTTATTCATATACCGTGGACTTCCGACATATATGGCAGTAGATTTATCGAACGACTAATGTTTTTTTATATCCCTTCAAACTTGTTGCATCTCTCAAGTGTACATACTGCTTTGACCGCAGATTTGCATGGTTGAATCTGGTTAATTTCAGGTATTCAGGTATTCATATTGTCGAATGAATACTGTTCGAACAATAGGTATCGCAGCAAATGATTATCAACATCCTACCTTATCATCAAACGGTATGCGAAGAATTTCAGTGAACTGACAGCATTGGAATATATGCTTTGTGAGGACCATACAATTATTATCAGAGCGAATAAACGTCCGACTGGAAGTCATGAACATCAATTCAATGTGTCATTCGCTATCAAACTCTTGACGAGTATTTTTCAACGGTAAAAATATACGGATAAAAATATACGGACATACGTGCTACAAAGGTGTTCAAAGTGCGTAGGATAGGGTCCGAACAATTACTATTACTATTACTATTACTATTACTATTACTATTACTATTACTATTACTATTACTATTACTATTACTATTACTATTACTATTACTATTACTATTACTATTACTATTACTATTACTATTACTATTACTATTACTATTACTATTACTATTACTATTACTATTACTATTACTATTACTATTACTATTACTATTACTATTACTATTACTATTACTATTACTATTACTATTACTATTACTATTACTATTACTATTACTATTACTATTACTACGATTATAAGATATTAAATCGTAGCATGTAAATAACACACTCCGGGATCCCGATAGTCGTCCTATTAGTAGCTAGAAGGAAATAATTGGGTTATAAAATTTTGATTTGATTTATATTGCAAAAACTGTAAAATCCGCGGAAGCAAGAGTGATTTTGGTTTCTCTTCTGCCAAATGCACAAACTCTCTATTCCTTCAGCTTTATCTCTTCCACAATTTAATGATCAACTTATAGAATATCACGAATGCGCTGCGTCCGTCCGATAGTTCCAATAGTTGTCTAATAGCTGTGTAAAATAAGTACGATAAAGCACTTATTGAATTAACATATTGAATAATGATCTAATTGTTCCATTCTTCCCCCATTGGTCCAACTTTCAATATCTGTATATCTTTATAATCAAAAGCTGAGCATGACATTCAACAGATATGGGAGGTTTACATAAAAAAGGAGAATTTGCTAGATAATATTATGTATAAATATATATCCTTATATAAATAATTGTTCGATAATACAAATAAACACAATATTAGATGGAATTCATAAATACAGAAAATGAATGATGAAGACAGTGTTCAGCCCGACGTATTCTGTGTGGACCCAGAGGGGTTATGTGGTTATGTAGTTATGTAGGTTATGGCGCCTCCTCGAAATCAACATTAGCATTAAACTTTAATTCATATCTCGCCTGCTAACCTGGAATAAAATTGTATTTTCATGATGTAAAGTTATAGTAATTGGGATCCGCTCACAATTGGGTACAACCTTAGATCTACTCGTCTTCCTCTTCAGATTCAGGTAAGTTATACATTTCTTTGATTTTCGAGTCCAATTTCTCCCTATCGTCGGCTAACTCGTATCAATCATCAACGGTTATATTATCGAATCTCCACATGCTTTGGGCAATAGTGTCCCACCAGGTGAATGAGGGTCTTCCTTGTTTTCTGTGCGGCAGTCGGTATTCCGCTGCCAACTTGAGTAAATGATTCTCCGGCCTTCTAACTATGTGTCCCCTGTGTCTTAACTGGAGAGTCCTAATCTATTTAGTTATGGATATGGGGCCATCGAAAGAGTGTGAATTTCCGTCTTCCTTACACATCGATTTCATTTGATCATAGATTTGTTTTTGATATCGCCTCAATGATTTCCTGGACCGCTTAGTGAGTACCATAGCTTGTGTTCCATACACTATCGTTGGGGCTATAACGGATTCGAACAGTAATGATCCTAACTTCTCTGAAGGCTGTCTTTTCTGAAGAAAGTCTAAAATCATTTTCGAGGCAATTACAGCGTCTCTGGATCTCTTTCTTGTCGTCAGATTTCGATGCAACCGTTCCGTGATTGGGACACCCAAATATTGAATACAAGAAGATGTTTTTAAAGTCCGGTCACAGATTTTTATTTCCGTTGTCGATTGTCCTGAAGGCGTTCTCTCCATGATTTGACATTTTGCTTCCCCAAGTTTTAAGTTCACTTCGTTTAAGTAAGTTTCTAGCACTGCCAATAATTTTTCTAATTCTTCCACTGATCTGGCAATAATCAGGATGTCGTCTGCATAGACAAGGATGACTGGAAACATCAGCTTTCCTGTTTGATTGAGCTTTAGAAAGCCGTCCAAAACATCCTCTGTCGTCACCGATACTTCCTCCATCATCAAATCGAAGATATACGGGGAGAATGGACAACCCTGCTTAACTCCCCTTGATCGCGACTGAGGCGCAGTCTTCTGGCCATTCCATAACACCTGTTGTTCTTCATAACTAATGCAATTAATAACCCTGTTAGCAATGCTTTCGGAGGCTCCTTTAGCCAACAGTACACCTGGAAGTGCTGAGAGACTAATATTGTCAAACGCCTTCTCGATATCTAAAGCCATGACGATCAGGTCATCACCTGCGTTCCATTTCTCTTCCAGGATACGTCTTGCTGTGAAAATATGATCGACTGATGATCGGTTATTGAGAAAACCAGCTTGGTGGGTTCCTACAGGGGAGGTGTTTTGGATCAGAATGCCCAAAGTCCAGCTAGCATAGACTTTATAACCTACAGTAGCTAAAACGATCCTTCTGAAATCTTTCGCTTGCTTGGCATTTCTGATCTTTGGGATTGGGATTACCGTAGACATCTCCAGCCGATGGGAATGCTATTTTCTACTCACACTCTTTTCGGTAGATTTTTGAACTCTTCCAATGTATTTACATCAGCGTATTTCAATAATTCGGTTTGTATACCGTCAGGTCCAGCTGCTTTCCCGTTTTACAACTTTTAATGATAGTCTCTATGTGTGCCGTATCTGGGGGATCCTCTGCGATCGTTTCCTGGTTTGTAGACTTAATTATCTCGGGGAGCAAGTTTGTTGAAGGTGGTTCTAAGAAATGTTGATGCGAAATGTCACATACTTCATCTGGGTTCTCCTCTTTTTGTACTTTTAAATGTATTTAAACGTTCTCCTTATTCTTTCTCCAGGTTTAAACTGTTCTAAATTGGTGAAAAACTCAAATTCTTCCTTCTGCTCTTTTTCATCACATAAGCCCTTGTAGTTATGTAACGCTCCGAAAAAGTCCTTTAGTCTGCGCTCACTTAATGGCTGCATTCTTTTCCAAAAAATACTCTTTTTCAGATTAGCCATAGCTAGTCTTCGTTTCGGAGAATTTGGGATTCTAGCTAAATTGTGAATCGATGAACGCGCTGCTGATTTGAGTTTCTCTATGAAACAGTTCCATACTTCTGATGTTGAGAGCGATGAGTTTACAACATTGACAGACAATTGAGCCAACTGCTCCTGGTATTTCATTCTAAAGAGTTCCTCTTGTAGTAGTTTTACGTCCCAGTTGATGAAAGATAATGTTGAGGTCTCTGTTCTTTCAGCAGATGGATTATGTTGTTTTGATATTGGATTGCTCCTGAGTTGAATTTTGAAGGTTATCAGTTTATGATCACTCTGAACGAGGTCACTATGTGACCTCGTATTTTCTTAGTGAAAATCTTCGAAGAAATAGTGTTGAGAACATGATCAATTTGTGAGGATCTCTCTCTACAAATCCAAGTTTGAAGAACCGATGGGTGTGCCATAGTGTTTCTAGCGACCAGCTTGTGCGTACGCATGAAAAATTTTAGTTGAATTCCATTTTCATTCGCATTCTCATGACCAACAAATTTTCCTATCAAGAGTTTTTCATCTGCAGTCACATCCGCCCAGTTGAGAGTTGAAATCTCCGCAAATAAGAACTTCGTTTAGATATTCTCATCTTAGAAGAGCACTACCCAAATCACAAAAAAAATATGACAATCCTTTATTTGGTGCGTGTACGATGAAAATAGTGCAATCCCGACGAGTTGTCGCATCCCCTATAGATACTATCAATTTTAAAATATTTTTGCTGATCAGTTCAATAGATTTAATAACTATTCCAGTTGATTTCCTTATTAGAAACGCCAAACCTCTTTGCTTATTTTCAGACGCTCTTTTTATGTACCATCTGAAATTATTAGTTATGATAGAAGTGCACTCGATATTAACTAACATATGTCGAAACTAGAAAGGCGTTTTTTTTTCGTTTTTGAATCACGATTTTTCAAAGTTAACCGATGGTTCGAAGAATAGATTTTTCCCTCTTTTTTCCAACACAAAAATTCATAACTTTCGATATACTGGATCGATTCAGATGATCAATACATAAAATTAAAGCCAATTAGATAGTCTTTTGTGAACATTGTTAGACTTGCGAAAAAATATGGATTCTGATTTTTAATTATTTATTTTTTAAGTGTTTTATAGTTAACATGGTTTCGAGACCATGGATGCAATATATTTTTTATATTTTTTCTTGAAAGCTGAGGTTTTTTTACATGAAATATCCAAAAATCAGAGATGTGTTATTTTTTCGTTTTTAAGTTATGATTTTTCAAAGTTAACATGTTTTCAGTTTTCGTTCAATATTTCTATGTGACTAGACTGGATGAATGTGACTATAATTCAATTAATTGGCAAGTGTGTTATTTTTTCAAAAAAGACTAGCTATTATGCTTTAATTTGACATGCCCATCATCTGAATCGGTCCAGTAGTTCAAAAGTTTATTACTTTTTTTGAAAAAAGTCATTTTTGGAAATAAAGTGGAAAATTAAAGGGTGTGACACATCAAATTGCATCACGGAAAAAACGCTGTAGAAATTTAATTTTTAGGAATTATATCTTCAGTTTTCGCTTATAATCAGATAAGAGTGTATAGATCACGTTGGCCATGTTTCACTGTCAATTTTTCGTAAATTTGGAAAAATGTCGTCGAACGAAAAAGAGCGTCGTGAATTAATCCTGTGCACTCATTTCGAGAATCCGGAGTTGTCACATCGGGACATCGGTAAGATGCTGGGAATCGTCCAATCCACGGTCAGCAGAGTACTAAAATGATACTTCAAGAACCTAACCATCGACCGGAAGGTGAAGAACGGCAAAAATGGATGCTCCATCAGTGAAAAAGATCACAAGCGCGTAGTTAAGCAGTTTAGACGTGATCCGAGAAGTTCGGTCCGGGATGTCGCCAATAAGCTGAATTTGTCAAGTTCATTCGTCCAGATGACCAAGCAGCGGGAGGGCCTGCGTACATACAAGGTTCAGAAGGCTCCTAACCGCGACGAAAGGCAAAACATGGTGGGGAAGACGCGAGCCCGGAAGCTGTACACCGAAATGCTGACGAAGCCGCATTGCCTGGTAATGGACGACGAAACCTACGTCAAAGCGGACTTTCGTCAGCTGCCGGGCCTGTTGTTCTTCTCCGCAGAGGACAAATTCAGCGTTCCGGAGGAGATTCGCAAGCAGAAACTATCCAAGTTTGCCAAAAAGTACATGGTGTGGCAAGCGATCTGCTCTTGCGGAAAGCGGAGCGCCCCCTTCGTGATGACCGGCACGGTAAACGGGCAGGTTTACCTTAAGGAGTGCCTACAGAAGCGCTTACTATCACTATTGAAGCAGCACGAGGGCCCGACCATCTTCTGGCCGGATCTCGCTTCGTGCCACTATTCAAAGGACGTGTTGGAGTGGTACGAAGCCAACGGGGTCACCTTCGTGCCAAAGGAAATAAATCCGCCCAACGCGCCGGAGCTTCGCCTAATAGAGAAATATTGGGCGATTATGAAGCAGGCCCTCCGGAAGAACCCAAAAGTTGTCAAATCGGAGGCGGTCTTCAAGAGAAAATGGATTTCTGTTCAAAAAAAACTACAACCTGACATTGTACAGAACTTTATGGACGGGGTAAAGAGGAAGGTGCGAGCATACGGGCTTGGGCTCGAAGTATGAATAAAAAGTAAATGCCAAAAGTTGTTTAATAGTTTTTATTTTACTGTCTAAAATTTTCAAAAGGATCGGTCTACTGGGCGAATTTCTACAGCGTTTTTTCCGTGATGCAATTTGATGTGACACACCCTTTATTTTTGGGACCATCGGTTAACTTTGCAAAATCATAACTCAGAAACGAAAAAAAACGCCTCTCTGGTTTCGACATATGTTATGTGAAAAATCTACAGCTTTTCAGAAAAAAAAAATGAAAAAATATAGCGCCCTTGGTCTCGAGACTTTTGAAACAATAAAAAACGAATACGATCAATAATAACGAGAACAGAATTCTAATTTTCTGCAGGTGTAGTATTTTTCCAAAAAAGGTGATTGGCTTTAATTTGATATGTCGATCATCGGAATCGGTAAAAGTAAAAGTAAAGTAAAAATTTCTCCTCACTTTTTTTATTTTGGATAACTCTAAAACCCAAATAATTATAGTTAAATTAGTTTAAAGAAGATTAAAACGATCTTCGATTCTTACAAACTTGAATATTAATCGCTCTGAAGCGATTGTTGTAAACAGCATTTAGTTTTACTGGTTCAAACACGATGGCTGTGTCTCTCTTCTGAAAATGGTTTTTCTTGGATGGTACCTTCTTCCAATTTTTTTTCCAACAGCCATTCACCAACATTACATTCAGCGGGAAACGACATAATTATTCTCCACCAACGAACCGTGGCCTTTACCGACTAGCCATTATGGTGCACATCCGTTTTCCACTTTCGTCGCCAGTCAATAGAATTTTTCATTGCCCTCCGTCTCACAAGGAAGTGAACCATTCTGTCGTTGAATGAACAGAAAAAACGCTCAAAATTGGCGCAGTCATCCGACAGTCATCCGGAAGTGTTGCTTTTCAAGGGTTGCATTCACTCGCCAAAAGGCACCCCCTGGTGGTGGTGTGCGGTGATCTCGCAGAAAACAGGAAGGTCCAAATTGTCGTCCTTCAGCCGATAACAAGACACGCGAGGGAAGGTCGACGGAGTTCAATTGAAAACGGATTCTTCTTGTCTGGTATGGTTCTCTCTAGGAAAAAGCGATGAAAACTGAAACCCCCTTTCAGTGGCATCGGAGGAAACCATCGCTCGATGCCGTTCTTCTCGGGTGGTGTAAATTCTACCGAATCATCGTCATCATCTCCCGATACTGGTATCCTGGCGCAGCTGAGATTTCGCCAATCTAGTTTTCGAACGGCTGAGCTCCCCAGCAAATGGTGTTTTTTGTGTTTGTGCCAAATTACCCTCGAGAAAAAATTAAATAGTCGCAACCAAACTATGGGTTCTTGTACGAACAGAATGCTTGAATGATGCAGTGAAAAACTGTTGAAGTATAATTCACGTTCGGGAAGGTAAAATCCGTACAAGTGTAGATTAATAGCCAATTGAAAAATTAATCTCATACGTTGTTCGGGGAGAATCACAATCGGTTCTTATTCTCGAGGAACTTCTGAAACGAAGTATTAGGTTGGGGAAAAATAAATCCAATAATTTTGCGTGAAATTCAAAACTTTGTTTAAGATGTTTCGGATAGTCCGATTAGGATCACCTCATTTCGCGGATAATCGAAGTTCTACTGTATACCGTGCCGTGTGCTGTTTTTGAGAGTGTGAGAGAGTTTTTGAGAGATTTTTTTTCGAGATAACACCAGATCTCGACGTTTCATGCAATTTGAAGACATTTGGCATCAACATATTATTTTAAAACCCCGATTTCATGTATTCCCCTCTTGGGAGTTTTTCGAGGGTCAAAAAATCAAAACTTTGAGCATTTTGAGACCCCCGTAAATCATGTCCGATTGAGATGAATTTTGCGCAGGTCATTTTTTTTGAACCAATCAACATAATTTACATGGACGGTTCTCTAAATTCGATAATTATTTTTTTCCATACATTCATTGCCACTCAAGCTATGTCCCGATTTTCTGCGATTTTTTTCGAGATGACACTTGATCTCGACGTTTGACGCATTTTTAAGTCATTTGGCATCGAACAAAAAATTTCGTTTTTCCGATTGACTCGTTTGTTGTGGTCCATGCTGATTATTGACTCAACTTGTTTGCATGCCATACTCATACACCCATGTCTAGTCGTTATGCGTTGTATGAAAGTGGGATCAGAATTTGATCATTAAAGAATGTCTTCAGCCGCTTGATTGCGATGGAACATTTAAAGAAAATCGAGGTTTTTTGGCACTAGTAGTGCTGCGACTATATATCTACAATACGTACAAAAATATGACTAACCATTACTTTTATTTTTTCGATGATTTTATCAGTTCAAGAAAAGGATGGTCGTCCTTGACATGATAATGGTTTATCTTTACTCCGCCATCTTTGAATTTTTTACTTATACCGTTCATACACCTGTGTTTTCGACATAGATGAGTCACCAAATGTATTCTGCAACATTTTCAACGTTTCGGAACAAGATATTTTTCAATAGAATTATCCATATCAAGAATCCCTGAATAACAAAAGTTAACTCGTTCTTAATGACGCTGTAAACAAACTAAATGGCAGATCGTGCTCAAAACTGACGTGAATACCACTGACAGTAGCACCAACCTAAAAATGAATTTTTAAAAATATTAAATGGGATAAATATTTCTATAGTAAACTATGGTATCACTCCCACTTCCCCTACACTCTGTCTAATACTTAAAATACCTATTGAATTTTGTCTACTATCTGTCGCGTGAGATGAAGATGATTTTACTTATATATATTTGTATTGGTGGAAAAATACACTAAAACCTGTTTTGTGCCATTTTCCGTTCTTGTGCGGTGTTTTTTTTTTGTGCGGTGTATGAAAAGAAGCATATTTGACGAAGTTATTGTCCATTCAGTTTTTTCGATGGTTTATATGCATTTCAGTGCGAAAAAAGCATATTTGCGTCTCAATTATCCACTTCTGAAATTATTCCCCTCCTCTGATCAAATGCTCTAAGTTTTTGCATGACATGATTTCTAACCGTAACACGTTTCGACTTGCAACTAAAAGCACAAAACAGCCACGCGCAACCTAAAAGGCAAACTGTCTCATCCCAAAGCAGGGAAACAAAAGGAAATTGAACGGTGAATGGCGTGGATTTGAGTTATTTTCTTGGGGTAGGGTTTTTTATGCGGTCCCTATCTACCGCACAAAAAAAGTTTCTTTTTCAAAATGTGTACCGAACACGATTTTATAAAGCTGCTGGTGAAGTTTTGCACGATTTTTTTAAATGCGACTTTTTTGTGCGGTCCCTATCCCGCACAAAAAAAAGGTTTGACTGTATAATATTTTATTTGTTTAAAAAATTAAATAAACATATGTGTCTGTGCAAGCACACGGTGAGAACAAATGTTTTCGCTTTTTTATTTGCAATGTCCATTTTGTGCAACAACACGTTTTAAGTTAATTGGACAAGAATTTTGCCAAATGACCAAGGAAAAAGTACTTACGGAGAACGGAGGTGGACTGGTTGTAGTCTTTCTTCCATGAAAATGTTGGAATCTGGAGAGTTTTCTCGTCTAATTGATCGATCCCATCAAATAATGATGTGCAATTAGTTGAAAAATCCCGAAGAATACGTAAAACTAACCGGACTTCACGAAAAACAAAGCGCTCCAATCAAGGAAATTGGGAAAAAACTGCTTCGAATACTTCGAAACCATTGATGCAAATAAAACTACTGAGAACAAACTTTGAAGTTGAAAAATTCGTCAAGTGTCGGTCAAAAGTTCTAACCAGTGTTTCCACTCGTACGTATTTATCTGGAAAGGTAAAGTTTTTATTCGTTATTTTTGATACAGATTACAAATTTTCGTCAAAAAGTAAAGATTGGTACAGATTTTTTTCCGCGTGTGAAATTTCTCTCGAAAATGTTATTGAATGATAGTACGCAATCTAAATTTGGAAACTCTATGTATAATAGGGTGGCAGCGAAAATGGTCATGTCAAATTTCAAAAACCGACCATGTACATTTTGTTTATTGACCCCAAAAAAATGATCTGTGCAAAGTTTTAGCTCGATCGGACATGATTTAGGGGTGCCTCATAGCGCTCAAAGTTTTGATTTTTTGATCCTCGAAAATCTTCCAAGCTCCCCCCTTGGAAGATTTTCGAAATTTAGAAAATCGATTTTTTTTTTCGATGCCAAATGACTAAAAAATACATAAAACGTCGAGATCTGGTGTTATCACGAAAAAAAAATTGGACGAAAATCGACTTTTTGGGCTAAAAAACAAAACTTTGAGTGCTTTGAGGCACCCCTAAATCATGTCCGATTGAGCTGAAGTTTTGCACAGGTTAGAACTTTTGGACCAATAAACAAAATGCACATGGTCGGTTCTTCAAATTCGATAATTTTTTTCCATACCTTCATTGCCTCTCAGGCTAAGAAGTCCCAAAAGATCGATTTTCGGCCGAAGTTTTTTTCTCGAGATGACACCAGATCTCGACGTTTCACGAATTTTCATGTCATTTGGCATCGAAAAAAAAATTTCGATTTTCCAAATTTCCTTTAACAACCAAGCACCCCCCCCCCCCCCCCCCTTGGAAGATTTTCGAGGATCAAAAAATCAAAACTTTGAGCGCTATGAGGCACCCCTAAATCATGTCCGATCGAGCTGAAACTTTGCACAGATCATTTTTTGGGGTCAATAAACAAAATGTACATGGTCGGTTTTTGAAATTCGATGATGAATTTTTTCCCATACATCCATCGCCACCCTAATGTACAGGCATCACCAAACACACGAGTGATTTGAGGCTAGCAAATGTTAATGTACCTTGTAGTAAATCTAAATAAGTAATCTAGAAGTAAGCAAGTAAATATAATATTTTCTAGTGAACAAATGAGTATTTGTTCATATTTCATGATTTTTGTCTACAATGAATAATGCCAATGGTATAGATTTTTTCCCTTCTGGTACAGATTAAAATGTGGCAACACGGGTAATAACATCAAAATTAATAAAAAGATGAAAGCTCCTGATCGTAAGTCTTCTCACATCGGAAGACGATTAGGTTTTGGTAAAACTCATATAATGGCAATAGGAAAACACAAGGCTTACAAAACTCAATTTCAACAACCCGTTCTCGAGATAGGAGATTTTTTTATAGTGAATACAATGTTAGTGAAATTTCTATACGATGTCGGTACCTTAATCGTAAAGTCCAGCAGCGGTATGCATTTTCTAATATATCACGAACATGATTGCAACTATATGAAGTTGGCTAGAGGTTTTTACGTAGAATCGCATTCAGATTCAATTTTTTATGTTACTTTTCCTAATTAGCTACGATTTCACAATGTATTGACATTCCAAAAAATTTCAAAAGATCATATCTCGCGTTAATTTTTGAAAAGGTCCTAAGTAACAAATGTAAACAAATCGAGTTAATGAATGCACACTATTAGTTCTAAATGCATTGCGAAAAGAATCGTTCAAGTATCTATCCTTTTCACCTTTTTTATTCGAATTTTGAGCACTCGACTGTTACTTCGGACGCCACTTTCCTCTGACGCTCGATACGTCCGAAGTAACAAGACAATCAAAACAACACGAAGTCGTACTTCGGTCATTTTAAGCTTTTGTTATTTTCGGGTATTGATATCGTTTTTCGTGCATTTCAACAATAACGATCTGCACGAAATGCAACAATTTGGATCGTTGTTCAGTAGTTATTTTCAAATTTTCATCGTGCAACGTAATTTGTCCAATGTACAAAGCGGTTAGTCAAAACATCCAATGTAACATTTTTCGCTCGGAGGCTTCAATTTAAAACTAAAATCACATAACAACTGTTACGATTGGTTTTTCAGAGTTATTATTATTTGCCACTGGTAGTGGTAAAAGTGGTGATAAAGATAGATTCCTTTTGAAACAATTCGCGGAACAATGTTCCGGTCTTCAACTTCAATTTTCTCGAGTTGATGTGAATGTAACATAGGACATTTTCAAAAGTTACGCCAGATATCTCCATTTTGGTGAGATAACCAAAGCACTGCTGTACGTTAAACTTTGTTCAATTAGGAGGGCTTCCCAATAAAAATATACAAAAAAAAATATCGAAGGAAGAGTGGTTTTGAGATATAAATATTTTTAATATTAAATTCAATTATTGAGTAAGTTTTTTCAACAGTTAATTCAAAATGTTATTTATGTAAATATGTAGTTGATTTATTTTCCAACAACTTTGTCAAACGTGAGTCACGTTTTTTTGAAAAAAAGATCAATGATTTTTAATACCCCCTTTTTAAAAATCAGTCGTAATTTGGACTGATCATGTGACAATGAAATTAAATTGAAAATTTTGTTTTTACATAGTTTCCATCAACAGTACCATGTTCCAAAAAAAAAAGTTGGAAAGCGTTGGGTCAGCGGCCGCTTGATTTGGGGTGGAATGGCTCAGCTGGAAAGCTAGAAATGGCATTCACATGCTTATATGCCGGATGTGGAAGATATTCCACTGTAAATGAGCTCAGAAATGCGAACTCGGATGCATGGTAAAATATCTAGAGATCTGCTGAGCAAAATTTGGCGAACAGTATGTCAACAGTCTAATAGATGCCACTTGAAGTAATAAGTATTATATCAAGAAATTAACTGCTAACTTTTGTTATATGCGTTAGTATGGAAGTTATTGAAGTTGGTCTTATAGTAGTTGGACCGGTTGGTTGATTCTGTTTTATTATACATTCATTGAACTATATAGTTCATTCGCCTCTAGACTTATAAAAGGCAAATTGGAAGTTGCCAAATGAAGATTGAGCTGCCGTTGATTCGTTCAATAAACTGATTATTGTTACTATTCCCATGAGTATCCTTGACATGTGTTTAAAATTTTGAGTCATTTGTAAAAGAATAACGCTTAGTGTAACCATGTAAACCTGATCTAACCTCAACCGAATTAAACTACTTGATATCGTAGAGTTATACAATTAGCTGTGGTTTTCCGTTGTTTGATTTTTTTTTATAACGGAAGCTCTGTTATTCGTTAGTATCTATACTGCGTTTCACAACTATAGAACCACTCATTTTTTCTGAGTTTCCAGAAATATGTAAGAAGTCAGTAGGATCTTAATTTAAAAGACTGACCATTTGAACTTTATTGTTGTGTTCAGGCGCGAAACATTCAAAAAACCAAAATTCTAGTGTTTCATAGCTGTAGAACCAGATGGAAAAACTCTCACTCCTTCACAAAATTAACGTAAATTACACATGAATTACAATAAGTTTCTAATTCATAGGTCATCTTTAGTTCTCAATCAGTTCAAATAACCCATTTGGGGTTGTTTTGACCAAGCTGCGCCATGTTGTAGTGTGTATCTCGTTCTAAAGTCTGCTTCATTTAATATTGGAACAAATTCTTTTGCTCATTGTGGCGCTCCTAGTGGACGGATTTGGAAACTTTTTTCAGCCACGTGTCGGGAAATTCATTACCTTTCACCATGTATTTATGTCATAACACCAAACGATAGCATTTTGTAAACAACCGCCATGGAAGCCGAACGGAGAGATAAAATTGTGCACAGTTTTCTTGAAAATCCATTGTTGTCGGCATCTAAGCTAGCTAAACAGCTTAAAATGCCCAGAAATACCGTATGGCGTGTTATCAAGCAGTACAAGGAAACATTGACGACGGCTCGGAAGCCGCATTCGAAGCGTCGGAGTGGAACTGTCGACCGGAAACTGCGTGGGAAAGTCATCAAGGCCGTCAAGAGGAATCCCAATCTTTCAGACCGCGATTTGGCCAATAAGTTCCAGGCCGCTCACAGTACGGTGCGACGAATTCGTCTCCGGGAAGGAATAAGGTCATTCCGAGCCAGCAAACAGTCAAATCGGACGCTGAAGCAGAACAATGTGGCCAGAATCCGTGCTCGAAAGCTGTACGACCAAGTGCTGACCAAGTTCGACGGATGTATTCTGATGGACGATGAGACCTACGTGAAGGCGGACTTTGGGCAAATCCCAGGTCAAAAATTTTATTTGGCGACGGCTCGGGGGGATGTACCTGCAAAATTTAAGTTCGTGTTTGCGGATAAATTCGCCCGCAAGTACATGATTTGGCAGGGGATATGCAGTTGTGGACAGAAAACCAAAGTCTTTCTCACTGACAAGACAATGACATCAGAAGTCTACAAAAAAGAGTGCCTACAGAAACGGATTCTGCCGTTTATTCGTGCCCACGACCGTCCAGTAATGTTTTGGCCGGACCTCGCAAGCTGCCATTACAGCAAAATGGTTATGGAATGGTACGCAACGAACGGGGTCAGCGTAATACCGAAGGACCTCAACCCCCCAAACTGCCCCCAGTTTCGGCCGATAGAGAAATACTGGGCAATCACGAAGCGGAGGCTTAAGGCAAAGGGAAAACTTGTTAGGAACATGACTCAAATGAAGAACTGGTGGAATCAAATCGCCAAAACGGTGGACGAAAAGGGTGTGCGCCGCCTAATGTGCCGTATTACGGGAAAAGCACGAGAATTTCTTCGAAACAGCAATGAATAATTTTTTTTTAATTTTGTTTTATGAAAGAGTAAAGAAAATGCTACATTTGTATGAAAAACAAATTATGAATTCGTTAATAAATGACTGAACTACACGCAATTGTTTGTGTTCCAATAATCAATGAAGCAGACTTTACGCAGAGGATACTGTTCGATAAAGCTCTTCAAATCATACTGCTTGTAAACTGCATCTACTATTCGCACGATCACTCCTCATAAGTTCTTGGTAGGGTTTTGATCTGGTAAACGAACTGACCAATCCAGAATCTGAAGCCCCTATTCATTAAATCATGCACTGCCTTTCCGGATTTTATAAATAGATGCCAAATTACCCAATTATCACGGTGTTTTTGATGCAAAAACAGAAGTGAATGCTTTTGAAGTATTTCATTGCGCTTCCGACTGTGCATTCGTTTTGATGAATAGCCATCTGAACCAGGCCGTTTTGAAAATATTTTCTGCAAGCCATCAAACTGCCGCCTGGAAAGTTACGAGTTGAAAAATTACTGACACGTTCCGTAAGTCCTTCCAGTATGAAGAAATTCTATTCAAGTTGAATATATTTTTATCAGAGAAATTCTCCTGAAATAGGGAAACCCATGGGATCAGCTTCCACATTAGTTTTGGAGATGATATTTTTATGGTTCGGGGAGAATTTTCACGAAAAGGCCTGGTTTAGATAGCTCACCATCAACACGAATGAACAGTCAGAAGTGCAACGGAGTGCTTCAGAATCATTTACTTCTATTTTTCCATCGAAATAACCGTGACAATTGAGTAATTTGGTATCTATATATATAAAAATGGATTCCTGTCTGTCCGTCTGTTTGTCTGATTCTTATGGACTCGGAAACTACTGAACCGATCGACATGAAAATTGGTATGTCAGGGTTTTTGGGGCCGGGGAAGGCTTCCATGATAGTTTGAGACCCATCCCCCCTCTCTAAGGGGGGGCTGCCATACATATGAAATACGAATTTCTACATTACTCGAGAATTAATCAAGCAAATCAAACGAAATTTGGCATGTGGAAGTTTTAGGGTGCAATAAATGTGTCTATGGTGGTTAGATACTCCTCCCCCTCTCTAAGGGGGGGCTGCCATACAAATGGAACACTAATTTTTATATTACTCGAGAATTAATCAAGTAAATTAAACGAAATTTGGCATGTGGAGGTTTTAGTGTGCAATAAATGATTCTATGGTGGCTCGACACTCCTCCCTCCTCTCTTAGGGTGGGTTGTCATACAAATGAAAAACAAATTTCTGCATTACTCGAGAGTTATTCAAGCAAATGAAACCAAATTAGGCATATTGAGGATTCAGGGTGCAATAAATGTCACGCCTCTAGACTTATAAAAGGCAAATTGGAAGTTGCCAAATGGAGATTGAGCTGCCGCTGATTCGTTCAATAAACTGATTACTGTTACTATTCCTATGAGTATCCTTGACATGTGTTTAAAGATTTGAGTCATTTGTAAAAGAAAAACGCTTAGTGTAAAAGATGTCCAATACGCAAACTCGGTTGATGCGAAGGAATCAACCTTGCGAATCTGGATTGGCACTTTACTGGGTTGAAGTAAGAAAAAGTGTATAGTGAATTACCCTTGTTCCTGGAACAAACTGGATTGACTGCCTTCACACTAATTCCCTACGGAACGAGTAACGAACGGGAGCAGAACCAAATCTATTAAATATCAACTAAGCGGGAGGATCAACGAGTACAAGATCTTCACGAACTGCGAGCGCAAATTATACAGCTATTGCTGCGGACGTTGGAAAACTTGAATCTGAAGAACTCCCGTCAGTCGATTCAATAGGAAATTTGAGATTTAATCGTACGACACGATTCCAAAGACTGGTTACTTTATTCAGAGAACCTTGGGTTTTTATACAATGTTCATCCTATCCTAATTCTAGCCTAAATTCAAATCTAATGTGTAAAGGGAAAGAGAAAACTATAAATATTCTTGCTCCTTTCCATATTAGTCCTTTACCTATAGCTTATCTGTGATTCACCACATGCAACCTGGTTAGAGCTTATCTTTGACTCATAACTGCATTCTAAGGGCAACGCACTTAGCACGATAAGAAATGTGTGCGATCTATTTGGTCCCTTCCCTTTGCGTTATTCTATTGCATTGGGTTTTATTGCACCCGCTACCGGTAGGTGAGATTGTTATTTTAGGATCGTACACACGGTTCGCTCTTATCGAATCATGTTTTCCTTCTGTCTTTCTTTCGATCGTTTACGATATTGAAATTGAATTGCCTAATTCTTTCGATTTGTTACACTTAGCATAACCATGTCAACCTGATCTAACCTCAACCGAATTAAACTATTTGATATCGTAGAGTTACACAATTAGCTGTAGTTTTCCATTGTTTTTGACATAGAACTACGTCTTTCAGGAAGGGTGCCAAATCTTCTGACATTTTCAGGTCACATTTTTATGATATAAAGTTAAAATTAATAACTATTTTCACTGTGAATGAATTCTCATGATTTCCATACCAATCGAATCGGAAATTCTCCAAGATTTGTTTGATATGCTATACGTTACAATTCGCTTAATTCTAAAAGGTTTAAATTCATGAAAACTGGAAGAAATTCCTTTTTTCCATACATTTGTTCTGTCGATTTGTGTGCTAACCCTACCTGTATTTTGAATGCTTATAACTCGAACATTTCTTAACAGATCGGAAAGATGTTTGCATCAATTGATAGGACATATTTCCACGCGTTTCTACGCGAGTAATAAAATGTTATTTTTCATGAGATGAACAACTGAATAACTGTAAAATGTCAAGCGTTATCTAAACACCTTAACTGCTTAGATCTGATTGGCCCGATTTACGGTTTCCCCAACGCAGACTTCAAAATCGATGTAGCTGTGGAAATCCGCTTTGCAAATATACATACAACGTCGGGGGTATTTTTGTTCCCACCAAGCTGTGTTTCCCTAGCACGGACTTAAAAATCAATATGTCTGGAGGAATTCGCTTTGTCAAAACATGCAAGTCGGACTCGATTATTCGGAGTATTGATTTATTTTTCACTTCGGATAATCGAATCCTCCGGATAATCGAGTCAAAACTATTTGTTTTCTTTATTTGTTTTTTTTGCATGTATTTATCGTTTTTTGAAAATAAAAGAGAAATTTGATTTTTGATTCATCTCCTTAAAGTCAGAAAGCACCTTTTTCACATTGAAAAAAAAAAAACTATCCAGATTCTCTCAGGTGGTTATAGACGATCATATTTGATGAAAAAAAATCCTCCTACGCATATGTTCGAATTTCAACAATGACAAAGTTACAGACCTTTTTTTTGTTTCGGACTCTGTTGCCTCAAACTGGCTCTACATTAAAAAGTACGCTACGGATGACGATTCTGATGCTTTCACTTGAAAGATGAGTACAGGATATAGTAGTGGAACAACTAAACTAGTGAATTCTAATAACGTTTTGGAAGTGAAATACTTAAAAGTTTATAATTTTTAATATGTTATTATTAATTTTACCCTAGAAATTTATATAAAACTAGATTGTTTCTACCAATAAAAATGAAGTTCTTTAACCACTCCACTATTTGTTCTTTGACGCACAACTTCTATCTTTCTTAATTTGGCTGCAATTTCAATATAAACAATTCCTGGTGAAAATTCAAGCAAAATCTTCAAAAATCACGATTTTTACCCCACTGTACATGTAATAGCGGTGCTCCCTTGGCCGAGTGGTTAGCGTCATAACTAACATGCCGGGTGTTCGGGTTCGATTCCCGTTCTGGTCGGGGGAATTTTTCGTCGAAGAAATTACCTCCGACTTGCACTGTGATCACGCGTATTCTAGAGCTTGCCACTCAGAATGCATTCATGCGTGTTATTTGGCATAGAAATCTCAACTAAGTACTAATAAAAATGACGCAAGTAATACTACGTTGAGACGGCGAAGTTCCTCTAGGAACGATAGTGCCATTGAAGAAGAAGAAGACATGTAATAGCCTCTCAAACTTCACCTTAACGTTGAAAGGTTACATTTCTTCATGTAACTTATATTTGAAATATAAAAAAAAATATTTTTTCCAAATGAGTTCAAAATTGTATATAATCGAATCACATATAATCGAGTCCGACCTGAACTGTATTCTATTAGTCAAATCATTTCATTTACTACCAATGTTGAAGGGAATGCAAAAAATACATAGTCGACCATTTTGTGGTGGCGACCTTTTCGAATTTATGTTGTTCATAGTGTAGTGTATTCTCCAAATCAAGCTATTCAGCCATTTTTTGGCGGCGGGTTGAATTTTTCAAGATCATGGAATACGTAGTTTTATAATGACAGTAGAATTAAAAGTATGTTCCAAATTTCAGATCAATCATTCAACAGGAACGGGGTCAATTTTCTATTAATATGGGACAACCCAACAAACATTTAAACATACATAGAAACAGGTCAAGCTGAATGAAACCATTCAAAAAGTAATTAGTTTTTTGGGAGCTGCGGCCATCTTGAAATTGGACTTTTCATTATCTGCTATGTTCTACTAGTCGAGAACTTTCTTTTGATACATTTTTGGGCATTTTTCATAAATAACTACGTTCTACTAGTCAAACCTTTTCATTTGATACCCATATTGATGGGGTTCTGAGAAAACAGGTAATCCGCCATTTTGTAGTGGTGGCCATCTTAGATTTGCATTTTTCATAAAAAAACTGTATTCTACTAGTCAAGCCTTTTCAGTTGATACCCATATTGATGGGTTTGTGAAAAAATATATATATGGCGCCATTTTGTGGTGGTGGCTATTTTGGATTTGCATTTTTCATTAATAACTGTGTTCTACTAGTCAAACCTTTTCATTTGATACCCATATTAATGGGGTTCTGAGAAAACAGGTAATCCGCCATTTTGTAGTGGTGGCCATCTTAGATTTGCATTTTGACGTAGGACTACGTCTAACCGGAAGATATAGGGGGTGAAATGGAAATCTAGGCACTGAACAAGTAGGAAAAAATGCAAGATTTGGAACGCTTATAACTCGAGCATTTCTCAATAGATCGCAAAGGTTTTTTCATCAATTGATAGGAAATATATCTACGCATCTATCATAACGATTAACATTTCATTTTTCTTGAGATAAATAATTGAATAATTGTGAAATATCAAGCATTGTCCAAATGCACTATGTGCCCATTTTTGATTGGTCCATTTTGTGCTCCTCAAATCGTACCGACCAAAACGGGAAACCACAGCAGCAGCGAAATAGAATGAACCACGATTGGAAAGGAAAAAGAAAAAAATTAACGAAACATTGGTCGCAGTCTCACACATGCGTAATTCTCGAGCCAGCCAGTCAGCTTAAAAATCCCCGCTCCGCTGCCGTAACGATCATTCTTTGTGTGGACACCGACTGGACAACATCGTTGCTGGACGAGCTGGATGGCGAGGGATCGAGTGCCTTTCTCAAGGCAAGAGGGCGGAGGTGGTAGCGCTGGAGTAGAGTAGAGTTTTCAAAGGGCCTTTCTCAAGGCTAGAGACGAATGAACTGCAAAAGTTTAAAGTCTCTATAATACAATACCTTCCTTCCTTCCTTCCGTAACGATAATTCTCATTCAAACCGTACACCACATCGTTTCGCATCACATCACATCATCAAACTAACACAAGCAGCCATGTCTGGACATGGCAAAGGAGGAAAAGTGACAGGAAAGGCAAAAACCCGCTCGAACCGTGTTGGACTGCAGTTTCCCGTAGGTGTATTCGCCAATTGCTCCGCAAGGGTAGCTAGGCCGAGCGCGTTAGTATCAGTGCACCAGTCCACCTAGTAACCGTTATAGAGTTTCGGCTGCCGAAGTGATCGAGTTGGCTGGCAAAACTGCTCGCGCTTTGGTTCGGTGGACATCAAGACCTCAACAGGCAGACGCAGAAGAAAAAAAGTTTGTTGTTTCTACAAACTGCTTTGGTGGCAAATCCAGAACAAGGCGGCATCGAGGGCGTTCGAAATGGTTTTTTTTCAAAACCACGAGTACTAAGTTTTCTAAATTGGAACCATTCCATAAAACACGGCGCTCATCAGGGCCATTAAACCTTTCAAAAAAGAGTTTACGAAATACAGTTCAATGCTTTCTAAAACAATATCCAAAATAATAATAAAACACAAATTGATTTTTTCATAATCCTGTTTTTTAGGAAATGATGAGTATGAGAATTTGGCAGTTGTTCAGAGCTTATTGATGGTTGGGGACTTTTCCGATTATTCAATTTTCACCAATTCTTAAATTGTTTCCAGATTGAAAACTTATTCGACATTTAGCTAATTGGACGGTCATGTAATGCGACATATTTATTTGGACATTTTTGTAAACATAGAGTGCAGGGTCCAAATTATGACCCCACATTGAAAGTCGACACTGTACCACTGTCATCACAAATGCAAAATTCAATTACAGGTTAAAATCGCCTCCAATGCGACACTGAGCGGTGCTTCGGCACGTCGCATTAAATCTAATTTACTGTACAACATGTCACAAGCTGGATGGGAAGAAATTTTCCAACTGTGAAATATGTGGCAAGTGGTAAACGCAATCGCTAAACAGGAAGGTTTAGCCGAACAAGATGGGGATATCGAATGATAACAGAACAATAAACTCTTTAGATTAAAGTACAAAACGCGCGGATCCGCTGAAAAATATATCATTCTTTTTCAAAACGTAAATCAGTGTGGTTGTATGGCATCGTTTCACATCACAATATACCTAATAGCGGTTATAGAATTTCGGCCGCCGGAGTGCTCGAGTTGGCTTGCAAAGCTGCTCACGACAATAAGAAAACCCGTCTACAGAACAGAGCACATTCGGTTCGGTGGCAACAACTAGTTTCAGCGAGTGGCAAACGCAATCGCAAAACGGCAGCAGGTAGGAGAAGGAAAAAAATTGTTTATACAGATTGCTTTGGTGGCAAAACCAGCCACCGTAAAACACGGCGCTTTTCAGGGCCATTAAACCTTTCAAAGAAGACTTATTAAAAGTTTTCACAATTCCAAAGCATTCTAAAGTGACATAATATGACATATAATATAAACTGATTGATCATTCAGTTTTCACAAACCCATGCATGGTTTCCGAATTAAAAGTGGCTTCAAATTACAACACATTGTATGCAGGATGGCATTGACGAATTTTCTCGGTAGCAACAACTGCTTTCTTTGGTTGATAACTGATGTTGAAAATTGACTGACGTTACATCTGCATTGTATAGAAACATAACTAAGGAACAACATGATGAGCTATGTATTTCCTGCTGCTCTGTTCTTATTTTAAAGTACTTTAATCCTGTGTTAATTTACTGTTGGTTTTTCAGAACGCTTATAGCTCGTTTAATTCTCGACAGATCGTAGAGTTCGTCTCCAAAACCTCAGTTCTTTTTCATTTCTACGAGGGTCACTATTTATATTTCGGGAACTGGCAACACTGATGTCATGTGAGTCCATCTGACGGTTCCATCGTAAAGTTTGACATTTTTGACGATATACGTACTCAGAACATTTTGTCATACGGACGCTATTTGTTCATTTTATATTTAGTTGAAAGTTTGGTCTCGGCAAAAAAATGGAACTGAATCGTGAACATTTTTGTGCGATGATTTTTTACGACTTTCGACGTGGATTATCACAACAAGAGTGCGTCAATCAACTTAATTTGACTTTTGGCGATGAAGCTCCATCAAAAACCACTGTGTATCGCTGGTATAGTGAATTCAATCGTGGTCGTAGTTCGCTGTCCGACGAGTTTCGTGAAGGTCGTCCAAAATCGACTGTACTGCCAGAAAACATCGATGCTGTGCACGAAATGATTAAGCAAGATCGTCATGTAACCTATTGTGAGATTGAGGCATCCCTAAGCATTAGTTCCACCAGCATATATGCGATTTTACATGAACACTTAGTTGTGCGAAAATTATGTTCACGTTGGATCCCACATAATCTGACAATCGCTAAAAAAAAGGCTCGTGTCGATTGGAATAAATGCTTTGAAAATTGGTTTAAGCGCATGCAAAAGTGTATCGATCATCGTGGCGAGTACTTTGAAAAACAATAAAAATATATTCGCAGCTTAACTATTTGTTTTTGTTCCTATTCCCGAAATATAAATAGTGACCCTCGTATTTACTTTGTTTGCGGAGATACAAATCTTACAATTCATTCGTCTACGAAACCACAGTTTAAGGTACGGTATTGTGCTGAATAGTGAAATATATGATAGTGAATGAGCTGATGACCACCTATGCATTCCCTATCACAGCCATCATTTTGATTGTACGATATGTGCATACGCCAAAAGATGCCCGGCGTTGTACATTTAATAAGTACAAAGCCTTCAGAAAAAATCAAGAATCAACTATGAAATAGTGAGAAAAAATTGAGAAAGTTGGTAAAAAAAGCAAAAACACAACACAAAAGGTTCTTTTCAGAACCGCCAACATGTTCATAAAGAGTAAACAGTAAACTAATCCATTTTTCAGGTAGATAGGTCGGTATTCACGTAGGAGAAGGAAATAAAACAATATATTTTAAATATATATTTAGCAAAAGCTGTCCCCTTTGTATAGTCCTACGTCACTCCGGTTATGTCCCCGACATTACCCACCCGTCTTTTTCATAAAAAAACTGTATTCTACTAGTCAAGCCTTTTCATTTGATACCCATATTGATGGGTTTGTGAAAAAATATATATATGGCGCCATTTTGTGGTGGTGGCTATTTTGGATTTGCATTTTTCATTAATAACTGTGTTCTACTAGTCAAGCCCTTTCATTTGATACCCATATTGATGGAGTTCTGAGAAAATATGAAATCCGCCATTTTGCAGTGGCCGCCATCTTAGATTTGCATTTTTCATAAATAACTGCATTCTACTAGTCAAGCCCTTTCTTTTGATACCCATATTGGCTATTCAATATAGAATTATTATACTAATTATTCAAATTTTCCGAAAATCAAAAATAAAATACTCCGGATAATCGAGTCCGACCTATACATACAAATCGGGGTATTTTTTAGTGTTGAGTATTTTGTACTTGCTTGTCGTTGTGCAGACCGGAATATGTTCCCCTAAAACGTACTTTTAAAATGAGAAGCCTGGGAAAATCGCCATTTCAGATACTAGAGGTGAATGAACCTAAGAGGTTCGAGAACTACGTAAACATGAGATGTGCAATAATTTCAGGGGAAAATGTAAAATACAATGATCGTTTGACACTTTGACACATATCAAACGTAAAAGGACGTTCATCAAATTTATTTGTAACGAACAACATAATCTATTACAAAAATTTCGATGCATTCTAGAATACTATCCGAAGTGGTAAACAAGTGGATTGCATAATGTAATTGCGTAGTTCTACGTCGAAAATATGCGGTCGTGTCCTAGATACAACCCCTTACAATTTTTTTTATAACGGAAGCTCTGTTATTCGTTAGTATCTCTTACATTGTTATTTATTCAATTTATTTCACTTATCGCACCTATCAAATGTTCTTGATTGTTTTGAATATGTTTTAATTATTTTATGTCTTCTGCATCTAACGTACTTTCTTAGAGAAATATTTATCCATGCTGATTTTTAAACTTAAACAGATACGACAAAATATTTCGTCTGATATATCATTTTAACACGGGTGACTGATATAAGTTTATGACCCCTCAGACATAAACCGGATGCCCGCGTCAAAACAAACAGATTTCAACGCCACAAAACAATGCGTTACAGGGCCTAATTTACCCAACATGTTTGCTGTCGTTTTTAAGTTCTCTAAAAAAAAACATGATCCACCAGGGAAACAACTGCTTCTTTTCCGGGCTCCACATATGCTGCAATTACAAATGTCATATAAAATTACAGCGATTATCACCACTATAAACTGGAACATGCGAGGTACACACCAATTAAAAATAAACATATCAATTCCCTCCGCAGCCACTCGGGTGTTCCGTTACTGCCGCACAGTTTTCCCTAGACAACCAGCAAGCAAGCCAGCGGTAATAACGAGCTTCATTATCCCACAGTTTTTCCTGCGCTCAGCTGAGAACATCTTACGTTCACTGGTTTTTTTTTGGGAAACGATCTGTAGCAGCATATGCTCGACGCCATTCAATTCTCGAGAGCACCACCAGCATCATCCTCCGTGTAGCATCAGTCAGGAGCAGAACACGAACCGAACACTAATGGGGGAAACCTTCGTGTATGATATCAAATTACATAATATCGAATCGTGGCCGCCGATGCTCCTTTTTCCCATCATAACGGAGATCAAATGCGTCGAACCCTTTAGCGTTCATCGAGGGACAAACGAAACAAAAAAAAAAACCCGTAAGAAAAATGAGAGCGACCCTTGCCCCGGGCTGCTGCGTAAAACGAGAGATGCTGCGGTTCTAAATTGATGAAATTATTGTTGTTTACATCATTATTCGTTATTTAACGGTAGTTGGCCGTCAATTGATGAACTCGACTCGGATGTCAACACAATAAGCCTTCGTAGTTCCCGGTGCGAGCTGTCCCAAACGATCCGGGTTAAGGGAAATGCGATCCAAATGGTATGCTACCAGCATGTTTTCAGCCAAAGCGAGGCCGGTTCGAATGCGGAATTGAGTCATTATAAGATATACATGGCTCACTATCGACTGCTGATTTTTAATATTGAAGACATTTTTGATTACCGATCATTGAGGATTCATCTCCCTTACGTGCAAATTTATATAGCATCACGAAGGACAGAAACGCATGTTATTAAAGTGATTGTCGGAGAATTGATGCACCCGTAAAACACGCATTTCAAAAGCCATTGGCGTGAAGATGCGAGTTGAGGGGGTTGGTTTCAGCTTGACAAAAGCGGTCCATTCGTGCATTGAGTGTGGCCCCGGGTGGAGCGTTTATGCTCTGGCTCAAGGGACGAATCGTCGATGCCACTGACGAGATGCTGCGTTCTCACCACCCGGGGAGTGTTCAGAAGAAGGGTGAACACATGCAACACCGTTGGGGAATTGAAGGCATTTTTTTTTCGTGGTGGAGTTTTGTGAGGAAGTTTTTTGTTGATGCATGCGCTGCTCATCAGAACCCCTATTTATGGGGGATTTTTGCTGAGGAGCTGCTGAGGGGACACCTAAATTATGCTATATTTATGCAAAGAGACCCATTGAAGTGAACAGCCATTTTAGATGAAAGAGTGATTCGTTCCAGTGCCGACTGAATGAAAGAATGGATTGCTTCCGTCTCTAAGGGAGGGGGTGTGGTAAATATGCTGCGAATGATGGCGGCGATGTTGATGAAAATGCCTTTGGTTTTCCGGCATGAGTGCACGCGTTCACTTTTATTTTCCCCCATTCCCGGTTTGCCAGATGACATGTTGAAAGTCGTTGGCTGAGGAGAGGGGGCGATTCGAGACGAGGTGAGTGAATTAATCTCTTCCCGACACTCGATTGCTGCGAGCGCACTGAGCGTGAAGGATGTTCAAACTTAGATTCTATGCAAATTTCGCTGAGCATCCTTGTCTGTGCACGGTTCGGCGAAAAGTAATGGAGGGTGTGAAAAATCTATGATGAATTGCAATTATTTCTACATTAAATTTAGCACTGTAATTAAGCTTGAAGGCGAAAATAAACGCGTGGAGCGTTGAGTGGTATTTTTTGTGATGATAATGTTGCGTGGGGAGCATGATGCTGGTATCCATCATTTCATTCTTTTGCTAATCTGAATGTTTTCGAAACGAATATATATATAAAAATAATCCGTTTAATTGTGAAAAACGCCTGAATTAAATGCGAATTGAGCAATGATCATCGAGCTTGGGTAGACTGTACAATTCGTAGTTGCTCTCCGTGATTGACCTGAACCAACCAAATTGCACAAAGAACACACAGAATGACGCTTGGGACTAGCAAATCATTCCCGTTGTGCAACTTTCGGTGATTCGAGCTTTAAATGGTCAATAACGACGTCGGCCACGTCCTTACAGTCACCAGCGGAAAGGAAGGAATGTTAGTATGATATTTGCCTCCCGAAGGCCAGAAGGGTCGCCTCTAGGGCGTGGTTCCCTAGCGATTATCATGGAAGGGATAGTTGTCAGTGGGGAGAGGTAAAAATCAGGATTCACTGAGATAAGTGATGTGATTATGTAAACGCGAACTAACCATCACTGTACCAAACGAAAATCAGAAAATCTCTGTACCAAACGAATTTAGGTATCCTAAAGGAAATGGAAAACTTGTAAAATTGATCAGACCGGCTAGATATTCTACTATTCTGATATTTTTGTCGAAATCCAATCGCGAAAGCAGAGGGCTGGAAAACCTTACGCTTCATAGAACTCTAATCACAGCGGAGGAGAGTTATCTCGAGGAAACCTGAGAAGGTAACTGGGAGAACTCCTCTGAAATCAATCGGCGATATGTTCCTTCGTTCATTGTGCGTATTCTTCAAACAACTTAAATTGTGACGGCGAAGAGATATCTCTGGGAAACCTGAGAAGGTAACCGAGAGAACTTTTCCAAAAGACCCGGCAAATGTGCCGATATTCATCAAGATTTGTAGAATTCTAATCTCGATGGCGGAAATTTATCTTAAGGAAATCTGAGAAGGTGACCAAGATAACTTCCTTAAAATTGATTAGATCGGCGGTATATTCCGTTATTCGACTTGCTTGCGCTTCATCGAACTAAAGTCGTTACGACGACGTAAATTATTTGTTCGCTTCGATTATTGGTTGCGCAGTATTCGTTCGGTTAATATTCGATTTCTGTAGGAAGTATTGTATTAATCGATTAATCGAACGATTATCGGGGATCACTACTCACTATCATACATAATGAACTTTCAAGTACAAATAGTACCTTATGAAATTATTATGAACCCAACATTTTGGAACATATCACCTAAAAAAGTTAGCTGCCACAATGGCGCTCATTTATTTCATCTACATCCCTCACCCCTCGCCCGAAAATCAATAGTTTTGCGAAACAATGTGAAGAGAATAATCGTTTTCGAACACTTCCCCTCAAGTAATATCAACCAAATTCTAATCGATTACTCACAAGATATTAAATTTTCGTCTGCCGTCGCACTGTATAGTGAAAAACGTCGGAAAACTCGAGCTAGTGCTCTGAAAGTTAAATTTTAATTTTTCAATTTTCCACAATAATGTTGTTCGTATTGGTTAAAGCATCGTTATATTTTCGACACTGATGCCAGACAACATCATCGAAACAGATATAAAAACCACTCAATAAAATGTTATTCCTTAGTCATAGCGTTTAATGTTATGAAAATTAATAAAATAAAATTGTGTTGATATCAATAAATTATTATTTTTACATTTAATGGGTCTTTAATGTAAGTATTAGCAACTTTAACATAAGTTAAGAAAATTGTATGGTAGAGCTCGGAACACTGCCAGAGCTGCCTATGCTTTCAAAAATAGTAAACAGAAAAGTATTACATTCAATCAAAATGCCTCGGCCCACGAAGAGAAGGGTTGAGGCTCTCCAACATGAATATGTGAAAACAATACGATCAACGAAGGAAAATATTAAGGGATTATCAACATCGAGTTAGTGTGCGGAAGAACTTGTTAATACCAAAAGAGCCCCAATTCGCATGTGTTATAAATTTGCTCATGCTACGCTCGCATATAATCAGAATTTTATTCATATGTAAATACACCTTCTATACATAGTTATATTTGCAATTGTTCATACATTTAACTTCAGTATTGAATTGTTATTTTTTTCAAATGTATTCTAAGACTCGTGTCAGTGAAGCGCCACATAGTCTGATAAGTGACTTGATCTATTTACGTACGAATATCAAAATAAACGAAACAAATTGCTCTTCTCTGAGAAACACTATTACTCCATTTTTACAAGTGGCTTTATCTATACTACTACAATGGCTTACTTCCACCTCAACATTTGCATAGAACGGAAAACATTATATTTGCAATGGTCAAGTATAGAAGAGTTCATTCGCTCATTCCTCCACACCTAATTATAAATCACTCTTGTATCTGCTTGGAACAATCATGGCGAAAAGAATGCAGCAAGCATTCGTGAGATTGCACGATGAATAATTTTTCATTCTCCGACCATCTTCATTCGGGACTGAAAGTGAACATCACAAAACAAAGAGTGGAAAACAACATTCAATGAAGGAATACTCCTTTGGAAGGATCGCACGAAACAAAATAACGAGTGAGTCAAAATAGACTGAATCTGCGTGTATGTATGGTTTTATTTTCCCTTGTACTCTTTTCCTTTTCAGCATTCAAGTGCATATGAATCACCCTTCCCGCTCACCAATAACTTGCGTTAATATGGTCTTTTGCGTTGGCTTAGATCGTTTCATACCAGAAACAAAAAAATGTCATTGCAATAGTGCACAGGAAACAACTCGACTTCAACTTTCTACCTATATTTTACTGCCGCGATCGAGGATCAATGATTGCTCATTGAGTGAAAAACGAATGGCTTTACAGAGACTCTCGCTGGCTCAAGCAAAAGTTTCCAATTTGATTCTCTCATCATCTAACGACATTCCGAGAGGCAAATGAGGTAATGCAAAATTCTCTGAGAATAGATGAGCGGAATCTAGACAGTATTTTTCCGTTTAACTCAAGAATGAACTTTGCGAAGATGATAGGTGAATATTTTCTGGCTCAAATAAAGTGAGGCATAAACGGAAAATAGAAGGGTGAGTTTTATCTGTGAATGAGTGTTGTTGAACGAATTTCGATGCGATTTTGCCCATACCTGGCAATGGTCAAAAAACATAAAACCAGTATTCCCGAACTTCACTCTTAATCTCCTTAATTTTGGTATACAGTTCCATGGAATGAGCAAAGGATTTCCAAGGTGTTTTTTGAATCGTTTCAAATAAGATTGAAGAGGTTTTTTAACGTAATGAGATGGTTGTTTCAAGGTAAAATCCAGAGGTATTTCGTTCAAACTATGCGATTGCGATTCTGAAAGTAAGTCTCATATGATCAATACAAAGACGAGAATGAAATTGTGGCAGAATGAAATTGTTCTATAATTTTTCCTATGGTTCACTCCGTTTTTGGCGAACAACCAAAACATTATCCCAAAATGGAACGGTCGTATATAGGTCGAACTACTTCTTTGATAACGCTCATGACAAAAATTATCAAAAATATTATCAATGCTAATTATCTAAGTATCAAGGATCAAACTAGCAATCTTTGGGTATTTTATACCAATTCTCTGAATTAATTTGCACTTAGTGAGATTAAAACTCTTTCCAACATTTTACTCTACATTCATGTTTTCAGTCAAGAGTAATTTATTTGTAATGATGTGTTTGTTCTGAAAACAATGCACTTCTTCCAATGTGTTACATGTGTATCTCTTCTAAAATTATCATTCGTAGCAACCTTTCCGCATATTTTTGGCAGTACAGGTCGGACTCGATTATCCGGAGTATTGATTTTTTTTTCACTCCGGATAATCGAGTCAAAACAATTTTTTTTCTTTATTCGTTTTTTTTGCATGTATTTTTCGTTTTTTGAAAATAAAAGAGGAATTTGATTTTTGATTCATCCCTTTAAAGTCAGAAAACACTTTTCTCACATGAAAAAAAAAAATCCAGATTCTCTCAGGAGGTGATAGACGATCATATTTGATGAAAAAAATCCTCCTACGCATATGTTCGAATTTCAACAATGACAGAGTTACAGAACTTTTTTTTGTTTCGAACTCTGTTGCTTCAAACTGGCTCTACATTAAAAAGTACGCTACGGAAGACGATTTTGATGCTTTGATTTGAAAGATGAGAAAATTTAGTACATGATATAGTAGTGGAACAACTAAATTAGTGAATTTTAATAACATTTTGGAATAAAAGTAAAATAATTTTTAATGTGTTATTATTAATTTTATCCTAAAAATTTATTTTAAACTACATTGTTTCAATCAATTAAAATGAAGTTCTTTAACCGCTCCACAATTTGTTCTTTGAAGCACAATTTCTATCTTTCTTAATTTGGCTGCAATATCGATATAAAGAATTCCTGGTGAAAATACAAGCAAATCTTCAAAAATCACGATTTTTACCCCACTGTACATGTAATAGCCACTTAAACTTCACCTTAACGTTGAAAGGTTACATTTCTTCATGAAATAAGCCATATTTGAAACATAAAAAAAATATTACAATCTGAATACAATCGAGTCCAAAATTGTACATAATCGAATCACATATAATCGAGTCTGTATATAATCGAGTCCGACCTGGACTGTATTCTATTAGTCAAATCATTTCATTTGATACCAATATTGAGGGAATTGTAAAAAACATAGAAACAGGTCAAGCTGAATGAAACCATTCAAAAAGTAATTAGTTGTTTGGGGACTGTGGCCATCTTGAAATAGGATTTTTAATTATCTGGTATGTTCTACTAGTCGAGAACTTTCTTTTGATACATTTTTAGGCATTTTCCATGAATAACTGTGTTCTACTAGTCAAGCCCTTTCATTTGATACCCATATTGATGGGGTTCTGAGAAAATATACAAACCTCCATTTTGTAGTGGCTGCCATCTTGGATTTGCATTTTTCATAAATAACTGTGTTCTACTAGTCAGGCCCTTTCGTTTGATACCCATATTGATGGGGTTCTGAGAAAATATGTAATCCGCCATTTTGTAGTGGCCGCCATCTTGGATTTGCATTTTTCATAAATAACTGCATTCTACTATCCAAGCCCTTCCTTTTGCTACCCATATTAACTATTCAATACGAAATTATTATACAAATTATACAAAATTTCCGAAATCGAAAATAAAATACTCCGGATAATCAAGTCTTCGGATAATCGAGTCCGACCTGTATTAGAGTTGTAAGTTTTAAAAATAACAGTATGAACAGTTATCTCAGTGACCTGTATTAGAGTTGTAAGTTTTAAAAATAACAGTATGAACAGTTATCTCAGTGGCAAACAATCAAAAAATTTCTCACAAAAAAAAACACAAGTTTGACATTATGTATGTAGAAATTCACACAACAGTCTTACCATCGACCATAGCTCCCATAAAATACTCGATTATTTTATTTTATGTTTTGTCCTTTTTGTCCCTGTCTTCTCTTTTCCTTCCACTGTTCACAGTTGGACCATACGCAGCGAGACAGTTGATATGAGGCTTCCATTGTTTTTTTGTTTTGATGTAGAACTACGTCTTTCATTAGGGGGCCAAACCAGAAAACAGTTCACGTTTTTATGAAATAAAGTTAACGTTAACAACTATTTTTGACGCGAACGTGTTTTGACGATTTACATACCAAACGAATCTGAAGTTCTTTAAGATTTGTTTTTTTATGCTATATATCCCAATCCCCTGGTGGTCCCCTGGTAAATTGATGAAAACTAGAAGCATTTCCATTTTCCCAAACATTTGCTCTGCTTATTTGTGAGCTTCCCTACCCCTGCCGTCATTAACGTGCAACTTATCGGTGATCGATGATGGGGAATGATTTGAAGTCTTCGTGAACAATGAAAAGAAGAAGAAAAAGAAGAACGAAGGGGAATATTTGCCATAAATTGGATATATATTGGAGCTAAGCTAATCGAAACCGGCAACATTAATAGAAAAGGCTTCTGTTGAGAAGAGCGCAAAGCGAAGATAAGTGTATAGATAGTTGCTTCAAGCCATCGATATATGGCTTTGTGTGCGTACGTGCGTGCTTCATAACCCGTATGTACAAATAGCATCTTCTCTACACTGAAGAACCATTTGTATCTGCTCCCGAGTGCATTGGCCTTGTCGCGATGCAATAATCATCTAATATTATGATGGACGATTGTTCGGTGGTGCAAATTATGTAGCCGCGATAATAAATATAAACAAAGAGGGAGGTAGCGGAAGAGGAATATTTGCGCTAGGGTATGAAAAATGGATTTTACTGAGGCAAATATTCAGACTTTTTCATTACATCGCATTACATCGCTTGTTCTCCGTCATCATAAGGGCCTCGTTGGTGCCTTTGACATTGCATCAATGCATCGAACTAACACTATGGCGAAGCAGGCGTTAATGTTGTGCGCCGCATAATTATTTGAGGAATATCAAGCTCAACCATTGTGAATGTTATGCTGGAATGTTGTGAATTATTTGGGTTCGTGTGCCAATCGTAAAATTGCCTTCAACAAGGATGGAAATTGCGCTTATCTTGATCATAATGAACCAATGCAGCTCTTTTCGAGGTTATTGAAATTAACATACAGAATTTATTTCATTTATTCAGTCACTAAGAGAGTAAATGTCGTGCTAGAATTTTGTATGTGATTGTGTTTCGCTTGCCAGTAGCAAAACTTCCTCCACTAAGGACAACAGTTATTTTTCTATAATTTCGTATATAACATATATAACACATATATAACATTGTGCAGCCGTGCTGACCTCGGATGTCCCTTTTTGAACCAATCCCCCACATTGGCTGTTTCTTTGTACCGTTGTAGTGTACAGAACACGAATCGTTCATTGATAGGAAACGATTTGAGCAGCTCGTTGATCTGTTTTGCCGATTCCTAAATTTTTCCCGTTACTTTAATAATGCGACAGCTGCTACAAGCTTTTCGTACCGACCGAGCTTTATCGTTGCTAGGAAACCGAACAAGTACTGATGGAACCACGAAAATTAGCGAGAGTGAAGCGAGACATCGAACTACACGACTGTAGTGTTACCACTTTTCTTCGCATCAAATTTCTTTACTGAGAGCAGTTGTGAATTCAATGACAGAACTTATGGCTAAACTAAATAATGTGAATACGGTATTACGATTAAATTACACGTTCTTTCAATGATCAAAAAGTTCCTACGATTTTTTAGGATTGAAACATCGCGCTTCTGGAACAAATCTGGAGTAGAAATCCAGGAGATCATGGTTTTTAAATTTGTCACGCAGCTCTAAATCACGCTGCGTTTCAATTTCGGTTCCATATGCATGTTTTCAGAGGCATGTGCATTGGGGTTCCAATGAAAATGGTCATCTCGAATTTGAAAAAGTTACCACAAAAAAAAAGTTTACCACCTCGAAAAAACAACCTATGCAAAATATCAGCTCAATCGGACTTAAGGTAGAATGACACAAATCGATAAAAGTTTGAGTTTTTTGAGAATCTAAAGATCTCCCAAAATCGGACTTCATTTACTAGTATCGCAGCTGTTAAAATTTAATTTTTTTTGAAAACCGGAAAATCACCGAAAAACGGGGTTTCAATTTTTTTTTATGCCAATTGTCTTAAAATAGCGTGACCCGTGGAGATTTTATGTTATCTTCAAACATTTTTCTTTGGCACTTGGTCGTTTTTCCGTCTGAAAATTCATTTTTTGACAAATTTTATTTTTTGATAACTGTAAATCTCGACGTGTCATGCAATTTTGAGACAAGAAGGTATCAATAAGGTACCATGTTAGCCAGATATTGATTTACTTGTGTGCGGGTAGCTTGGGTCATCGCGGGAACAAGTCGGTCAAATAGAGCTGCTAGGTTTATCGAAACTTAAGGTGGGACCAGAATGCCGCGCTATGCGTCACGTTGCGACAATTGTGCTTTGACACTTCATTTTAAATATGTGTGTTTCCATTTACTCGAACACAATATTACGTTGCGTCATTACCATCGTTGTACTAAACGCTAACATTTTTTCTAAACTGCTTGCGCCGAATTTGCGATGACAGTGGCATGGTGTCGACGTCTGGTGGCAACTTCAAATTAGGGCCATAATTTGGGTCCCAAACTCGTTAGTGTAATCTCTATCACATTAGAAGACACGAAGCCGGCTTTTAAATTCTAAAATTTGAATGAAAATTTTCACATCATGTTATTTGATTACTTGAAACACGTGTTTCTGACTTACATTCAACCATATGACTAAACAATTCCAACATTGTTGCTGAATTTCTTCATCATAATATAGAGTTGTCTTTATAAACAATTTTCGTATGAGACCACCTGCAAACAAAAATGTTTTTCATTAAAATAGAATACTAGTTTGATATGCAAAAGCTAATTTTCATTTATAAATTTAATTTTGAAAACGAGTTCATTCCCATTGAAAATCGGCTATTCCTTCACGCTCCCTTAAACTAGTAAAAGAAGTTCAATGCCGCCAGCGCGGATATGTGAAAGTGTTGTTTTTAAAAACATTCAACTGATCCGTTGACACAACAAGAACAAGATTTTCATACGAATTTTATTTTTTTTTTGTTTACATGAAAAGTGCCATACAAATTCAACACAAATTTGTACATTACTCGGGAATTAATCTAGTAAATGAAACCAAATTTGGCATATGGCGGTTTTAGGGTGCAATAAATGTTTCTATGGTTGTTAGACTCTCCACACCCCTCCTTCCTATGGAATGGAGAGGGGGTCCCATAAAAACATTACACATTTTTCAACCAAAAATATTCCAAGTAAACATGACAACTGAAAATGTTCGGAAAACTCTGAAGGAAAAAGGGAAAATTCGGAAAATTTAATTCCCATATGTTCTACAATTACATAGTGACAAGTGCTGTTAGTCCATTTGATGTTTACGCTAGCGAAATTGATCTATGTTCGAAACTGGAAATGGATTTTAATGTGATGAAAACGCACTCCTATATCTTCTTCTATCTATACAAAAAAAAAAAGGATCGCCTGATGTGTTGATAAGAGCAGAAGTCGAGGAAGGAATTGTCCGATTTGGGGCTGTCTTTATTCTATCATATTTTCTGTATAAAACATTTATTCCATGTAACGGAGAAACATGTTATTTGCAAGTGGTTGGAAAATCTTGAACGAGAATTGTGTCTGAAAATAATCTGATATTGTAATGATGGGTTTTGTTAGAAATACTAGGAATGTTATAGTAAAAGGTAAATTAAATATTTAAAAGGTAAATTAAATTAGAACCATGAACTTGCTCATAGTAAGAAAACGTGAATGTTTGAAGGTATTGATAACAAAGAACAAATTTTGGGCGGGACGAAGTTTGCCGGGTAGTGGATTATATTTATACTTACCGTTAACCTCCTACGATTCGATTCTGGTTTATTTCAGGACATAGGGTGTAGCTGCAAGGAGGAACAAACATCGTACCGAATTTTGGAGAAATATAGAGGAAAATTATCTTATTTCAATAAGGCTTTTGAATGATTTTTTGAAAGAAATTGTCATTCATTGTTTTGTCCATAGATTTACATTATATTCTCTCTGTTTCGGAAAATTTATGGATTTGATTTAAAAAAGCTAGAAGTGGGTTATATCTGTGATGTAACCGAATGGTTTACGTAGGACTACCGTTGGCTTTTTAATCATGTCCTATCAACTTCAAAGTTACATCTGAATCAACTATCAATTAACCCTCCTATACTCGCACATACGGTCTGATAGACCGAAGTAGCTGAATTAAATGACTATTAACCCTTTGCGGTTTTTGGGCTCGCAGCAAACAATCTTTGTGATTGTGGCGATGGCTACCACGACATCGAGCATGTTGTCTGGTCGTGTATCCGGTTCCATGCTGCTCGCTCTCAGCTCTCTAGAGCACAAGGCACAAGGCACACAATCAGGTATCCCCGTCCGGGATATCTTAGGTAGCCGTCATCCTGATCTTCTGCTTCATCTATACCTGTTCCTCAGAAACGCCGATGTCAACGTTTAATGATGTTTCCTTCGTTGTGTCCCTGTTTCATATCCCTCCTATCCGATCTATAAACTTTTACTTAGTCGCGGCAATACATACATATACTCTTTACAGAGCACACGGGCCAAAGGTTGTGCAGTCCACTGATGATTCAACAAGAGCCAAAGGTTGTACCGCTCATGACAACTCTACACGAGCTGATGATTGCGCCGGCTAGTGACCATTCTATCCTGGATTCCTCGAGTCGAGAAGACGCACCACGCTAGATATGGGGTACATACTAGGGGGGCGTTGCTGATTAATGGTCAGCTGTATCCCAATAGGAAGTATCCCGTGTCGGGCACACGTACAGAGCATTGGAGACAGCAACATCCCAATTACGAGAACACTTGTAATACTAACCTCGAGCCGACCGCGAGTAATCGGTTACATATATTTTTTTTTTTATATAAATCGTTTATTTTTACAGGCTCAGTTACATTAGTTTAAAGGAGCCGAATTCTTAAATATATGTTTTAAAACTATACATAAATAATTTTCCTAACACTATGGTTAGTAAGGTGGAAAACCGATTACTCGCGGTTTACTCGAGTTTAGAGGGTGACATATTCTTTCAGGAAAGGGATGGGATATAAGGGAATTGTTACAATGTTGATGATCACACTCGATTCTTAAATCTATTCGTATATCTATTGTATATTTACATTTCAACTTATTTTGCTGTTTATACCAAGGGGGCCAATCGCTCGCAATGGATGAAAAGGAGGGTATAAGGACATAGGTACAATCACACACGAAGATCGATAGCTTTAAGGAAAACATATATTTGGGTCATGTAATCAAGGTCTAACCGAGCCAACACATCTCTCACCGGCACATTGGGCTGTCTTCCTCGGGCCCGAAGGGAGTTTTCTAAATTCGATCTGGCGACAAGATACACCTCGCACGACCAAACAACATGCTCGATGTCGTGATAACCTTGACCACAGACGCAGAGATTGTTGCTGGCAAGATTGAAACGAAAGAGAAGCACATCTAACGAACAGTGATTGGACATGAGTCGGGAGAAGGTGCGAGTAAAGTCCCGACTCAAGTCCAGACTTTTGAACCACGGTTTGAGGCTAACCTTAGGGATAATCGAGTGAAACCACCGGCCCAATTCATCTTCGTTCCATTTGCGTTGCCAGTTAGCGATGGTACTTTTACGGACTAAAGAAAAAAAATCAATGAAGGCGATTTGACGCTGGTAAATGTCGCCTTCAATCGCACTTACCTTTGCTAATGAGTCAGCCCTCTCATTACCCGGAATTGAGCAATGAGAAGGGACCCAGACAAAGGTAATGACATAACAGCGTCTGGATAAAGCACTCAAAATTTCTCGTATTCTCTCAAGGAAGTACGGTGAGTGCTTTTCCGGCCTCACTGAACGGATAGCTTCGACAGAGCTAAGACTATCCGTTACAATGTAATAGTGTTCAACAGGTCGTGAGGCGACGCTGTCCAGCGCCCAGTGTATCGCTGCCAATTCAGCAATATACACTGAGCAAGGATTCTGAAGACTGTGGGAGGTGCTAAAAATTTCGTTGAACACTCCAAATCCTGTGGACTCATTCATAGAGGACCCATCAGTAAAGTACATATTATCACAATTGATACCCCCATACTTTGAATCGAAGATCGTTGGTGCGATCCTCGATCGTTGATAATCTGAATATCCATGGATATCTTGCTTCATGGACAGATCAAAATGCACAGAGGAATTGATGTAGTCAGGGAAACAAACACGGTTGGGAATATACGAAGAAGGATCAACCTGCATGGAGATGAATTCATGATATGAACTCATGAATCCAGAGTGAAAATTTAGCTCGATCAGCTGCTCAAAATTTCCGATCACCAATGGGTTCATAACCTTACACCGGATGAAGAACCGAAGAGATAATAATTTGAAGCGATCTTTTAGTGGGAGTACGCCTGCCAAAACCTCGAGACTCATGGTATGCGTTGAGGGCATACATCCCAACGCAATACGGAGACAAAGATACTGAATTCGTTCGAGTTTAATGAGATGTGTTTTGGCAGCTGATTGAAAACAGAAACTTCCATACTCCATCACTAAGAGAATAGTTGTTCGATACAACATTATAAGATCTTCGGGATGGGCTCCCCACCAGGTGCCGGTAATTGTACGGAGAAAGTTTATTCTTTGTTGACATTTTTTACTCAGATACCTAATATGGGCCCCCCAAGTACATTTGGAGTCGAACCAGACCCCAAGATACTTGAATGACATAGCATGAGTGATCGGTTTACCCAAAAGTTGAAGCTTTGGTTTTGCTGGCTTATGCTTCCTAGAAAAAACCACCATCTCTGTTTTCTCCTTGGAGAATTCGATCCCTAGCCCAATGGCTCAGGTTGAAAAATTGTTCAAAGTATCTTGTAAGGGTCCTTGCAGGTCGGATTCGTTTGATCCTACGACAGACACCACTCCATCATCTGCAAGTTGTCTTAGGCTGCAATTTGGGTAAGGCAATTGTCGATGTCGCTTACATAGAAGTTGTACAAAAGGGGGCTTAAACATAAGCCCTGGGGGAGTCCCATGTAGGAGACCCGACTTACTGTCGAATCCCCGTGAGAAAAATTCAAATGTTTCTCACAAAGCAAGTTATATAACATATTATTCAATAGAGGCGGCAGACCCCGAGAGTGTAATTTGTCTGACAGGACCTCTATTGAAACTGAATCAAAGGCCCCTTTATGTCCAAGAATACTGAAGCCATTTGTTTTTTTCCGGCGTAAGCCATTTGAATTTCTGAAGAAAGCAACGCAAGACAATCATTCGTCCCCTTGCCCCTGCGGAACCCATATTGTGTATCTGAGAGTAGGCCATTCGTTTCAACCCATCGATCAAGGCGAAACAAGATCATTTTCTCCAACAATTTCCGTATACAAGACAGCATTGCTATTGGGCGGTACGAATTGAAGTCGGACGCGGGTTTTCCGGGTTTTTGAATAGCTATAACTCGTACTTGTCTCCAATCATCCGGAACAACATTATACTCCAGAAACTTATTGAATAAATTCAACAAGCGATGTTTGGCCACATCGGGGAGGTTTTTCAACAAGTTGAACTTAATTCTATCCGATCCTGGAGCCGAATTGTTACTTGAAAGGAGAGCAAGAGAGAATTCTACCATCGAAAACTCGGAATCAAGATCGCACCTATCTTGTGGTATATCTCGAACAATTCTTTGCACGGGAGCGAAATCGGGACAAACCTTTCGCGCAAAATTAAAAATCCATCGATGTGAGTGTTCCTCGCTTTCATTCGATGAAGAGCGATTTCTCATGTTTCGAGCCACTTTCCATAATTTTTTCATTGACGTTTCTCGTGACAAACCTCCCACGAAATTTCGCCAATAAGCACGTTTTTTACCTTTGATCAAGTTTTTAAATTAATTTTCAAGGTCTAAATACGTTTGAAAATTGTCAATGGTTCCTCGTTTCCGAAAAGCTTTAAATGCATTCGATTTTTCTACATAAAGCTTTGAACATTGGCTATCCCACCATGGATTGGGAGGCCTTCGGTGAATGGTGGAACCTGGGATGGGTTTCGTTTGAGCGCGAATCGGTTACATATTACTAACATAGATAATAAGAAAAACTGTCAAAATATTGAATTCCGGCCCCGTCAGGCTAACGCCATATGAGCTTTGATAAAAATATATATTTTGGAAAAAAAAACCCTTTGCGGTCGGAATTAATTTCCTTTTTGTTTATGCCGAGTATCGTTACCTATTATTTATTCATAGGATCTCTGTATTGATTCATGAACATGTTAACTAGACATTAAAATTTATTAAGAAAAAGTGTAAACTGTTTCATGATTGAATAAAGTAATCAGTATAATTCCTAGCTGTGGTGGCTGAGAGCAGACAAACGACCGCAAAGAGTTTGAACTGAATGAAGTTAAAGAAAAAAAAAAGAATAACAATAACGCCTAAAATTACACAATAGCAATATTACAGAGACACGCACCGTCTATAAGTATACGAGCTACGATTCCGGAGTTTTAGCGTTACGTAACTTGTGGATCACGTGGTAAGGTACACGATAAAAGACGAACGAGACATAAACCTCCCATCCCACATTTGAAACATAGTTTAAAGCGCAATAGCTATATGAGGCCAGGCACTAGTATAATTTCTCGTGTCGCATATTTTTGATCATATTTTTGAAGTTTCTGCATTGATTTTTTATGGTATTTTGAGCAGTGAATTCAATAGTAGAGGGGTGAGTACTAAAATATTGCCATTACTTCTAAAATGGGTGATTGCGAAAACATTTCCAAACGATTAATTTTTCTAAAAGTCTCACAGCGAAAATCACCTGCAATCCCTGGTGAAAAATGAGTGGGTTACATCTATGATATAACCGAAAGGTTGACGTGGGACTACCTTAGCGTAGCAATCATTTGTTTGCATTAATTAAATTTTTGGTTGAATGAAACAATTCCCGAATTCAATTGAATTCAATATATTTGCTTTGTGAGTAAAAAGATTGAACAATTATATATAAGGTAAATTCATGCGTTGTGATAGATTATGTTCTTCGTTACAAGTAAATTTAGTGAGTCCTTTTACATTTCGTATGATGCCGAGGACAAAATATGTGAACGGAAGAATTATCAAATGATTATTTTATTTTACGTTTCCTTCTGATGTTTGCATCTCTCAAGTGTATGTACTTCTCGAATCGCGAATTTGCTTGATTTGATGAACTCCAGGCACTCAGTTTCGATTTTGACATGTACGTCGAACGCATATTGTTTAATCAATAGGCGTCATCGCAGCTATTGGTTATCAACATCTTGCCTAATCATCAAATGGTATACGTATTAATTCAGAGAGCAGAAGATATGAAGGCATATCCTTCAATTCAAGCTTGAATAACCGAGCCAAAGCGTGGTATTCGTACCCGCTTTTGTAATCCGTGTTAGGAAAACACTTTTCGGAGTGCAAAAAAAAAACATACGAGTGCAGAAGTACCCCCGGAAGACCGTGTTAAGGAAGCATATTCTAGTTTGCTTTCCGATCCAGTAAGAAATGTTCGAGTTATTAGCATTCAGAATCTTTCATTTTTTCCTGCATGTTCTGTGTTTAGGTTTTTCATTTTACCCCCCATATACTCCGGTTAGACGTAGTCCCACGTCAAAAGTGCCACATTTGAAATTCCTCCGATAATCGTCACACTGTTCCGGGGGACAACCAGTAACAATTTCCGTCACTATACCTCTGCATCGTCCGTATCTCAAAGAGCACGTGGTATATTCGTCAGACATCGAGCAGTGTGCCACATATGACCACATGGATGTCATCATCAACACCGCTCCCAGAAACCCGCTTCAGAAGGAAGCGCATCAGCATATATAGCTGAGTGGAGGGGAATCATGCTCCAAGGACTGTACCACATAATAGCTAGATAAATATTCCCCTGGCGAGTAATCAGTTCGGTTATTATGATTCCTATTACAAAACTTCCCCTTTCCTGCGCCACCTCTCACCACTGCAACGCTAACTGATTGTGACTGTCTGCAGCGAAAGATGAATGATTATGTTTATTGTTGATATCCCAGTCTATACACCGGTGCCGCCATCCCCCCTCCACCCCATTAGTGTGTCGGCCCGGATGCTGCCTGCCATTCAAATAGCCGTTTGATGAAGCCCTCATCCAGTGGCTTGATGGCAATGAAGGAGAACGACATCTGTGTGATGAAATGGTCCCTTTGGAGAAATTTCAGTGTTGCGCTCTTTATCCAGATGTTGCACCATGCAAAAATGGTCCAGGTGGATCATCCGCAGCGCTATTGGTGACTCCATTGACTGACTGATCCTTAGGGTCTGACAGACTTGATTGGAGATTGCTACCGCTGAATGGAGACAGCACAATCGGTTGCGGCGCTGAGCAATGTAGAAAAAAAGTTTGTGAAGAGGAGTTACAATATTTGAACGACAGACAGACGAACTTTGTGATTGCGATTATTTAGTTTTTTTTTTATCTAAACTAAAAACGATGCCAAACTTGCACATCATCATTTTCAATCTGTCCCTCTCTGGTGTGTGTTGCTGCAGTCTAATCAGAGTAAATGTACATTATTTCTAATTTCTAGTGAACAACACAGAACAAAAATAATTTTCCTAAAAGTCCTGATGCCCAGTGTGAGTTCCACCGTTTCGGAGACCCCTTCGCCGGATGAGAAGCGAACAATTCAGTTAAATTGAGTAGATAAATATTTATTTCGATTTAATTTTCCCATAAATTTTCCTCACCCAATTTACATAACCAAACAGCAACCCTCGTCAGTAAGTCAGCACAAAAATGAACGATAACTGACCCACCCCCGCCACCGTTGGGCACAGGAAAGCACGGATGGACGGTAAACGAGAAAGTAAACGACAAAAATTAAGCTGTTTTCCATAGCGCGTTCCTTGGGTAAACATTTTGCCGCTCGAGAAACGCCCCACCATTTTAGTTTTCCTTTCATCTTAATTATGTTCCTAGGTTGTGAAATTTGGCCAGGTTTGAATCAGAGTCGATTTTTTTCTTCTTCTTCGCCCTGCTTATTAGCGTTGCAAAGATGCCGCGAAGGATAATCATCGTTCTTTATTAATTGTGACTCGGCAGAAAGCTGTAAGCACAACTGTAACAAATTGACAACTCTCGCCAGAAATCCCCAAGCTGTCATGTACGGCTTCCGGATCCTGTCAGCATTGTCTTCGTCATCATCAGTCATACAGGGTCGGAGGTGGAAAGAGTCGGCCACCCATCGAGCCTGCATCCCGCGTCATTATGATGTCTTGTTTTGTCAAGGGTTCAGCGTTTTTTTTTGTCTCACTCTCGAAAAACCCGATGCATTAGTGAATGAAATTCGATATGTTTATTTATACGCAATGGATCGAATGCGGCGGCATTCCCGGAACGTGCATTATAGGGGTTGTTTTGTTCGCCGAAGGATGGAAACGGAAGGATGAGGAGCGTATATCTGGATGAATTGATTTCGGGCTCTTACTTTTAATAGCGACACGTGTCCACTGGCGATGTCTGCCGATGAGGGTCGCACAATGGTGGGATCGTGTGCTGATTTGATAAGCTGAACTGTGTTATTTATTGACTGCAGTTCGGTTTATTGAGTCATTTGCGAAATTGATTGTCAGTTTATCGGAAAAGGCAGAAGATTTTGAGCGAACCATCGTCATCGTTATTTAGATATCACATGAGCTTCACTATGGCAACTACTTTTAGAACCAATCCATAGTTTACAATGCTTACATAATCGAAAAGATTAGACTATCAATTTATTGACTCATAAGAATTTTATACTTGAAACCACGTGTTCATTATTCCGTTTTTCCAACTACGTTCAATAGTTGGATAAACAGCGAAATTGTACAGTGTAATAAATAAAATTGCAAAGATTGCAAAGAAAGATGATACTTACACATATACAACTCTCCTCACCCACAAATTCATGTAAACGAAATTTACAAATCGTTCATTCTGAGAGTACGCTTAACATTTTGTACTTCTGGAACAATTTGCGATGAAGTGGTCCTCTAACTCACTCCAAAATTTGAATCAATATGCAAGGTTCACAAGGGTTTTGAGGATACACTAGGTTTAACATTTTTCTGCTAACATTAAAACTCACAGCAATATTCACAAAATTACAGAGGATTTTCTTAAACACTATAAATCCAGTTTTTGGCACGTTTTAAAATCGTTGCCAAAAAAGTTTTTTTTATCAAAACAACAAATTAACCTTGTACATAATATATTGGAGTATTCAAAACAACCTTTCGGTATGCGGTGCGATCATTGTTAACTAAATTATTCATCATTAAAAATAAAGGTGTAATTTTTCATTCAAAAAAAAAATAGGGTAAATGATCTTGGTTTGTCCGATTTGGGATGTTTTTACGCAACTAGTAAATGCAAATCGAATTTTCGTCATGAAAATCACATATAATCGATACGAGTTTGGGTTTTTTGAAAAGCCCCAAGTCTCTAGTTGCTTATACTACCATAAGGCGTTGAAATTATTCAAATTTTTATGTTATTTTAACGATTTTTCTCAAAGAAGAATTATGATCATGGTTTGTCCAAAAAAATATTATGGTTTGTCCGGCTTTAGAAATCACCATTTTTGAATGAAAACATTCGAATTCTCATGTAGATGTTGCATTTATCATTGCTTGAGTTTACTGTCATCATATTGATCCATTCATAATTTAGGCTTTCTTCAGAATATTGCATTTTCTTGGGCATTTTAAAAGTCACTTCAAGTCACCTCAAGACACTAAACATAGAGAAACGTAATTTCTGCTATGCGCGAAGGACGCAATAAACAATTTTCAGCGCGCCAAGCGGTTGCCATAGATATCATGTGGACAAAACAACATTATTGAATTGGACAACTCATGATCAGAATTGAGTTCAGCAAAATGCGTTAATTTAATGGTTTAGTTATGTAAATCTGATACAAATGGTATGCAAAAATGATGTTTACATTATGTGTAAGTGTTATAATACAGAAAAGGTCTGACTACGTGCGAAATAATCATCTGGTGATCGATTAAAAGTTAGCTCGAATGAGGGGCGCATTGACACCAATGGATATTGTTTATAATCCTTGAAAACATGTGATTCCGTAAAAATATACTATAAAACTACTTTAATCATGACAAAGACAATTTTATTTATATGTTTTGAAACATTCCAATACCTGATTTGACAAAGGTGTGCTGAATTGGAGCATTCAAAAAAGTGGACAAACCATGATCGTATTTTCGACTAGACAAACCGAAATCATTTACCTTATCTCTGTGTGGAAAGGTCCTACAGAAACGTTCGAGGAATCAAATTAAAATTTGTTGATAAGGTTAATTTGATTTACTATTGAGTTGGTTAGAAAAAAATTGTGTAAATTCACAAATGTAATGCGTTGATTTTTCACGAAATTAGAGCTTTTCATACTCTATTGGGCGAAGATCGTTAACAGTGAACGTTACCGAGAATAATTAATTGAATTGAACCGTGCTTTGTTCCGAAAACGACTGGAATATTAGAAAAGCGATTTTTCTTTGCGATAATGTTCCGTCACACCAAGTATGCGACTTATTCACCAGACTTGGTACTATCCCAATACCATTTATTTCATCGATTGGACGCGTAGTAGCTGGGAGCTTCAGTTCTTATTAAAATGTGCGAAAATGATTCGGGGACTGGTTTTAATAAAAAAAAATTAGATTTTTTGACGTAGAACTACGTCTTTCAGGAAGGGTGCCAAATCAGAAAACAGGTCACGTTTTTATGAAATAAAGTTAACGTTAGTAACTATTTTCACTGTGAACAAACTCTCATGATTTGCATACCAATTGAATCGGTAATTCTCTAAGATTTGTTTGATATGGTATACATTACAATTCACTACTCTCTAAACGGTATCAATTCATGATTACTGGAAAAACTTCCTTTTTTCCCATACATTTGTTCTGCCGATTTGTGTGCTAACCCTACCCGTATTTCGAATGCTTATAACTCGAACATTTCTTAACAGATCGGAAAGATGTTTGCATCAATTGATAGGAAATATTTCTAGGCGTTCATCATAATTAATAAAATGTTACTTTCCATGAGATGAACAATTGAATAATTGTAAATTGTCAAGCGTTATCAAAGAGCCCTAACTGCCAAGTTTTGATTGGCCCGATTTACGATTTCCCCAACACAGACTTCAAAATCGATGTACCTGTGGAAATTCGCTTTGCAAATATACATGCAAGTCGGTGGTATTTTTGTTCCCACCGAGCTGTGTTTCCCTGACATGGACTTCTAAATCAATGTGCCTGAGGAAGAAAATCCTGAAAAATATAGATTGATCAATTTCACCCCGAAGTTACATTTTAAAGTTTTCCGCTAAAAAATTTTCCAAATTAACGCTTAAGGATTTTTGAACAAAACATACCATAACGTTTTGTGACCTTAGCACCAGTACTGATTTTACAAATAATTGGGTATAAATCTACCAAAAAAAGAAAAATCGGAAATATTCATATTTTTCTGAAATTAGTGATCAATTTCTCGCGGTTTACGGTACCAATGCTAATACTGTCACTGTCATTGTATATCCTAATTTTTATTGACAATATAAAAAAGTTTAGAAAAAATTAAAATATATATTCCAGCTTTTTCAAGGGAAACTTGAACCAACCCTTCTATTTGTTACTTCTGTTGATATACCGCTATCAGTGATGGTAAAAAATCACATTCAACGATCAAAGAATAGGTATATCCCTCTAGTCGGATGTTTTTAAATCACCCCCAGCAGGCGATGCTCTTTTATCCTTCATATGTACACAGAGAGAATACTTGGAACGGTGAGCTACCAAGATCTCAAAAAAGCAATATGAAAGAGGAATCCCCACTGTATGCACTCCCGGAGCATTACTTCTACTACTCAAGGTTTATCGTGAGTGCAAGCCACAAACGATTAATCCCATCCCATAGAACGGATGATGAGTTCTTGATCGAAATTGTGACATACGGACAGCTAATTATATAATATATCCAGTTTTTCCATTTATTTCCATAACTTTTTTGACTGTGCTCAATGTAAATTGTGACGTACGGACACCAAATTATCTATATATATAAAAATGGAGTGATGTCTGTCTGTCTGTCTGTTTCTTATGGACTCGGAAACTACTGAACCGATCGACATGAACATTGGTATGTAGGGGTTTTCGGAGTTGAGGAAAGTCTTTATGATAGTTCGAGACCCCTCTCCCCTCTCTAAGGGGGGGCTGCCATACAAATGAAACACAAATTTCTGCATTACTCAGGAATTAATCGAGCAAACGAAACCAAATTTGGCATGTGGAGGATTTAGGGTGCAATAAATGTGTCTATGGTAGTTAGACACTCCTCCCGCTCTCTAAGGTGCTGGGGGGGGGGTGTTTTGCTTCCATACAAATGAAACACAAACTTCTGCATGACTTGAGAATTGATCAAGAAAATGAAACGAAATTTGAAATATAGAGGTTTTAGGATGCAATAAATGATTCTATGGTGGTTAGACTCTCCACCATCCTCTCTAAGGGGGGGCCTGCCATACAAATGAGACACAAATTTCTGCATTACTCGAGAATTAATCAAGCAAATGAAATGAAATTTGGCATGTGGAGATTTTAGCGTGCAACAAATGTTTTTACGGTGGTAAGATACTCCTCCCCCCTCTCTAAGGGGGGCTGCCATACAAATGAGACACAAATTTCTGCATTAGTCTAGAATTAATCAAGCAAATGAAATAAAATTTGGCATATGGAGATCTTAGGGTGCAATCAATGTTTTTGCGGTGGTGAGATACTCCTCCCCCCCCCCTAAGAGGGGGGCTGTCATACAAATGAAACTCAAATTTCTGAATTACTCGAGAATTAATCAAGCAAATGGAACCAAATTAGGTATATGGAGATTTTAGGGTGCAATAAATGTTTCTATGATGGTTCGACAATCCTCCCGCTCTCTAAGGGTGAGTGGTCATACAAATGAAACACTAATTTCTGCATTACTCAGGAATTAATCGTGCAAACGAAACCAAATTTGGCATGTGGAGGATTTAGGGTGCAATAAATGTGTCTATGGTAGTTAGACACTCCTCCCGCTCTCTAAGCTGCGGGGGGGGGGGGGTGTTTTGCTTCCATACTTGAGAATTGATCAAGAAAATGAAACGAAATTTGAAATATAGAGGTTTTTGGATGCAATAAATGATTCTATGGTGGTTAGACTCTCCACCATCCTCTCTAAGGGGGGCCTGCGATACAAATGAGACACAAATTTCTGCATTACTCGAGAATTAATCAAGCAAATGAAACGAAATTTGGCATGTGGAGGTTTTAGGGTGCAATAAATGTTCTTACGGTGGCAAGACACTCCACCCCCGCTGTAAGGGGGAACTGCCATACAAATAAAAGACAAATTTCTGCATAATTCGAAAACTAATGAAGCAAATGAAGCCAAAATTTGTCATGCGAATGTTTTAGGGGACACGAAACGTTTCCATGGTGAATAGATACTCCTCCCTCCTCTCTGAGGGGGGCTGCCATAGAAATGAAACACAAATTTCTGCATGACTCAAGAAATAATGAAGCAAATGGAACCAAATTAGGCATATGGAGATTTTAGGGTGCAATAAATGTTTCTATGATGGTTCGACAATCCTCCCGCTCTCTAAGGGTGAGTGGTCATACAAATGAAACACTAATTTCTGCATAACTCGAAAACTAATCAAGCAAATGGAGCCCAATTTGGCATGTAAAGGTTTTACGGGGCACGAAACGTTTTTATGGTGAATACACTCCTCTCCCCTCTCCAATGGGGGCTGCCATACAAACGAAACACAAACGAAACAAACGAAACTTCTGCAACTAATCAAGCACAATTTGGGATGTGAGGGTTTTTGGGTATGAGAAATGTTTCTATAATGGTATGACACCCCTCCCTCCTCTGGAATGGAGAGGGAGTCCCATAAAAATATTACACATATTTCAACCAAAAATATTCCAATCAAACATGACAATTGAAAATTTTCGGAAAATTCTGAAGAAAAAAGGGAAAATTCGGAAAATTAAATTCCCATATGTTCTACAAATACATAGTTACAAGGGCTGTTAGTCCATTTGATGTTTGCGCTAGCGAAATTGATCTTTGTTTGAGACTGGAAATGGATTCTAATGTGATTAAACGCACTCCTATATCTTCTTCTATATATACAAAAAAATAAAAGGATCGCCGGATGTGTTGATAAGAGCAGAACTCGAGGAAGGAATTGTCCAATTTAGGGCTATCTTTATTCTATCATACTTTCTGTATAAAACATTTATTCCATGTAACGGAGAAACATGTTATTTGCAAGTCATTGAAAAATCTTGAACGGGAATTGTGTCTGAAAAGAATCTGATATTATAATGATGAGTTTTATTATAGGAATTATATTAGGAATTTTATAGTAAAATGTAAATTCAACGGGGTCGATTAGAAGATCAATCAATGAACAGTTCTGCGATTGAACTCATGAACTTGCTCATAGTAAGAAAACGTGAATGTTTGAAGGTATTGATAACAAAACACAAATTTTGGGCGGGACGAAGTTTGCCGGGTCGACAATAAAACAAAATCGCGGTTTGTGCGAATTTCTCGAACAGTATTTTGATGACTTTGTCAGAGATATATAAAATTGTCGATTCGTAACTAGAGTTATTCATCGAACTCTGGATGAACGCATACGTGTTGACACAGTAAGGAAAATGATCTGATCTAAACGGTTTACTGCTCTGCACTGTATTCACCCCTCTATCAGCTCATTCATGGTGGTCGTTTTACGATAAAAGAAAATGAAATTCACCAACCGAGGGTAGTTTATATTTTAATTAGAAAAGTTGTCGGAAAACCATTGTCGGTCCGGTTTTTCACTCTCTCTATCTGCGCCACGAGCAAAACCTACAAAATCGCTCGGGCCCAATCGAAATCATCGCCAGAGGTGATTAACTGGAACCTCGTTCGACCTCCGCTGCTGCGCCCCTCATCACTGCTCGTTTTCGCACTTAGCTCATCAAACTAGAGAATTGAGATCCTAATCAGTAAATCTTTTAGCATCATAACCTAAACGATACAACCTATTAAAGTTGTATTCTGTAATTTTGTTAGACCGCTTCCTCCAAGAGCCGATACTCCCTCTTGTTATGTCGCTTAGCTCTCGGTTCGGGATGGATGGTTATCCGGTCGGAATTATGTCATTCACCGAGGCGAGCATCTGTAGGGGCAGAGGGGAAACAAAATCGAACCATCGCTTTGCCATCGGTAGAGGGAAGCGCGAAGGGGAATGACACTTTTATGTGTTTATTTTTGTTTTTATGATCTTGCGTTATATTTTTTCCGATTTTTTTACAGCCCTTGGAAATTATGTGGTTTTTGGTTATTTAATTATGAGCCTGGAACAAGTACGCACGAAAGTTTAATAATTCGAAAACATAAATATGGAGTTCAATTTCCTGTTTTGAAGCCACTATCGCGCGGGCAGTGAGACATCAGGACTGGGGCATGGTGAATGCGATTCGATTTTGTTTTTCGGTAAATTTAATTATCGCCCTATCGGCGAACATTTTTATGGCGTCACGCAGTTTGAGGGCTCCGTTGGATTCGTTGGCTCGCATTTGTCATCGATTGTTGAACGGTTATAAAACTAACGCAGGCGATTCCACTTTTGTGACACCATGAAATTTTTATTCATTACCGTATCGTTATGTGCAGGAATGATGGTGCATAAAATTCGAATGCGTCGCTTTGGGATGGGCCTCGAATCAGAAACGGTCCAGGAGAAGAAACGAATGCAGAGTTTATTGTAGTGCACACACTTTAATTGCCCAATCGATCGATCATGGATGGGGGTATTAAATTTTTGTGGACATTTTATGATTGATTCTTTAATTGTTGCCGGTAAATGTATCTACTAAACATCAAGTTGAAAAGGAATCAATGTCAACTGTTATATAAATTTATATGAGCAGACAATTATTTTCTAACTAACATTATTTCGGACAAAAAGGATTACTTAGTGGAAAGGATCAGTGTTAGGCTGACCAAACGTATCGTTTTGGGCGGTACCATATCGTATTATCGACCATTTTTTATTTTTCTTTTCTTTTATTAATTGGTACCGTATTTTAAGTATGAAGAAAACACTATTTATTTCTTTGTAATTATTTGCAATGAATCTACATGAATGTCATATCAGCGAACAACGCCAAAGCCACTATAATACAGAATAAGAAAATGAATCTTCATCATGTGATGGAGTTTTTGGCAATCGATGCTAAAGACTTATAAATATTTTCATATCTATGTAGTCAGTGTAGAACAAATTTTGTGATGCTATCACGCGATTCCTTTCTCTTGAATCATTTCTCGAGATAATTCCAGATATTTTCGCCGGATTGCGCTTCTATTTCATTCCAAGAAACATGTTCTGTTGGACTGCGCTCTTCATTTGAAAAGCCATGACACAGACAATGTTTCCTTTTTATCAAAGACTAGCTGACCCGGCGAACTTTGTCTCGCCCAAAATAGAGGTTTTAATGAATTATTTGGAACACGTTTCCTTGCTAAACGAAAGTTCGTGGATTCAAATTTGTTATAAATTTCCTAGTACCTCTACCAAAGCCTCTCACTATAATATAAATTTGTTTTCAGACACAATTTTTTAACATGTTCCACCGTTACATTGAATACATGTTTGATACAGAAAGGTAAAGTCTTATCCATATTTCTTTAATTTAAAAAAAAATCAACCAGAGAATCCATTGCCATTTCTGCTTCACACCAACGAAACACGAAGCTAAATTATGCAAACGCGATATTCACTTCGTAGTAGAACATATGGGATTTTTTTTGCACTTTCGTTCAAAGTTTTTAAAAATTTCAATTTTTTTCTGTCCATAACATTGATCTAAGGGCAGAGACGAATAGAACAAAATAAACACGGGTTCTGCGCTTACCAACACATTTGGCGATCCACTTGTATTAACCCTTTCCCGTACAACATCGCGTCTCACTCGTGGTGAACCTGCATAGCATAAGGCGCTCAGCAGAATAGTGAAATCATTTGATGTATGACGAAATAAATAATACAGGAAGGGGTTACTATAAATTGAAACCATCCACGGATTAGGGAATAACAATGTATAGCATACCATATCATAGCATATAAATCCTAGGGAATTTTCCTTTCCTTTAAATCATAACAAAAAAAGGACATTAATGTTAAAACTACACTGACTGGCAAAATGAAGTACTCATTTCATCATTTATTGAAAATTATTCCTTTATTTGGTTAGAATCAAAGCAAAGGCACTATAATATCTTTTTTATTTTTAATATCCTTTTTATGTTTACTTATAGAACAAAAAAATTGATTAATAGTGCAATCCCAAATGAAATCGACAAATGACAAAACATGAGGATTTTTGATCCGAATGAAAGTTTGTATTCCGTTTGGGTTGGATGGAATATGAGTTTTCCACAGCAATTGGGAATTTTTTGACTCAAGTGTAACTTTTCAAAAGTGCGTATCGATTTTAGTAAGAGAAATCTTTGATATTCTATATCTCAAAAAATATGACTCGTAACGAAATAGTGTCTTAGAAGGAGTTATTAAAATTAGTACCCTTTTTTTATTTACAAAAAAAAACTTTAATTTTTATAATCTAAAATATGTATTCTTTTTTTCATATAAAATAGAAATTATGTAGAAAATTCAGAAAATGAGTTTGTGACTTTGTGGAACATCGAATTTTTATGAATTTTCGAAACTTCGCAGTTTTGTAGGATAACAAAAACGCTCATTATCAATCTCCTTCCAAATGCAGCCATTCTCGAGATATTTAAGAAAATATTTTTATCGTGTTGTATTGGACGAATTTCATGTCAACTCGTCTTAGGAGTTGGCAGCGCCATGTCAGATAGTAGTAAAACGTTGTGGGTGTAAAGACATGGGTCATTTAAGCAACTTTGCATACTTGAAATATTCGAAAAACAATTAGACTACTTTTTGGAAAAAGCCAAATTTTTTTTCTTATTATTTTACAAAAATTAATAATTTCAAAACTATGATACCTGCAAAATTCTTGTCAAAGGATGAAATGTAGGAAATTGTTTAAAAATCAAAAATTTTTTGGAAACAAATTTAGCTGACAAAAAAGTTATTTTAAAAATTAAAATTCATTTTTCTCAGAAACGTATTTTTTTTAAATTCCCAAATATATGTATGAAAGTTTATAACAATATGTATGGGCATTTTTAACAGGAAAAAAGTTTTTCGAACAACAACTTTTTCATGTTTTCTTTGAAAAAAATACAACTTATCCTAATTTTGTTTCAAGTCAAGATAGCGATATAATGTATTCGACAAAGTTTTAGGTCTTGTTAAAATATGAACTTTTGGTTAAAACATCAACAGATAGAAATATCTTTTATAGTTTTTGGAATATAAGTCATTTTTGTATATAGGCTCCTGAAAAAAATAACGTTTTGCTCGTAACATTCTTGTGTGTAAATTCTCACGTTTGACATATTCTTGACGTGTTTCTAAATAGAGAAAAGTTAGCAGAGCATTTAAAATGCGATAATTTATACATAAAAATGTAACGAATTGAACATTAATAGCATTTTTTCAAAGAAAAACATGAAAAAGTTGTTGTTCGAAAAACTTTTTCCATGTAAATGTACCCATCGTCCGATGTATGGAAAACTTATTGGAAGTTTTGAGGGCTATTTATGTTTATTTTTTTTCAGAATTTTAAAAGCATATGTTTTCGAAAAAAATGAATTTTAATTTTCAAAATATTTTTTTTTTCAATGAAATTTTTTCCCAAGAAATTCTTTGATAATTTTTAATGAAAACCAACTTAAATTATGTAGGTCTGATAGATTTTTTTTTAAATTTTGCGTTTTTTCAACCCTCTTTTGCGAAAATCTTAATTTAAAAAATATAAGACCTACAAAATGTTGGCGAGAGAATGAAATGTAGGAACTTACTTAGGTTTTCATTAAAAAATATCAAACAATTTTTTGGGAAAAAAATTCATTGAAAATAAAATATTTTGAAAATTAAAATTAATTTTTCTCGAAGACATGTGCGTTTTAAAAATCTGAAAAAGGTAGATATAAATAGCCCTTTAAATTTACAACAAGTCACCCATACATCGGAAGATGGGCACATTTACATGGAATAAGTTTTTCGAACAACAACTTTTTCATTTTTTGCTTTAGAAAAATACTATTAATGTTCAATTCGTAACATTTTTATGTATAAATTATCGCAATTTACATGCTCTGCTAACTTTTCTCTATTTAAAAACATGTCAAGAATATGTCAAACGTGAAAATTTACACATAAAAATGTTACGAGCAAACATTTTTTTTTTCAGCAGTCTTCATACAAAAATGACTCATATTCCTAAAACTATAACAGATAGAAAGTTAATGTCATCGACAAAAGTTCATATTTTAACAAGATCTAAAACTTTGTCGAATACATTATATCGTTATCTTGACTTTAAACAAAATTAGGATAAGTTGTTTTCTTTTCAAAGAAAACATGAAAAAGTTGTTGCTAGAAAAACTTTTTCCCTGTAAAAGTCCCTATCTTCCGATGTATGGACGACTTGTTAGAAATTGTAAGGGCTATTCATATATATATTTTTGGGAATTTTAAAAAAATACGTTTTTGAGAAAAATCAATTTTAATTTTTAAAATAACTTTATTGCCAGCGAATTTTTTTTTCCAAAAAATTTTAGGTATTTTTTGTTAAAATTTAAACAATTTCCTTCATTTATCCTCTGACATGAATTTGATAGGTATCATCGTTTCTAAGTTATAAATTTTTGTAAAAATTGAAGAAAAAAAAATTGGCTTTTTCCAAAAAGTAGTCTAATTATTTTTCGAATATTTCAAGTATGCAAAGTTGCTTAAATGACCCATGTCTTTACACCCACAATGTTTCACTGCTATCTGAGATGGTGTTGCCAACGGCCAGTCGAGTTGGCATGAAATTCGTCATTGTCATGTTCATGAGATTTTTTGAATTTACTTTCCAACAACTTTTCCAAATACATCATTATGGTAAAAATATATGTTTAGGAGTTACGTTGGAAAACATTTGAAGACATGTAGGTTTATACAAAACGTAGCGATATTAAAAAAAAATTTCATCTTAATTCAAACTTTTAACATATTACTCTTGTTGCACAATCAAAACACGAACAGTTATCAAAGTAGAATTGTAATCCCAACAATACAAATATATCTCGTTGATTCAACCGGACGTTATGGGTACAAAAATAATCAACTTGTTTACGTTATGCCTAGATTGTACCTGAAGTCAGGTATCTTTAAAGTAACTCTGTATACAGCCATTCCATGTGAAACCGATATAGTGGTTCTCGGATTTTCGTTGAAAATTTTAATTCAATTCTTTATCGCAAAACATTACCCGTATTTTTTAATTTTTTTTATTAGGTAGGCCATTTGTATTTTATGGTGGTTCAAAAATCAACTTTTTCCCCTTTTTCCAAAAATGGCTTTTTTCAAAAATTCATAACTTTTGAACTACTTCACCGATTTCGATGATCAACATATCAAATTGAAGGCAATGAACCAATATTTTTAAAACAATATTATTTTTGCAGAAAAATTGGATCTTCATTTCATAATTATTGATTGTATTTGTTTTTCATAGTTTTCATTATCTCGGTACCAAGGGCGCTTCATTTTTCTTGAAAGCATTTTTTACATAACATATCCAACATTCAGAGAGGTGTTTTTTTCGTTTCAAAGTTAAGATTTTTCAAAGTAAGCCATTGTTCCAAAAAATCAATATTCCCCATTTTTTTCCATAAATTCCTTTATTCAAATATTTATAAGTTTTGAGCGCTACTACACCGATTCAGATGGTCGACATATCAAATTGAAAACAATAAGCTATTCTTTTTTTCAAAAAATTTTAGACTTGCAGAAAAATATACTTCCCATGTTCCTATTTTCTGTTCATTGAACTATTGCAACCAGAACATCTAAACTTTGAAAAATAATAACTCAAAAACGAAAAAACACATATCCATGTTATGTAAAAAAAACCTCAGCTTTCAAAAAAAAAAAACAAATTATATCGCCCTTGATCCTGAAACCATGTATACCATGAATAACAAATACAATCAATAATTATGAACACAAAACACTTTTTTTTTGAAATTGTAATATCTCTAGTATTTCTAGTCTAGTAGTTCAAAAGTTATGAATTTTTCAATTCTGGGAAAAGGGAAAAAATGATTCTTTGGACCATCGATTAACTTTAAAAAATCATAACTTCAAAACGAAAAAAAAACTCTTTGATTTTTTGATATATTATATAAAAAAACCTCAGCTTTCAAGAAAAAAAAAATATAAACAAATATAATACCCTTAGTCCCGAGACCATGAAAACCATAAAAATCGAAATACATTACGATCAATGATTATGAAAACAAAATACAATTATCTATGAAATCGGTGAAGTAGTTCAAAAGTTATGATTTTAAAAAAAGGCATTTTTGTAGAAAAGAGGAAAAAGTGGAAAACTCATATTTCCTCCAACCCAAACGAAATATACTAACTTTCATTCGAATCAAAAATACATGTTTTTAAAACCTGCATTTTTAGGACGATTTTATTTGGAACTGCTCAATAGGGAAAGCGGTTCAAGGAGCGCCGCGAATTCTTAAATGACGATCCACAACCAGGAGCTCCATCTGCTCATTGTTGTGTATACACCCAGGTTTTTTTTATACACCCAGGTTTTTTTTACGCGGGGGATACGTACCTCGTAAAAAAACCGCGATAATTGGAAAATCCGCGTAAAAAACCCGCGTTAATTCGAAAATCTGCGTAAAAAAACAGGTCACCTAAAATCTACGTAAGCATCGTGATAGAGTGCGGCACTAATTTCTGTCATAAGCGCTAAGCTCCGTCGCAAGCACTGATTACCGTCATTTACTCTGACAGAGCATGAAGACGAAATGTGAGCGGAGTGAGAGATGTAATATTGCTATGGTCTTTTTTTACGCGGTACCCGGCCCACCCCTTTTTCATTGAGAGCAAGCTTTGGTGAACAAAATAAGGTGATTTTTTTGGTTTAATCAAACATAACAATCTTCACTATCACTTCCATTTCGAACATGTCATAGCAATCAATTTATGGCATTATGAGTTTTTGGCGAATTCAATCCCGAATAAAAAGAAATGAATTCTAAAAATGCTTCTTTATCTACTTCCAATGGAAATAGATCAAATATATTTTGATTTTTTTGTGAGTTTTTTTTTTTATAGAATACAGATTCTATTGAAGGACTTTTACAATATGAGAAAAATATGAATGTTCGACCGGGTAAATTCCTCAGACTACTAAATCCTTTTATTTACAGATACGAAGTCAACATGGTGGGTAGAAAAACTGATTTTTTTTCAAAATACAGAACATTATTAACTTATTTTCGTATGTAGATGTACTTTTTGAATAATATTGATTAAAAGAGTCCTCGTGGACAGTAGCTATACTCCCTCTCCCTTTACCGTGGACAAGCGGGGAGATTTTTGTAACCCCACAAACCCCCCAAAAGTTGTCCACGTGGTATGTGGACAGTAGGGTGGCAATGGATGTATGGAAAAAATTTCATGATCAAATTTCACAAACCGACCATGTACAATTTTTTTATTGGCTCAAAAAAATGACCTGTGCAAAGTTTCAGCTCGATTGGACATGATTTAGGGGTGCCTCAAGACGCTCAAAGTTTTGATCTTCGAAAATCTTCCAAGGGGGGAAGGAAATTTGGAAAATCAATTTTTTTTTCGATGCCAAATGACTTAAAAATGCAAAAAAACGTCGAGATCTGGTCTCATCTCGAAAAAAAAATTTAGGCCGAAAATCGACCTTCCGGGACTTAGTCTCAGAGGCAATGAAGGTATGGAAAACAAATAATTATCGAATTTAAAGAACCGACCATGTACATTTTGTTTATTGGCTTAACCAAATGACCTGTGCAAAATTACAGCTCAATCGGACATGATTTAGGGGTTCTTCAAAGCACTCAAAGTTTTGATTTTTTGGCCACTCAGGCTAAGTCCCAACAATTAGATTTTCGGCCAAAATTTTTTTTTCAGGTCACACCAGATCTCCAAGTTTTATGCATTTTTAAGTCATTTGGCATCGAAAAAAAAAATCGATTTTCCAAATTGCCTTTACTCCCCCCTTGGAAGATTTTCGAGGATCAAAAAATCAAAACATTGGGAGCTTTGAGGCACCCCTAAATCATGTCCGACTGAACTGAAATTTGGGCCAATAAACAAAATGTACATGGTCGGTTCTTTAAATTCAATAATTTTTTTTTCCATTCCTTCATTGCCTCTCAGGCTAAGTTCCAAAACGTCGATTTTCGGCCAAATTTTTTTTTCGAGATAACACCAGATCTCGACGTTTCATGCATTTTTAAGTCATTTGACATCGAAAATAAATTTTCGATTTTCCAAATTTCCTTTACTCCCCCCTAGTAAGATAAAAAAAATCAAAACTTTTAGCGCTTTGAGGCACCCCTAAATCATGTCCGATCGAGCTGAAATTTTGCACAGGTTATTTTTTTGGGCCAATAAACAAAATGTAAATGGTCGGTTTTTGAAATTTGACATGACCATTTTCGCTGCCACCCTAGTGGACAGCCCCTGGGTATACGCAGGACGCTGGAGAGGTATGATCGATTTCGTTCTGAAAATATTGATGTCACTTTTTTTTTTATTTTGATATCCAATTTTTTAAATATCTCCTTTAGCGTTCTTCATTTTGATGAACAGAAAAAATATTTCGGGGAAACTTATCAGTTGAATTTAGTAATCTTTGTAAAAAAAATCATTTTTCCTTAATTAGAATGTCTCTTGAACAAGACGCTCCTGAAAAAGAAAAATTATAGGAGGTTGTGTCCAAGATAAGACCGCATTATTGACGTAGAACTACGCTGTTATTTTATATAAGTCGCTTGTTTATACCTTCGGATATTATTCTATAATGCAGTGAAATTTTAGAAACAACTGCTTAGTAGAATAATCTCTGAAATGATTTTTTCATTGTAGAATCAGTTGACGATAATTGATTGATGATTCATTCTTGCCCTCGCAAAACAATCGTATGTCGCAATTTATTTCATGTCAATGCAATGAAAATTTACCTCGAAGGCTATTCCGGTGGCCTTTTTCGAAATTGACATAGACTCGGCTACAGTCGATTATATACATGTTGCACCAGCACCATTATTCCATATCTCAAAACTACATCAATATATCTTTGGCACCGCATGTAAACAACAACAATGACAACACTTGCAAGCATCAAATATCATGCTACATGTTATTTAGTATTGCCTCAAAGGAATCGCACCTCTAGATATCGTCTAAGCGTAAACCAAGCGCCAAACAAGCGTTCACCATAGCATGCATACAGAGCCATACATTGGTGGCTTGAAACTACTAGCAATATAAACATTTCTCATCATTTTGTGCTATTCTCAAAAGAAACGCTTCTGTTAATATTACTGGCCTCGAAAGAGTTGCATTACTTTCTCATGCTCGAGAGAAGCGCAGCTGTCACCCTTAGTGGAGGAAGTTTTGCTACTGGCAAGCAAAACCTAATGACATACAAAATTCCAGAACATTTACTTTCTTGTTGAGTAAACAAAATAAATAAACTCTTTTTGTCAATAACAACCTCGAAAATAGTAGCAATTCTTCATTATGATCAATATTAGCGCAAATGCAATCCTAGTTGAAGGCAGTTTTGCGACTGGCACGCGAACCCAAATAACTTATAACATTCCAGTAAGACATTCAAGATGCTTGGTATTCCCAAATATTTTTTTGGTGCACAACCTTAAAGTCTGCTTCGCCATAACGTCAGTTTAATGCATTGATGCATTCTCAAAGGCACCAACGAAGCCCTTATGAAGACGGAAAATAAACAATGTTAACTGCTTGGAAAAAGACTGAATTATGCCACACAGCTTGTACTCTGCTGTAACACCCATCGATGCGAATTCGCTGATGAGTTTGTCAAGAGCGACCGCCTTCACCACCAGCGGGGGGAGCTTGATTTTGGTTGCTGCCTGGGCGTTTACATTTTCGACCGACGCGCCGAAATCGCCTACTTCGCTGTTCTTCGGTGCGGTGTCACATGTGCGAAGGCTTGGTTCAGTGCGAGCGCTTTTCACTGCACCAACATCGCGTGCATCATTAGATGACGCTTACCTCGAAATGTTGTTGCCCCTGGCAATGCGTTCGTTTTTTGCAAGGCTCGAGTCTGCCTTCCTCTTCTTCTTGCTCATCGCACACTACGCGAAGCGTCCAATTTATGATGCGGAAAGAAGAACATACGATACGAATAACGCGAAAAACGAACAGAAAAATCAAACGACGATTTCCAAGTTGGATTACCACTGGTGGGGTCTAATCTTAGATCGAAGCGCAGCGAAAGCAAAGTGAACTGGATTACTCAACAGTCCGATGCCGAATGAAAGTTTGCATCAGCGAGATCCACTGTTTATACTCTAGGCAAGTATTCCCCTTCATTCTTCTTCTTTTCCTTTGTTCACGGAGACTTTAAATCCTACGATTTCCCCTCCGTTGGTCGTCGATAAGTTGCTCGTTATTGATATCTCTGTTCGGGAAAGCACTCAAATGGACAGAACAAATGTATGGGAAAATAGAAACACTTAAAGTTTTCATGAATTTTTACCATTTACTAACCAGGGGATTCTATTGTATGGCATATTAAACAAATCTTACGGAATTTCCGATTCGTTTAGTATGTAAATCGCCAAAATCCGTTCGCTGCGAAAATAGTTATTAACGTTAACTTTATTTCATAAAAACGTGACCTGTTTTCTGATTTGACACCCTTAATGAAAGACGTAGTTCTACGTCAAAAAGTTCGTTGTTTCATCAATTTGTTTGGAATTCTGGCTTCCACGTCACAGGGTTTCGATTCCGTCGATTAATTATCACTACCCATTTTATTTTTGATGATGCTGGATGTTTTTCACTTTTCCGCATTGAAATTAATCATACGGAGAAATGTTTTAAATGAAGCGGAACGAAACACATTCAGCATTATTTTGACAGCTGAATCATCAGAGTGAAAAAATGAAGAGGGAATGACCATCATTGATTGAGCTGATCAATAAAAAGGAACGATGAGGGGATGAATTTATTTGGACTTCACAACTTATTCACTTATTTGCGTTCAATTTTACTTCAAAATGAGAAGACGCGGCGATTTCGATGGAAAAGATCAAATTACGCCTAATATTATATTTTGGACCCACCGTTCGCTGAACTGTCCGAGGATCCGTGACCTGAATAGTCTGAATAGTCCACAAATCACAGCTATTCAATGGTCATCGACCATTGTTCCCCGATTCGAACCACCAAATCACCCACAAAGCTTTGTCAAGTGCTCGCCGACACGAGTGGCTTTCTCACAATAGGGGCGCTTTTGTGTATCACATGCCAGCACTGCCAGTACCGCTCAGCCTCGTGTCCTTCGGCACTTCGTACTCAATATACCACAAGTACCTGCCTGATCCGCTCACGTTCATTGGAGAGCCATTTCTATTCAGCATCCCTTACGGGTTCTCCCCGCATCGCTATGTTGTAACTACGGCTTTGGTGCGTTTGGTTTGGCCATCGGAATGTGTAATTTTGTCATAAATTTTAAGCCGAATTGTAATGATTCTCGTTTGCTGTGTTGTGTGGAGGCGACGGGAGGAATAGCTTCATCCACAGCGTCTGAAAACGCCTGCACACTTTTTGTACCAAACAGAGGGTAGACTTTTCCCGGATTTTCCTTTTGTTTCGATGCGCATTAAATTCGAATTTCTAAACAGCACAGAATAGCGATGCGATGCGCCTTTTCTGCTGCGAAAGAGAATCTCGGTTGAAAACTGGATGCTGGATTCTGGCTGTTACACACCAATGAGGCGTTCATTTTAATATTTATCGTCTTGAGGGATCCGTGCAAGTCGGTGGGCAGACGGGTGGAGAATCCTTGCCCGTCCTCCGCCCATCTTCCCACACGTGGTTGTCGCTTTCACGCTGAATACCAATAAAAGCCATATTTTGCTCCCACTTCTCTGGAAGCTGGTTTGTACACTTTTCCGCCTTTCCGTCATTGTTTCGTGTCGGCTGCTGCTATATTTTTTTTTGTTTACAGAAAGAATAAAGTCAGGATCATGACGGTAAATATGGTATTGCGCGAGCCAAATCGTGGGGAGGTAAGCGTTACAACCACACCATTGATGCCATCAAGAGAGCATACGATGCGTGCTTTTGGCATGGCGAAGTTCTCCCACCTCGCTTCCCGCCAAAAAAAAAAAAAGAAGCGAACGTAAAGAGGCTTATTTTCATTACTTTCAATAAAGGATGTGTTTTTCTCCTGACTCGCGTAATACCGTGTTCGTCTCATTCAATTCTGGTTGAGTTTTCTGATTCTTATTTGGTGAAGCTGAGATTTTTTTTGTGTGTGCTTTTATGATGAGTATTCGTGATGAAAGTCTGACATCTGTTGTGTTTGCTCTGTGGAAGATAAATTTGAATTGCCATAAAGTAAAATTGGAAAATTACTATTAATTTATTTAATGGAAATATATTATAAGACGTAGATATGAATTCCGGATCATATATACAACTGTTTTGAGGATTCAATGTCGTAAAAATACCGATATAGAAATCTTTGTTCGTGACATTGGCATCACTGTTGGTTACTTTCGTATCAACATTTAGCCTTTTCCGTTGGTTTCAAAATTTGAATGACTGATATCGCTGAAATTCGTTTTATTTATGGTCAATATTTGACCAATTTTTTCAAAATTTTAAAATTTCCATTTTTTTTAAATTTTGGCACATCAAAAAATCTATAATAGCAAAAAAAATATATAACAATACATTTTTAAGTATTTAAGTACAGTTAAAGCTCTCTATAGCGACATCGCAAGAGACCGTCGTTATAGAGAATTGTCGCTATAAAAATTTGTCGCTATAGAGAATTCGGATGGCGTAATAAACAGAGAAACGCTCAAGTTCATGCGAAACAAATCAATTATATTATTAACGAAGGAAATTGACAGGAAAAATTGAAACAAAACATTAAACAATAGACACAAAATTCAGCTCATTTGTCCCCTAACAAAGTTTTCTTTCAATCAAAAATTTTGGAAAGCTGTCCTTTGGTAATTCTTTGTTAGTTAATAAACCAGCATAAATCGTTTGGAAAGCATCTTCTAACTGGTTTTGAGAGGGTGTGCTTATAGTTTCACTGTCAACTACTTCGTCAGGCACTGAATGAACTTCATCAGCATCGTTATCAATAGATGATTGCTCTTACACTGTTTTTATGATGTCATCGTCAGACAAAATTGCTCCTTCGCATAAGTTGTCGTCAAAAGTCACGTAGTCTGAAAATTGCAAATTTCGATTATACCTTATATGATATTTGAAAATAATAACCATTTATAACCAAACAAGAACCAAAACCTTGTTCAGCGAGTACTTCAAAATTCGATCGAAATACTTTTCCCTTTAATAGGTCGTTATCAATGGTGTTTTCATTGATGCATATCAAATTGCCTGATTTCACAAAGCCAGTTTTGGCGAAGCAATGAACAATTGTGGATTGTTTGACATGATTTTGCCGCGCATCAGCTAGAATATAAACAAACTGTAGAAGCACAGCAGTGGAACTCCATACAATTCAATGACTAAAAAGTGTCCACATTTTCATCGCTTGTTTACGTGAAGAATATAATTTTTTCAGGCACACTTGATTTGAGAGTGTATGGATTTCTAGCTGTCTTGACGCAAGGTCTTTAATGAAGAATGATAAGATGGGAAGGTTTATATAAACACGTTTATAATTACATAAGTTTATTCAAATATCAATATTGCTCTTCTTTAACTATTCAGTGCAATTTTATCAAAATTTGAAAGAGAAATTGAAAACGGAATTTTTTTTTTCAATATTTTTTTGAGATGGTTATTAAAAATCCATGATTACCTTTGTTTTATTATTTACTTCCCATTATTTGTTTCCTGCTTTTCTTTCTTTGACCTATCATTTTGACAATTCAATCTGAGAGGTTTAAAATTGCGACAAGATATAAATTTCGTGTGAAAGAGCGAATTGTGGAAAATTAAGTGGCAAATTTTCTAAGCTTTATAATTAAGGTTTTTCTATAGTATTTAATTTCTGAGTTTGTTTGAATGACCGATTGAAGTTGATTCATAGAAGACTAAGATTTCATTTGATATGTCGATTTTTGAAATCGACTCAATGGTTGAAAAGTTATGACGTTCTGGAAGAAGGCCCCAGTGGCATGTGCTGTACACAGAAGTCGTCTCTATTCACATGAATTTTTTTTTTTTCCAATTCTTAACTTTCAAACTTATTTCAAGGATCAACATATCATATATTTCTATTAATCCGCAAAAATGCCTAGTAGTAATTTAAAAAAACCAAACTCATAAACGACAAAAAGAGTCTTCGATTGTATATATTATATCATCCATTATTCAAGGAAGTTAATGCTACTTATATTTTCTAGCATTAATCCAAATGCAGTAATCCTAATTATTATTATGGTCGCACTGAAAGACATGAAAAGCAACAAGACAAACTCGAACTTTGAAATTTGTGAACTATTGCAGTATTACTTCAGCCATTCCATGCCAAACTGATATAGTGATTTTCAGATTTTGGTGAAAATTGGTAGCTTGTTTTCGTTTTGGTAAAACATTGAACCTGTATTATTTTTTTGGGTGATTCGATTTTTTTCACTTTTCCCAAAAATGACTTTTATCAAAAACTCATAACTTTTGAACCACTAAGCCGATTTAGATGATCGACACATCAAATTGAAGTTAATTAGCTAGTCTTTTTTGAAAAAATATCAAACTTGCAAGAAATTTGAGTTTTGTTATCGTAATTATTGATTGTATCCATTCTTTTTAGTTTACATGTTTTCGGGAACAACGGCGCTATAATTTTCTATATTTTTTCTTGAAAACTGAGGATTTTTTACACATTAACATTTTTTACTCAAATCAGATGTGTTTTTTTTTTTATTTATAATTTTAACCGAGATGATCGATATATCAAATTAAAGCCAATGAGCTAGATTTTTTTGGAAAAACATTGCACTATATATAAGTCGTTTTTGGCAAAAAAGCGAAAAAATGGATTTTTCGGACCACCCTAAAATGTGAATGGTCACCCTAAGAAAAAATTAAAAAATACGGGTCTAATAATTTGCGATAAAGAACAAAACTACCACTTTTGACTTCAATAATTTATGTCGATTACCTGAATCGGTTAAATTTGAAAAATCATACTTTAAAAACGAGGAAGAACACATTTTTGGATATGTTATCTAAAAAATCCTTAGCTTGCGAGAAAAAATATTTAAAAATAAAGCGCCCTTATACAATGAGAATTAATCAATAGTTAAGAAAACAAAATATTTTTTTTTTGCAAGTGCAGAATTTTCTCAAAAAATGACTAGCTAATTAGCCAATTTGATATGTCGATCATCTGAATCGGTAGTTCAAAAGATATGAATAAATGAAAGATATTATTTTTGGAAAAAAGAGCAAAAAACTAGATTTTTTGAACCACCCTAAAATGGAATGGGATCTAATATTTTGCGATAAGGAACAAAACTACCATTTACACGAAAATCTGAGAACCACTATATCGGTTTGGCATGGAATAAAAAAATATAGTTTGGTGTTATTTTCCCGGGCAACCAAAAAGATGATTACTAGAAAATAATTGATTTTAACGTTTCATTACTTTGTGAATTTTAGATACAATACCAACAGAGAGCATTTAAAAAATAAATATGGCTTTTTACGAGGTTTGTTCGAAACTGAAAAAAATGAATGTTGTTTATGTTATGTTGTTTTTGAAGCGTACATACATTACCTAGTCGTATAATTATTGTATCATTCAATTTATTTCGATGAGAATGCTTTGAAATATTTCAACAGATGCTCTTATTACATTTTAATTTTTTATTCAATGTCCAGCAATGGCGAAGCTTCATTCGTAAATTGCACATTTATCATCATTGGTGGAATACGGCCAGTAATGTTGTTATGAATAGCACAGCAAGTTATGATTGCAATGCATATGGGTTTATTTTGATAATGCAAAGATTAACGACATTATACATAAACCGATGAAAATGCATTATAATATTTGTCCACAGCACTTTCAGCGTCTATATATATATATATATATATATATATATATATATATATATATATTCAATTTTCAGTTCGTAATTTCTGTTCCATTCGTCGTGTTTATCGGGATGATGGTAACGTTAATAACATTATATACGAACCTCCCACCTTATATATGACGTTTCCCACCGTTTTAGAGACATCTTAACATTATGTTCCACTTCTCTTCTCTGGTAGAAGGTTGACATTCAACAAATCGTCTTTTTCTATCGTATTCAGTTGGCCCTTTACTAGTTTGTTGAGGTAGTACACTTTCAAAGCATTAAATATTCCAAGATCAAGTGGTTGGAGCACAGAAGTCATGTTTGGAGGAAAATATTGCAGTCTGCAATTTGTTAATTTTTATTGGATACTTGGATGGCTAGGACAATTATCGATGAACAAAATGATACGTCTTCCTTCAGACACCATTCTCTCAACCAGCTTTAAAATCCATTCTTCAAACAACGCGCTTAGCATCCATGCATTTTTGTTGCTTTTGTAGATCATTGGAAGGTTTTTAATGTTTTTAAAACATCTAAATTTGGCACTCTTACCAATAACTAAAAGTTCCAACTTTTCCGATCCGTCCATATTTGTTGCCATAACAATTGTGATTCGCTCTTTGGAATTTTAGCCTCCGTGACATTTATCACTTTTGAAGCAATATGTCTTATTGGGTAAGCATTCGAAACCCGTTTCATCCATATTAATCAATCAATAGCGGTAACGTATCGGATTTGAACTGCTCAGTAGCTTCGACATCAAAAGCTGCACTTTCGCCACTTGCAGTTTTAAACGAGAGCCCATTCCTTTTGACGAATTTTTGAAACCATCCATCGCTGGCTTTGAATGATTTTTGCTATAGTTTCGCTGCGAGTTCATTTGCTTTTTCTTTTATGATCACGCCAGATAGGGGGTTATTACACGAAATCGCCTGCTGGTAAAAAAGCATAACAGCTTTTTCCAAGGCATCATACTGAACCGAGCGAGTTTTTTTTAGTTCTAGCGAAAACCGACGGGCCTTTAAATTTTTTGTATTTTGGTATATTGAACATCAGCAGTTAAAACCTTTATTCTTACCTTTTCATGAATTTGATCCTTATTTTTGATTATGGATGAAATCGTGTTGTGCGGCACATTAATTTCACTAGATAATGTTTTGTTTTTAATGCCTTTTTCAAATTTTTCAATTACAGTCAACTCTCCTTAACTCGATGTTCTGTATCTCGATATTTTCTCTAACTCGATGGATTTCAATGCACCTTCGATTTTACAAGCATTCTTCTCTCCATAACTCGATACCTCCCTAACTCGATACCTCCCCTACTCGATGGGTCTTAATTCATTTTTCCATGGATTTTCACCTCCCTAACTCGATTGATTTTCGCGTACATGTTTTTGTGCGTTATTACCTCTGATTTCAATTGATCTTGAAAGTGAAGACGGAGTGTTCGTGTCATCAAACAATTTCTTTTCAAGTATGAAAAACCACGAGAAACCTTTCAAACGAATAATCAAAACGCTAACCATTCCGCAACGTTTGAGCATCATGGAGCAGGTCGAAGGGTATGGGTGGAAGGGGTCTGAAGCTGCAAATAATTTCAGTATTGCACAATGTACGGTATCAACAGTATTCAAACTAAAGTAAAAATGGAATCGGAATGGAAAATTGAATCTAGACCAAAAGCATATAAGGTTGGTCGGAATCTAAAAGCTGGAGCGGTCAATGGATTTTTGTTTTATCAAGCCAGAGAGAATAATTTACCTCTCTCAGGCTCTATTCTTCGGGATATGGCTTGCGAATTTGTCCAGAAACTGGGAATTCCCAACTTTAAAGCACAAACAACATGGACGGGAGCGATAAATTATCGTTGCTGATCAATGGAAAGAGTAAAAACCCACGATGTTTCAATAAGAAGAAGTCATTACCAGTGATATACGAGAGCAACACCAAGGTCTGGATGGCCTTAATGCTTTTTTTAAGAATGGATCATGCAACTTGACGTAAAATTTTCCAATGGAAACAGAAAGGTATTATTTCTGGAATTATGTATCATACTTCCATATATTTCTTCACAAAGGTGGTCATGTTCGTTGAGATTTTGGATACATCGCACCAAAAATCTCTCCGACCAAAGCTCAAATCGATAAGTTTACAATTTTTTAACAAATCTTTACTTCCGTAGCTCAGTAGCTGGGCTTCGACATATTTGTGAAGCATTCATATATTTACTGTACATGTTCCTCAATGTAGTCGGTATAAACCTACAGTGAAATCACCCGACACAGGGAATAAATATTGAGTATGACTTACCGGCTCGACAGTTGTCTGTTGTGAGAGGAAATGATGCCCAATGTATGGCTAACTAGTGTTGCCAGTATATAATATCAACATCACTGCTATATTGTCAACTGCGAGGGATAGGACGTTGTGTCTTTCACGCACCTCACAATAATCAAGAACCTGAATCAGTACTATCGCCATCTCCGGACTGATTAGTTCGATTAGTTAAACGAAGATTGCAAGAAATGGAGGATATTTGTCCTTTTCAACCTTCATGTTATTCAGAATTTTTACTGTATTTTAATGCACTCTAGGACCCTTCAGATATACCGGTATTGGATGCAATTGAGATACTTTCACCCTCTAAAATCAGTAAGGTTAAATCTGAGACTATTTTAAATTGCTTCAGGAAGCTGAATTTTCCTGAAATTTCCGCTGCCATAATTAATGCGTCGTGAGCTTGCTGATGTCGACAGTACAATACCGTTCGATTGCTCAATGTCTTTTAATGATTGGTGCAAAAAGGACCAAAACGTGATTTGCTGTGATCTGATGCCAGATACCGATATATTGGAATGTGTTGAAAAAGCTGAGAAAAACGCTGAAGATAGTAGTTGGAGCATCATAGGAGTTAAGATGGAGCATATTCAGGAAGGTTCAGAAGATTGAGTCAAAATTACGAACGTTAAATCAAACCTGAAGAATATATCCGGAATATTGAAGTCAACTGAAAATGTTCTTGTGAAACTATTCGAACATTTCTTTGTGATTGAACAGTATCTGCGTGATCATTACAATTTAGTTTAAATAACATACTCAATCAATATTTTCTTTGTTAACCTAGTTCCTCATGCAGGTCGGACTCGATTATGCACAAACTCAATTATATATGATTCGATTATGTAATATTTAGGACTCGATTATATACAGTTTGAAATAAAAAGTTTTTTCTATGATTCAAATATGAATAATTTAAAAAAAAAATAACATTTCAACATTAAAGTGAAATTCAAGTAGCTTTCATACGTACAGTGGGTTTTAAAATCGCGATTTTTGAAAATTTTGTTTGAATTTTCATCAGGAATTGTTTATATCGATATTGCAGCGAAATTAAGAGAGATAGAAGTTAAACGTCTAAGAACAAATTGTAGAGGGATTAGAGAGCTTCAATTTGATTGATAGAAACAATCAAGTTTAGTATGAATTTTTGGGATAAAATTAATAAATAAAAAAAAAATAACTTTTAAATTTTCCACTTCCAAAATGTTATTTGAATCCACTAATTTAGATGTTCCACTACTATATCATATACTAAATTTTCTCATCTTTCAAATGAAATCAACAGAATCGGCTTACGTAGCGTACTTTTCAATGTAGAGTCTGTTTGAGGCAACAGAGTCCGAAACAAAGAAAAAGTTCTATAACTCTTTCATCGTTGAAATTCGAACATATCCGTAGAAGGATTTTTTTCGTGAAATATAACCGTCTATCACCTGATGTGATATTCTCGAAAAAATTTTTTTTTTATTTGAGAAAGGTGTTTTTACTGTTTTTTACTTAATCAAAAATTCAAATTCATACCATAATTCGGACACTTACCCTAATATATGACAATTTATGACATAAAAAAAATTTTCTGTATCTCGATACCTCCCTAACTCGATGATCCCCTTGGATATCGAGTTAGGGAGAATTGACTGTATATCCAATTTATTTTTAGCGTCAAAGATTTTCTTGTCTTTGAATTCATTTTGGACTGGAAATTTAGATTAAAACAAACTATACTTTAAACTGTTGCATGAGTATGAATTTAAAAGCTTACCATGTAACAGTTACGCCGACAATACTTTTCGTTTTAAATTCAATGCAAATACTTTATTTAGTCAAGGACGGGATTCTTGTACAACAATGCTTCAATTGATTTGTTTCAATACGCTTTCTCTATCTTTTATCAGCTTACAGGTTTCTTATGTGTGTTTATTGTGAAAGCTGAACTGAATTCGTGTTGAATTCAGACGTCTCGAAATTGAACAAAGATCGCTCTAGCACTGTTTTGGCGGAATGGATTTTTTTTTGCGCCAGAATCATTTTGAGTAAACGTGATCCACAACTGCTAATCTGTATTGAGTTCCTTTTTACCCACACGGTATCGTTTAGTTAGTTTCCCACTGCGCATCACGAGAGCTTCAGAGCGATCATGTCTATTTCGAGAGTTATTTTTTGGATTACTCTTTGGCTATACGGAATGGTACAGCTGATTATGTGCAGCAGAGTTTTGAATATATGAAAATGTACCGTCAGCAGAATCGCGTCTGAATATATGTTCAGGTTGAGAGATGTTTCAAATTTGAATTTCTCTGGTTTTGTAAAGTATCCGAAAATTTATATTAGTTGCGAACACGAAATTATTGCGACACATTCAACAGGGCATAACTTTTTTACCATTGGGTAAAAATCAACCAAATTTTGCACACTTTCTCATTGATGTGTATTGTCTACATGCTGTCAAACTCGAAGTCGTGTTTTTCGATTCAACGAAAATGGAGGTGAACCAACGCGAGTCGAGAGAACAAATTCTTTCCAAACACCTGGAATTTCCTGACCTGTCGCACCGGCAGTTGGGAAAAATGTTGAACATTCACCATTCAACCGTCTCCAGAGTGTTAAAGCAAATCCCAACGTCTCAAGCCGTGATTTGGCTAAAAAGATCGGCATGTCGCAGAGCTACGTCCAGAATGCAAAGAAGAGAGCTGGACTACATACATACAAGGTACAGAACTTCCCAAACCGCGATGAGCGGCAACAATCGACGGCTAAAACTCAGGCACGGAAGCTCTACGAGAAGATGCTGACAAAATATGGCTGCTGTGTGATGGACGATGAAACGTATATAAAAGCCGATTTTAAGCAAATTCCGGGGTTGGAGTTTTTCATCGGCAAGAGCAAGTTCGATGTGGACGACAAATTTAAGAAGAATAAAATGTCGAAGTTCGCCTCCAAATATCTCGTTTGGCAGGCCATCTGCTCTTGCGGACTGAGGAGTGAGCCTTTCGTGACAAAGGGCACAGTAAATGGCGAGATCTACAAATCTGAGTGCTTCGAGAAGCGCCTTTTTCCGTTCTTGCAGCAGCACGATGAAGCTCCACGGTTTTGGCCAGATTTGGCATCATGCCACTATTCTAAAAATGTCCTGGAGTGGTATGAGGCCAATTCTGTCCATTATGTTCCAAAGGACATGAACCCGCCAAACTGTCCGGAGCTGCGCCCGGTGGAGCAGTACTGGGCAATAATGAAGCGGGAACTTCGGAAGAGCAAGAAGACAGTCAAAGACGAGAAGGACATGTTAAGAAAATGGAAAAAAACTGAGAAACTGGTACCGGATGACACTGTAAAGACTTTGATGGAGGGCATCAAGCGAAAATGCGTTCAATTTTACACTCAAGGCTCCATCGATTAACTTTTCTTTAGATTTTTGAAGTAAATATATGTATAAAACTACCCTAAAATTTTGGTTTGATTCTAAACATTATAAGAAAATTGAAATTACATTTTCGGTGTCGCAATAATTTCGTATTCGCCCTTTATAGACTATTTTCGTTTATAGTCATATACTGAGTTCAATCAAGTTCATTATTATTGCACTGTGAATGGCGTGACCTTGAAAATTGTAGCAATAGAGAATGATATTTATGAGCGGTAATGCGTCGCTACAGGGAATGGTCGTTATAGAGAAATGTCGCTATAAAGAAAAGAATTTCTATGAGATTCTGAAGGGACCTTTGGATATGTCGTTATAGAGAGATTTGTCGCTATAAAGATTGTCGCTATAGAGAGCTTTGACTGTAAGTAGGCCGCAAAGCTCGCTATATAACTGTTTCGTCAGGAAAGTACCGACTCTTAGAGAACATTCACGCCAGAACATTAATAAAAGTATTTTTAATCCCAAAATTTTTGAATTTATCTCCTAAAAATACCCTAAACTCGCTGCAAGAGTCTGGAGAACCTGATCGAATCTCAAATAACATAATAAATCGTCATGTTTTCTCAACTCTCCAGGTCGGAGTCGAACGCCCATTTCAAAAAATTATGAATCCATTTTTTGTTTCGTTGTTTTTGAAATAGTATGAAACATCTAAATCTTTCGATTTTTTTTTTTTGCTGCTGTCTTTCAATGTGACAAGGTAAAGGGTGTGTCATATCAAATTGCATCACGGAAAAAACGCTGTAGAAATTCGCCCAGTAGACCGATCCTTTTGAAAATTTTAGACAGTAAAATAAAAACTATTAAACAACTTTTGGCATTTTCTTTTTATTCATACTTCGAGCCCAAGCCCGTATGCTCGCACCTTCCTCTTTACCCCGTCCATAAGGTTCTGTACAACGTCAGGTTGTAGTTTTTTTTAACAGAAATCCATTTTCTCTTGAAGTCCGGCTCCGATTTGACAACTTTTGGGTTCTTCCGGAGGGCCTGCTTCATAATCGCCCAATATTTCTCTATTGGGCGAAGCTCCGGCGCGTTGGGCGGGTTCATTTCCTTTGGCACGAAGGTGACCCCGTTGGCTTCGTACCACTCCAACATGTCCTTTGAATAGTGGCACGAAGCGAGATCCGGCCAGAAGATGGTCGGGCCCTCGTGCTGCTTCAATAGTGGTAGTAAGCGCTTCTGTAGGCACTCCTTAAGGTAAACCTGCCCGTTTACCGTGCCGGTCATCACGAAGGGGGCGCTCCGCTTTCCGCAAGAGCAGATCGCTTGCCACACCATGTACTTTTTGGCAAACTTGGATAGTTTCTGCTTGCGAATCTCCTCCGGAACGCTGAATTTGTCCTCTGCGGAGAAGAACAACAGGCCCGGCAGCTGACGAAAGTCCGCTTTGACGTAGGTTTCGTCGTCCATTACCAGGCAATGCGGCTTCGTCAGCATTTCGGTGTACAGCTTCCGGGATCGCGTCTTCCACACCATGTTTTGCCTTTCGTCGCGGTTAGGAGCCTTCTGAACCTTATATGTACGCAGGCCCTCCCGCTGCTTGGTCCGCTGGACGAATGAACTTGACAAATTCAGCTTATTGACGACATCCCGGACCGAACTTCTCGGATCACGTCTAAACTGCTTAACTACGCGCTTGTGATCTTTTTCACTGACGGAGCATCCATTTTTGCCGTTCTTCACCTTCCGGTCGATGGTTAGGTTCTCGAAGTATCGTTTTAGTACTCTGCTGACTGTGGATTGGACGATTCCCAGCATCTTACCGATGTCCCGATGTGACAACTCCGGATTCTCGAAATGAGTGCACAGGATTAATTCACGACGCTCTTTTTCGTTCGACGACATTTTTCCAAATTTACGAAAAATTTACAGTGAAGCATGGCCAACGTGATCTATACACTCTTATCAGATTATAAGCGAAAGCTGAAGATATAATTCCTAAAAATTTAATTTCTACAGCGTTTTTTCCGTGATGCAATTTGATGTGACACACCCTTTACTACATACTTTTCCACCAAGCTTACAAGCAAAACTTACAAGATGATCGTTACCGTTTACAAATGTTCTGTATGAGACTAATCCTTTGTTAAGAACCTCATTATCAGCTTATTCGCTCAAAATAAACGTTGCATCCTCTTTGGCAATTTAAAGTGGAAGCATCTGGCAACCCCATAACTTTTGACAGAGATGTCAGATTAACAAATGTCATACCGCGTTGGAAGCGTCATTTCAGTACAATTTTAACCATGGAACAATACACACCTAAACAACGCGCTGAAATTGTTCAGCTGTACATTCAAAATAACTTCTCAATTGTGTTAACTAAACGTGCGTGGAAAAATAAAAATAAAGTTAAAACATCGCCTGGAGACAACACTATACGTCGATTATATGCCAAATTTATATCGTCTGGTAGTGTTGGTAATGCCAGTCATCTGTCCAGACAACGACCAAGACGTTTCGACGAGAATATTGATGCCGTTCGAGCCAGTGTTGCAGAGACTCCATCGACATCAGGTCGCCATCGTTCCGTGAATGGGGAGCGTTATCGGACAATGATAACCGATTTTTTATTGCCATTTCTTCGTGAAAATGAATTGGACAATTACTGGTTCCAACAGGACGGCGCTACATGCCATACAGTGGCTGCCACGACCAAATTATTGCGCGAAATGTTCCCCGGAAGATTAATATCGAAAAACGACGATTATGACTGGCCACCGAGATCACCTGATTTGACGCCTCCTGACTTTTTTTATGGGGATATTTAAAATCCAAGGTATACACTGGTAAACTAAGGACCCTGGCTGCGCTGAAAGACAATATCCGACAAGAAATTGCTGCCATATCGGCCGAAACATGGAAAACAAAGTGATGGAAAATGCCGAAAAAAGGGCACATTTTGCGGTCAAGGCCAGAGGCGGTCATTTACGAGATATCATGATCAAAAAGTAGTTAGAACAAATCTCCTTGGACCAAAATAATTGAATTTGAAAAAAAAAATTAAAATTCCACTTCTTTACTTTGCTATTGCAAAAACAAATCCTTCCACTTTAAATGGCCCACCCTGTATAAACATTACAGATCTGTAGAAATGTGTAGATCATGATCAGAAATTTTACCACAAGGATTTTTTTTTTGGCTACATCAAAAAACTTTATGGGAACCAACCCAATAAAAGTTTTCGCTTTATATGCTCCATTTACAAATTAATCTCGTTTTTTTAACACTTTGCGGACCGCTCACGAGATTTCTCTTTTTCGCGTTCCTTCTTTACAGACTTGTGTGAAATCAGCGGATAATAGTTTTTGTTGCGTGCAAGTTTCTGTTCAACGTCTTGCTGGATTTAGTGAATAATGAATTATTTCAATTGAAATAAATTGATTGTTTATCAAGTAACAACCTTCAAAATCATGCTCATCAGATAGAGAATTGAATCATTCATCTTTCCACATAATTCATTTTTTTCTTGATCGTGACAGAGAAAAGTTATAGACTGAAACGTGAGCATGGGTCAATATAGGAATGTTTACAGAATTTTGAAGATAAAAAAAAAGTTATTCGTATAGGGTTATTGAAGTTATTTTACCTATCATCCAGCCACAATTTTATTAATCGAATAAGCCAGATGGTATGGAAGAAATTAATTGTGTTAAAGAAAATTGAAAAAAAGTTATTTGAAAGGACCCAAAACACATTCTCGAGATAGTACTTATTCCATGTACAATATTTTTATCTATCTTTAGCAAAATTTCCATTGGTCGGAAAAGGGTCTAGAAAAAGTTATAGCCCGAAACCTATACAACTTGTATGGGGGAAATAAATTAATTTAAGAAAAAATGAAAAAAGTTATTTGAAAGGGCCCAAAACACATTTTTGAGACAATACTCATTAGATAGAGAATACTTTTATCCATCTTCAGTCAAATTTTCGTTGGCCGGAAAAGAGTCTGAGAAAAGGTATGGGCCAAAAAGGTATACAAGTCGTAGGAGGGAAATTAAAAATTTTTTCGTAAATGGAAACAGATTTTATTTACACTCGAAAAAAAAGAAGAAATAGAGTGCGAAGTTGAAATTTTAGGCGATTTTTGAAATGCTTTAAAATCAACGTCATAAAGAAATATCAACGCATAAAGATGGGATATAAATCTCTTTAAAGCATAATTTACATGAATTTACATGGAATATTCTACAGAGAAAATTGTATTTCGATGTATGTAGATGTAGTGGATAAAAATATCGGGAAGAAATGAGAAATCGATTTCATTCTGTTTTTTTCAAAGATAGCGAATCCAATTAACGTTAACAGCTATCTTTCATTTGATTTCTAAAACGTTGTTGTGGACCCTTCAGTACAATAAGGTTTTTTACGCTGTATTTTTAACAAGGTTTTTTTACGCGGATTTTCCACTTAACGCGGGTTTTTTTTGCGCGGATTTTCCAATTAACCCGGTTTTTTTTTGCGGATTTCCCAATTAACGCGGGGTTTTTTACGCGGATTTCCCAATTAACGTGGTGCGTATCCGCGCGTGAGAAAAATCTGGGTGTACTAATTTTATGTGTGTGGAAGCGGGTGTGTCCGCGGATTTTAGAGAAATGGTAAAAAAGGAAATTCCACTGTCGCCACGGCCAAAATGGTCGAATTGCACTGCTGCCCTATCCACCGTATTCTCCAGATTTGGCCCCGCGCGGCTTTTTTTTGTTTCCAAACTTGAAAAAGTCACTCGCTGGGCAGAAATTTTAGTCGAATGAGGAGGTCATCGCCGCCACGGAAGCCTACTCTGCAGATCTCGAGAAAACGTATTTTTCAGATGGATCAAAGAAGTTGGAGCATCGCTGGGTCAAGTGTATCGAGCTTAAAGGAGACTATGTTGAGAAATCAATCGTCACTTTTCCAGAATATTTGTTTGTTTTTGTAGGCTAAATACTTATCGGACTGCCCTCGTAATCGTGTCCAAATTTGTATATGCAGATCTATGTTCCACTGTCACATCACATGCAGCAGAAGCAATTATATAGAGTTGCATTGTCCTAATAAATAAGGAGTGTGAAATAGTTTTTGATAGTTGATGTAGGCCATACTAAAGTCCCAGTGGTCAATTATGACCATAGCTACGCCAAAGATAACCTGATCTCCGCAACCATGCGTAATTTACTTTCCCTGCTGATCCGCTGCCAGAATGTGTTGGCGTTCTCCTTCTGGTTATTTTCATTATTCTTTTCAATATTTTTATATATTTCTGCGTTATAGTACAGCTGAGCATAATTGCAAGAATAATAACACGTTCTCATTTTTTTTTAAACCCGGATGGCTAGTCAGTGTTTAGTCTATGTTGTCCAACAGTTAAGAGCTTCTGTACATTCCTAAAACATTGGTCTTCGATTTTTACGCGATTTTTCGTTTCATTTGTAGATACTTGTTCCCAAATAAAATTACTTTAGAAATTGTCAATAAAGATATGTTATGCTCAAATATTCCGAACTCTGCTTGAATCATTTACGAAACTATGATTGTATGCCTTTAAAACCCATTTTTGTGTTCGATTCCTGCTCAATCATTTTTTTCCTCGTTAGAAAAAAGAAGCAAAAACTTGCTAGCAGGAAAAAAAACATTCATCATCATCCAAATGAGCAGCAGTGGTTCATGATACAGTTCTCGAATGGCGAGCAATAATTTTCATTCATTTCCTTCTCCCTCCGCTCGCCGATGCTGAGCTATCATAATCAGCATAATGGAGCAGATCCAGTTGGTGCATAGAGCATCATTCCATTTCTCCCGAGGATATGGCCCGCTTTCCACCGACGGGCACACATATAGGAAATGCGAACGGCTGCAAAAAATGACGTGAATCGATGAACGATGATTTTGTAGTTCCACTAGCAGAAATGGCAGTGGTATTTGCTGGGGAAGGATCAATATTAAAAAAAAAAAAAATCTGGAAAGCATCAGACCTATTGTTCGCATGTGTGTTTTTCAGTGGAGTTGCCGTATCACTTCTGCTGCGGAGCAGGCATATTTTTCGCTGACTCTAAACCGACATAGTCAACTTGATGTGGCGTTTGAGTGACGACCTGTCTGGTATTCTGGTGGCTGCATGAGATGCGGTGTGTTCGATCCGAACATTCGATTTTGCAGTTATCGAACTTCCGTCTTCGAAATAAATTCTAAATAATTTGCTTATCACAATGCAGCCGAATCCCTACCATGTATCTCGATTAATCTACAATAAAACTCCTCCGATAATGTGACAAGAGAAGAAAACCAAACAAAGCGGTATCCTCTTATCGAAACAAGAATCTCCTTCAGTACGAAAGGAAAACTTAACTCAAGAATCATTTGCACACAATGTGAATGGTGTGTTCTTCTGTTTGTTTGCAGCGTCCTTTTAAGGGTCCATTGTTTCCATTGCGCCATCGTTTTTTGCTCTTAACCATTCATGGTTCAAGAACAACGTCGCGGAACTCTCTGTAAATAGCATTGTACGGGGACAACAGATGGACCCACGAGTGAATCTCGTGTACAGGTGATTCTACGGATTTTCATGGAAACGAAAAGGACGAAATACCCGCGAAGATAACAACACATATGTTTGAATGTAACTGTCAATACGTAGAGTCTCTAAAAACTGTTTCCCGTCATTTGTTTCATTCCAGCGTCGGATTGGATATTCTATCTCGGTCTCGGATTCATCGTTACGCTGTGTGTCACCTTTTTCGTGTTCCTAATTCACGTTCGTCACAGGCAGAAGATACCTTCCTACAGCATCACTAGAACCTCCCCGGACCAGCACACGTACACACACGAATTCCAGAAAAAGTTGACCCACAATTCGAACACGCCCGATATCAACATCCGAGTGAACAATTACGAGTACTCCAACGGAAGCACGATGGAGGCTCCGAAGCTTCCCGGCCAAAATGTCCCCCTGCTGTTGCCCCGATCGGTGTCTTCAGAGCACCACTATGATGAGCCCCAGTTTGCCTCGAGGTTTGTTCTCAATTCCACTAAATACAACATTCATAAGCAATAAGTCTACCGAAAAGTGCCTGCATCCCTTTTTGCGATGATAACAAGCTCCACTAATAATCATAATCATCATCACCATCATCTGCGATCACTTCATTATATCAGCGTGTACAGAGAGCAGACTAATCAGAGGGGCTAATTGAATTGGTTTTCGCCATTGCAGCTATTCAACGCCAATCGATAGTAAAAACCACGAGAACGCTAATTTATATCACCAGCAGAAGTTGCAGCAGAAACAGCAGTTACAGCAACAGCTGCAGCAGCAGTATCAGCACCAATTGTACCAACCGAATCATCACCCATCACCATCCCCGCACGGCAGCCTCCAGGGACAGCAACTCTCTGTAATGGCTGTGCAGCAGCAACAACAGCAACAGCAGCACCAGCAAACGCTTCAAAGCCAAACATCACAGAAGGGTGGACAGTATGTCAGTACGGAATCACTGGCAACTAATAGTAATACTAATACTTGTAAGTAATCTGATTTTTGTTTATTGACGTAGGACTACGTCTTTCATTTCTGTACCGGGGTGTGAGTTGAGAGTTTCGAAAACGAGAGAGTGACGCTGGACTGCAAGGTTTTGAACGTTAATACCTCTTTACCGCCTGAATGGAGTAGTATAATAATCACTTCATCCGAAAGAATAAATGTCAACGAATTATATGATTGTCACTTATTGGTCCAAAAAATCGTTTCAATAACTTAAAAATTGTTTTTGAAAGCAAGCTATTGAAATCATAACAATCTAGCTCATTGATGATTGGTGATCGCAATGTGTCCCCGAACACGGATGCAAAATCTAAGCACCTGGAGAAACCGTCATAGCGAGTACTTCCACTCGCATCAGTTTCTGTTCTGCTTTCGCATGGAACAGTCGTGAAAAATTGTTTGGGTGTGAATGCGTCCGAGCGAAGGAATATTCGCACCCATTTACGCATTCGGCTTGGTGTTCCCGTGATGCAATCCAATACCATCAGTTTCTGTTTTGCTTTCGCATGGAACAGTCATGAAAAATTTCCACATCACGATAAAAACGAAATGAATTTTATGCAAAGTTATATAGACTTTATTTGGTTTTCACCGTGAAATGGCGCCCTCAGTTTCTATTCTGCGTATGGAGTGATCATGAAAAATCTCGTGTCATTCTCACGAAAACAAAAATTAATCATGTATCAAACATCTTCAGTTGCTTTTACAAGGCCACTCAAATTCCATCGTGTCGTTTCGGGACCACCAACAAGTTCGAAAGAGTTGAATTTTATGTTAATAACAAATCCATACCTATACTCATCCATCCACACACTAACAAGAAAAACCTTCAGCAATTTTCCAACATATTCATTCATTTATGCATTAAGAATTGATCAGATCCAATTTCAAATAAATGATTGCCGAGCAAACGGTAGTCCTACGTCTACCTTGCGGTTAAATCAAAGATATAACCCACTTCTTGTATTTTTCAAATATTAGGCTGTCAAAAAAGTCCTGCGGTATTTCCGCGAGGTGTCGTTGTAAGCGCGTAGTTCTAGTTGTATTAATTGTATCGAGTCATACTATAGCTTGTTGGAAAGGTATTTTATATATAATATAGTTCTTGACCGTGTTTTGTTTGGTTAAGTCGTTCGTGAGTTACAGTGTCGCAAATATGGAGCAAAATAAAGAGAAAATCCGACATATTTTACAGTATTACTATGACAAAGGCAAAAATGCATCTCAAGCTGCCAATAAAATTTGTGCAGTTTATGGACCCGATACAGTTTCCATTTCCATCGCACAACGATGGTTTCAACGTTTTCGTTCTGGTGTAGAGGTCGTCGAAGATGCGCACCGCTCCGGAAGGCCTGTCGTCGAAAATTGAGACAAAATCGCTGAATTAGCCGAGAAATACCGGCATAGTAGCAGCCGTAGCATCGGCCAAGAGCTGGGGATAAGTCATCAAACCGTTATTAACCATTTGAAGAAGCTTGGATTCACAAAGAAGCTCGATGTATGGGTGCCACACACGTTGACGCAAAAAAACATCTTTGACCGTATCGACGCATGTGAATCGCTGCTGAATCGCAACAAAATCGACCCGTTGTTTCTGAAGCGGATGGTGACTGGCGATGAAAAGTGGGTAACTTACGACAACGTGAAGCGCAAACGGTCGTGGTCGAAGCCCGCTGAAGCGGCTCAGACGGTGGCCAAGCCCTCATTAACGGCCAGGAAGGTTCTTCTGTGTGTTTGGTGGGATTGTCAAGGAATAATCTATTATGAGCTGCTTCCCTATGGCCAAACGCTCAATTCGGACCTGTACTGCCAACAACTGGACCGCTTGAAGGTAGCACTCATGAAGAAGAGGCCATCTTTGATAAACAGAGGCTGCATTGTCTTCCATCAGGACAACGCCAGGCCACACACTTCTTTGGTGACGCGCCAGAAGCTCCGGGAGCTCGGATGGGAGGTTCTTTTGCATCCTCCGTATAGTCTGGACCTTGCACCAAGTGACTACCACCTGTTTTTGTCATTGGCGAACGAGCTAGGTAGTCGAAGTTAGCCACAAAAGAGGCCTGTGATAATTGGCTATCCGAGTTTTTTGCCAATAAGGAAGCGAACTTCTATAACAGGGGTATTATGAAGTTGGCAACTCGTTGGGAACAAGTCATCGAAAAAAACGGCGCATATTTGACTTAAAACAGATGATTGTAACTAATTTTATGAACAAATGAAAATTCAAAAAAAATACCGCAGGACTTTTTTGACAGCCTAATATATGCCTGTTTGTGAACTCTTTCCAGAACTTCTTCATTCTTATCCACTGCTACAAAACTGATGTTATTTAAAAGTTTAATTCTCCCGTATTTTATAGCATGCGATTTTTTACTTGACTCTATTTATGTGGCTACCTTCAATAAATTAAAGGTCGCCTTAAACTCATGTATACGCTACGTTTTTAATTTAAGTCGGTATTCTAGCGTTTCACATCTGCAGCATATACTTATTGGATGTCGATTAATACATTTCAGCAAAACTTCGTTGTTGCTTTCTTTTGCATAACATCGCGAGTACAAAACTACCGAATTATTTGCACAGTAAACTTCAAATTATGAGGAGCAATCGTTACAAAAAATACATATTACCGCGGTATCGTACAACCAAGGTGTCGAGGTGTCGTACATTGGAATTCATTACCTGTATATCTTTCTAATCAAAAATCATTCTTAGCTTTCAAACGAGGATGTAAAGAGTATTTCAGTTAAGTTAGTATATTTGTGTATTGTAATAAGCATTTTTTGATAAGAAATTTTTAATATTTTGTGTAACTTAAAACTCGTAAATCCAAATTGATAAGTGGCACTTTCTACTAGCAACAACTCAATGTAACATAAAAAAGACTTGGTCTTACGTTGCAAAATAAGAATAAATATGAAATGAAATGATTGTATCTGTTTTTATAGTTTTCATGGTTTCGGGACCAAGGGCGCTATATTTTTTATATTTTTTCTTGAAGGCTGAGGATTTTTTACATAAAATATCTCAAAATTTCGAACAAATTTGTACAATTTTTAAATTCATTGTTAATAACATTTTTACATATTTATATATTAAACATTTTCCACAAATGTTGTTGGTTTTTTAGTGGTATATTTCTTCGCCATTTTACCGGTCATGTCTACGATAAATTTTGTGTAATTGTGAAACAAAATGGTCTCAGTACAACATTTAACAAACATTATTTTATTTTCTTCTATTTTACTTTGATAAAACGAAATACATGTACATTATTATTTCCGATCCGCTAACCTTATGAAGTAATAATTTTTTCTCCTGGTCATTTAGTAGCAATTGCTATACAACAAGTATTGCTCAAAATAAACAAAATACAAATTATTAAAAATAACTGTCACAATTAATAGAAATAGTAATATAGTCAAATGTGCAAAAGCAATAACATAATATGCTCGTTTTTAGTTCAAAAGTTCGTAGCCGGTGAAATGACCAATCATGGTACGTTTAGTGGTAATTTTTCGACAATCCTCTATTCGATCAAACAGTGCATGAGGTCTTCCATTGTCGCTAATTTGGAGTAGTTCTCTTTTATTTGTTGGCTTCCTTAGCTTTCTGATGGACGTTCATTTTGGTCATATTCGCAGAAGAGACGAGCTTGAGTAAACTGTTAAACTAATTACAAGTTTTTTAAGTATTATTTGTGATATAGTGTTGTATCAATCGAAAATGTATAAGGTCGGGTAGTCATAAATAAGTGCTCCCTTGGCCGAGTGGTTAGCGTCATAGCTAACATGCCGGGTGTTCGGGTTCGATTCCCGTTCTGGTCGGGGGAATTTTTCGTCAAAGAAATTTCCTCCGACTTGCACTGTGATCACGCGTATTCTAGAGCTTGCCACTCAAAATGCATTCAAGGCGTGTTATTTGGCATAGAAATCTCAACTAAGTACTAATAAAAATGACGCAAGTAATACTACGTTGAGACGGCGAAGTTCCTCTAGGAACGTTAGTGCCATTGAAGAAGAAGAAGAAGTCATAAATAAAATGACAACATTCAGCATTAAATTATGAACTGTCAAACACGTAACAACGTAACACGTATTGGTTTACAGCTAGTCATCGTGATTTTCAAGGAGGTTCAATTATTTTTGTACTTTTCATTTACCTGACGATGTTTCTAAATTATTGGAAATAGAATCATCCATAATGTTGAATATTATTGATTTTCAGTAATTCTCCGATTGCGTGAAAAATGCGTGGACAAACCATTGCGGTGCAAAACTTTTCGATCAAAACGCAATGAATTGGTTTTTTTAAACATTCAATTCGTCTTCTTTAATTTAAATGCAGATTCCAAATGCAGTCTTATAATTTTTCTGATCATGATCTCATGATCTGATTTCAGACTGCTATTTGAATGCTATTTCCCAGTTCTTGGAGACAAAAAAGTTAGGTTTACGGACTCTCTAGCGTTACATTGCGTGAAGGTGTATTGGAATAAATTTTTAAGCTTCGTCAATATTGAGACCCAAAAATATCTGATTTAAATTCCTGAGCAAAGGTGACAAATGAATCGTTTGTTTGGGAAACCCCATGAACGGCATTTATATCAAAATTCACTATTTGGCAGATTTTGAGTCCTTGAGGGTACCTAGATAAACTATCAAAATTTCACAAAAAGTTAGTTCTACGAACCCCCTTGAATTCGGGTTGCAAATATTCGTTTGTTTGAGAAACCCCATAAGTCCATGTTTCTTATTATAACCATGGGCAACGCTGCGATAGATAGTCAATTTCGTTCATTGTTTACATTGTTTACATTTCGCAAGAAGCATGCGCAACTCAACATAATCGGAATGCCTACTGATTAGGATTGTGACCCAGACATGTCCGCGAATTTTGAGCGTGGTGTTCGACGGACAACATAAAACAAAGCGGAAGTCAATGGAAGAGTCAATGGAAAGGTACACGAAAAAAAAGGGAGGGAAAGGATGTTGCAGCTGTGACATCACTCAAACGATTTTAGAGGCAAATCATCTCTCGGAAACCCCAAGCTGAGAACTTTAATTTATCTTGTACACCAGAAACCACATGAGAAAACAACGTTCGTTGAAAAACAGTGACCGAAAAAACCCCAAATGACCAAAAAACCCATTTCAAGCTTTCGTTCATCCAGTTTTGTCACTCGAAAATCTTCAAGAATCACATACGTGACGCCAACAGATTCTCTACCTTCCTCCACAACGTATTTTTGTATTCCTTATGTATTAAGAGTGAAACAAATAATACTCATCCGACCCCCTTACCACCCTTCCTCTTTCAATGCAGAGCGCAACTCAAAAACAGCCCCATTCATACTTGGTATGAGCATTATGAATTTGAATTTGATGGAATTATGTTTGCTTGAGAAACCCCCTAAGTTCATCAACTTTGAAGCGTTATATTTTGAGCCTATGCCAGAACAGTGCTGAATTTGTTTTTCTGTTCTCCGTCTCACGTGAAATAACGTTTGTATATGAAACAAGTTGAGAACTCAATGCCGATTAACACACTTTCGATTTCCAGGGGTAATAACTGAGAAAACCTGGGAAATCAATATCCCCAGATCTTGGATATAATAATTGCAATAAACATAAGTCAAAATCCATATTGTAACTTCTAACCACTAATTCACGTCCAACTGCATCCGAATACTAACCCACATCCCACTCTGTATGTATCGTTCCAGCTAACTCAACGTACGCGGTAGCAACGACGGAATCACTAGAAACCTCCAGCTCCAACGAAGCCATGCACAAATCGAACAGCATGCGTCAGGTCGTTACCTCGGAGGGCGGTTGGCTCGATTTGGACCATCTCCAAACATCGCTGTCCATACCGGAAGGTGCACTGCCAGAATCGCTTAAAATCAACGTTCTCCTAGCGGTTATGTACGACTCGAAGGATACGATTCTGGTCGAGAACCAAATCACCCACATAAGCCCTACGGTTGTGTGTGGGCCAGCGAAGAGTAGCTTCTCGAAGCCGTTGATTCTGAAGGTGCCCCACTGTGCGGAAGATATTAGCAGTTGGAAGGTTTCGCTTTTCTACAAGGAGGAAGTCACCAACTGTTGGAAGAAGATTGCCTCTTCGGAGAACGACGTCCCGAGTCCGCAGGCGTACATTCAGCTAGACTTGAAAAATGCCTACATAATGACGAGGAAATTGGGAAAATACATTCTGGGCGGAGAAAATCTGCTTCAGGACGTGATGGTTATGAAGCGTCTGAAGATCTATATGTTCGGACCCAGTCGGAAGCCAGAAACAGATTTCAATATTCGAGTGTACATCCTAGAAGACTATCCCAGTGCTCTGGAGCATTGTTCGATTATCGAGAGTCGAATGGGGTATTTTATGATCGGTCAAAGTTCTCCGTTCCACTTTCAGAACAACAAAGAGAACATGATTCTTCGAATAAACTGCTCAGGCGGATGGGCATCGAAGGCGGAGACAGCCACCCAAAGAATCCCGTTTAACCACGTGTGGAAGAACATGTCAATTCTGCACTGTGAGTTTATGCTGCATAAACTGGTCAACGAGATTCCCTGCCTAAGGGTGGAGCTTGCCGCCGAGCAGGAAAACGGAACGAGGGTGCTCATCACCTCGGTGGCCTTCTCGTGATAGTACATCCGGAGGGCACTCGAGAAGCTCATGACAATTTGAAGGGTGTTCCGGAGAGCGAAGTGGTATTCATCGTGTAGCCATCTCGGTATAGTGATATTAAAACCAAGTAACAGCGAGAATATAGTTGACTATGTAAGAATGTAACGTAGGAAAATATTTATTGATACAGGTTAGCAGTTACGAAATGTATTATGGTATTAGGCAGTAGATTTGTGCGAACCCATGTGCGGGACAAAAGCAGACAAAACGAACGAAATTGTTTATCGACAGTTGTATTACTCTTGTTGAATGAGAAAAAAAACCTACACACATACACAGGAAAGTAGTTTGTAGAATCGAAGGCCAAAACAGAGGAGGAAAAAAACAAAATTAAATATGTTCCATCTTTCGAACGAATGCAACGTGCGAAACGAAATTGTAGCTATTAACTAAGACTGATTGTAAGGAACAATAAACGATATATAAAGTGGATTATTCCATTAAAGTTTGAATTGTAAGATGAGGATATGATGACATCCCTAGTGTAACAGACCTTGTGATGCGAAGTAACCCACGGTATTCCATAGTTGTTTCGTAGGACTAAAAAGAAATGTTACTGATGGGATCTGGTTGAATTTATATCAGATTGATTGACTGTTAGAAGACTCATGGTAGGTACACAGTCTATCAAGTAAGTTCCGGAACTCAAACCAGCAACCATCTGGCCAAACGGATGATGGAGAACATAATTTCATAGTTGAAATCGGCTGGTTTTGGTTATCAAATATTGCAATCCAGAATGTTGGACTCTTCTGCAGGATAATACAGCGAGTCACAAGCCACTGACCAATTTTCGGCTGAAAATGTCGTTTTGTCTTAAGTTATGCGTCTCATACGCCAACGTGAAAAGAGTCGTTATTTTCCAGTCGTTTTTCAGTAATTAATCTTTCTAATTTTTCCAGAGTATATAAATGTCATCCATCTGTGGTCATTATGATTATGGATCTAGGAAATACTTCCTTGTTGATAGAAATCGTGTTGATCGTGTTTCAAGATGGGTTCTTTGGTAATCACATACGATGACAAGTCTGCAGTGAAATGTTTTTTTTTTCTGCCTATTTCCGCTGCATCACTGCATGGTGACGACTATATGCCCTTGGCCATCGTCATTTTCGTACAAGAATTGAGTGCCTTAATCGGAATTTATATTCTTACTTTTTTTATATTTTCGAGTAGTTCATAACCTCAAACTTGTTGTGTCAATTTTTTTTGATGTTTGAGTTTGAGTTTAATGAGAACGCATTTTTCTGGAAACATTGTTTTTATTCCCTGAAGACACATTTATCTCGTGAACTATGCGGCCAATTTAGCTGAAAAATAGAATGCGTAAACATCTTATCTGTACCACGTAGTGTAGCGGTTTTTCTATATTTTGATTTTTCGACTTATATGAGCATTTTAAGTGACGATTTTTGCTACAATAATATACGCGGTATAGCAAAATTTTTGTGGCAAGAATCGCCACAATTGATTAGTTGAAAAAAAAAAAATAGTGGGTTATATCTATGATATAACCGCAAGGTTCACGTGGAACTACCTTAGCTTAGCAATCATTCGTTTGTATTGATTAAATTCTTGATTGAATGAAACAGTTTCCAAATTCAATTGAGTTCAATATATTTGCTCTGTGAGTGAAAAAAATGAACAAATGCCGTGTAAAGTCAATTCATTTATTGTGATTGATTGTTCTTCGTTACAAGTAAATTTAATGACGGACCTTTTACGTTTGGTATGATGACTAGAACAAAATATATGTACGGAAGAATTATCAAACGTTTGATGAACCAGCCTAAGGCTGAAAATCTTTCCAATAGAGACAAAAAAAAATTATCAAACGATTATTTTATTTTACATTTCCCTCTGAAGTTTACATCCCAAAAGTGTACATACTTCGCGAATCTCGAATTTGCTTGAAACTGGGAAGTTCATTCGCTTCTAGTGTCTGCACGATTTTCCCAGGTTCCTAAGTTTAGAAGATCATGTTAGGACAGACATATTCCACTCTGCACAAAGGCAAGCGAGGACAAAAGTACTCGCAGTTTGCATTTATTTGCAGAGCCGATTTCCCCAGAAACCTCGGTTTTGAAGTCTGTGTTAGGGAAACACATTGCAATCGGAACAAAAATACCCCCGATTTGTATGAATTTGCAATGCCGATTTCCCCTAGGCTGCTTGGTTTTCATGGCTGTGTTAGGGAAACCGTAAATCGGGCCAATCAAAACGATGCAGTTAGGGCGTTTAGATAACGCCTAATATTTTACAGTTATTCAATTGTTTATCTAATGAAAAACAACATTTTGTTAGTTGCGATAGATGCGTAGAAATATTCCCTATCAAGTGATGCAAACATCTCTCCTATCCAGTACGAAATGTTCGAGCTATAAGCATTCGAAATCTTTCATTTTTTCCTGCATGTTCTGTGTTTAGGTTTTCATTTTACCCTCCATATATTCCGGTTAGACGTAGTCCCACGTCAATAGAAGTGGGTTATATCTACGATATAACGGCAAGTGAACGTAAGACTTAGGAATCAAGGAGTAACAAAGATATAACTCTTAAACCTTATGTTTTTCGAATTAAATGATTACCAGACCATTTCATTGAGCCGGAAAACACTATTAACTCTCAAGAGAGGAATCCATTCCCCCTCAGGAATGCCAAGCGCAAACTATAACATTTAGGTATAGCTGGAGTGCAAACGATTTCAATTCCTATGACACACTTAGTTTTGACGTGGGACTACGTCTAACCGGAGTATATGGGAGGTAAAATTAAAACCGAAACACAGAACATGCAGGAAAAAATGAAAGATTCCAAATGCTTATAAATCGAACATTTCTTACTGGATAGGAAAGATGTTTGCATCAATTGATACGGAATATTTCTACGCTTCTATCGCAATTAATAAAATGTTATTTTTCAGTAGATAAATAATTGAATAACTGTGAAATTTCAAGCGTTATCTGAACGCCCTAACTGCCTAGTTTTGGTTGGCCCGATTAACGGTTTCCCGAACACAGACTTCAAAATCAATATACTTGTGGGAATCCGCTTAGCAAATATACATGAAACTAGGGGGTAGTTTTGTTCCAAACGAGCTGTGTTTCCCTAACACGGACTTCAAATCAATGTGCCTGGGGGAATCTGCTTTGCAAATACTTGAAAGTCGGGGGTATTTATGTTCCGACTGAAATGTGTTTCCCTAACACAGACTTCAAATTCAAGGAGCGTGGTGAAATTAACATTGCCAATACATATAAGTCGGGACATTTTTGTTCCGGCTGAAATGTGTTTACCTATTACAGACTTCTAATCGAAGGTGCCTGGGGAACTCGGAATTGCAAATACATGCAATGTGTTTGTCTAACACAGACTTCAAAACCATGATGTCATCATACCAAACGTAAAATAACTATCATTAAATTTACTTGTTACGAAGAACATAATCTATCACAATGCATGAATTGATCTCACATGGCATTATATAATCTTTTTACTCACAAAGCAAATATATATATATATATATATATATATATATATATATATATATATATATATATATATATATATATATATATATATATATATATATATATATATATATATATATATATATATATATATATATATATATATATATATATATATATATATATATATATATATATATATATATATATATATATATTTTTTTTTTTTATCCCATTTATTTATTTAAGGTTCATTAGTATTTTAGCTGTAGCAGAGCCGAATTTTAATCGTGTACATGTCACATGGTTATCATATCTATAATTATAGCACATTACATTACACAGTTGCCATTCGCCAGTATTCCTTATATACCATTGCATATGATACATTTACACAGTAGCCATTTAGGCGTAAGAGTATTCTTTCCGTTCTTCCATTATCCAGTTAGACCACCGGACAGCGGAGACAGTTGATTGATCATTGTTGAGTTATTTATAGAACAGCAGCCCGATGTGTCTTGCAGAGAAGAGCAGTTGTATGGATGAATTGATCTAATTTCGACCGTGGATCGATCTCCATCGCTGATGATTGTTGCGTGGACGTAGTTATTCTGTAACAACACAACGATGGTCAATGAGGGCCCTGAGTTTTGAACTCACGATCGATCGCTTACCAAGTGAACGCGCAACCAATGTGGCTACGGAGACCTCCCAAATATATTGATTTCAATTGAATTCGGAAATTGTTTCATTTAATCAAAAATTGATTCAATACAAAAAATGATTGATAAGCTAAGGTAGTTCCACGTCAACCTAGCGGTTATATCAGATATAACCCACCCATTTTTGACGTAGGACTACGTCTTTCATTTCTATACCGGGGTGTAAAATCAAAGTTTCGAAAACGAAAGCGTTACGCCGGAGACCGAGATTTTGAGCGTTAATAGCTCCTAAACAACTGAACGAAATGGTATGATAAACACTTCATTCGAAAGATAAAATGTCTACGCGTTATATACTTGTTACTTTCTGATCCAAAAACTTGTTTCAATAGTCTTAAAATTGCTTTCAAAACAGGCTATTGAAATCACCAATCGGTATATAAGCGAGCGGCGCTCGGAAATCCACTCAGTTCTAATTGAACAGCGATTGGAGCATGTTGTCGCTGTTGCGGTGAAGCTCTTTATTTATCATGAAAGCGCGGATGAACGGTGTCACCAAGAGCCTGTTTGTGCACCCTAGGCCAGAAGGGAATCTATCAGGAGGACAGTGATGCCACAAACGGTTCCCTGGGAAGACATCGCTACACACACATACACGCGCGGCTATTAACAGGTGGTTATCGAGTTGGCATTAACCCCTGGTGGGCTTCCAGTATCGAGGAAAATGTGGAAATATCTAATCGTTACTGAAAATAATCTGCCAGTTCCTCTGGGAATTTTCAAAATATATTCATGTGAAAGAGTTTAATTGAATGTTTTCTATCCATGTAACACTGTGACCAAATACATTTGGTTTTGTGGTTTTTCAATCAATCGCAATTAACAGGATTGCTTCAGAAGATTATTCTTCCCCATCAGTAGGATATTTCCGTATCCAATATTGTATGCGCCCGCAATCGATTATTGCTCAGTCGCCGAAAGTTCCGAGCTCAGAGAGTTCATTCCCCTCTAGTTTGCCTTCCAAATTGCCATCGTAAACCACACCTTCTCTCGATTCAATCACACACAAAAAGCATACTTAAGCGATATTCTGGTGGTGAGACACATTCATTTTTCGTGAGGACATCGACAAGACAACATCGTTGCCTAACGTGCTGGAGGAGGTGGATGGCGAAGGATCGACACATACACGCGCAGAATTCTTTCCGTTTGGATGCCATTCAGCATCGAGAAAGTTCCGGAAAGATCTAATCATTGCTGGGAAATAATCAGCCAGTTCCTCTGGGAATTTAAAAATACATTCATGTGAAAGAGTTTATTTGAATGTTTTCTATTCATGTAACACTGTGACCAAATATTTTTCAATCAAGTACTATTAACAGGTGGTTATCGAGTTAGTATTAACCACTGGTGGGCTTCCAGTATCGAGGAAAATGTGGAAATATCTAATCGTTACTGAAAATAATCTGCCAGTTCCTCTGGGAATTTAAAATTACATTCACGTGAAAGATGTTTTCTATCCATAAAATATCCATATAATACATTTGGGTTTGTGATTTGTCAATCAAGTACAGTTAGCAGGTTAGCTTCTGAAGATTATTCTTCAGAACAAGGTTTTTCGTATCCTATATTGGATGCATAAAACCTTGTGCCTCCAACGTAACGCTCTCGTTTTCGAAGTCTCCCATATATTCATTTATTCATTCATTCAGAATGAATTTAGATTCAACTTCAAACAAATGATCTCTAAATCAACGATAGTCCTACGTCACCCTTTCGGTTATACCATAGATATAACACACTTCCTGTTTTTTTATCCCATTTGTTTATTTATTTAAGCTCATTAGAATTTTAGCTGTAATAGAACCAAATATTAATCGGATCGGGGGAAATCAGGGTAAAACCGACACCATAAGAATTTCCACATATGTCCAAGATCTACCATGTGTCTTCGACTTCTAATCGGTACAGAACCTCTCTTTAACTGTTCATGAACCATTATACAGTATATGTTGATAATTTTGTGATTAGTACTCGAATTTTGATAGATTACAAAAAATTGATGTTTTTAGGTGAAATAAATGGGAGTGCGGGTGAGATCGACACCCTGTCGGATAAAACAAACACATTTGAAGAAACGAATGAAAACTTGTTACAATAATTTTGAAGTATTAAGAGGTTATCTATATACTATGTGGACACTTTAAGATCCCAGCTTAGGTGAGCCTCCACGTGAAATGTGCCTATGGATGTTGAACGAAGGGATACCATGAGCTCTGCCAGGCTTTTTTGTTGACATGACTGATTCAACGTTGATTTTGGCTGTTTTATTAGTTCAGCTCTGCCGTTTTGTCTTATATAAACAATATATAATGTACATAATATAAACAAGAGGGATCTACAAAACGTAAGAACGCATTTTTCCTGTCTGTGAAACACAAACCAGGTGTCGGTTTTAACCTGACTGAAGGTGTTGGTGTTACCCCGCTTGAACTCGAAATTTCAAAACAATGTTTTCAAGAATTGATAAAAAATAACACCATCTACCGTCTCACAAACTACCTTGAACAATGATCTACAATGAATTATGCTCATAAATGTATCGAATTTTTTACAATTTTCCGACTTAAACACTTAAATTCCACGAGCGAAATTTTACATGGACTGTCGCATGTTTGCTGGCCAATTTTGTTTTGTTGTTTGTATAACAGCAAAGCGACTTCCGCAGATGTCGGGTACCTCGAAACATAAGAACTGACAAGTATATACAGGACATCGGAAAATTTTCAAAAAATGGTTTCTAACTAAAAAAATGAGGGGGTGTCGGTTTTACCCACTGTGCCGGTTTTTCCCTAATTTCCCCTACATGTTACATGTTTTAGCGTTTCTATAAATTGTACATTACACAGTAGTCATTTAGGCGTAAGAATATTCCTTCTGTTCTTCCAATGTTCAGCAAGACCACCGGACAGCGGAGACAGTTGGTACGATCATTGTTGTGTTATTTATAGCAGAGCAGACCAGTTGTATAGATGAATCGATCTTCATTCGATCGTGGATCGCTCTCCATTGCTGGTGATTGTCACGTAGTTATTCTCTAAAAACACAAAGACGGTCAATTGAAGGCTCTCCTAGAGACGAATGAACTCGACGCTCTATCATACGTAAAAACTTTGTTCAAGACAGTTTTTGTCTAAAGAATAACTGTCGAGCTCCAAATGCTAATTTCCACTTAAATGCATCTCCTGGACCATTGTGCAATGTGGCTATGAAGACCCCCAAGGATAGTTTTGGCATCATTCACTTAATTTATTCACCTTTATATCCATATGCGCGAACCTTGACCTTAACTTCAGCCATAAGGTTCTGCACGAACTCAGAATCGACAGTTTTTTTTTGCATATTAACCCATGCTTTCTTAATTTCTTCCACACCTTCACCACCTTAGATCATTTTAGAAGGTGCCACTTCATGATGACCCGGTATTTTTCTATTGGGCGCAGTTCCGGAGTGTTTGGGGGACGCAGATCTTTCGGCACGAAATCGACATCATTCACCTTATACCAATCTAGCACGTCCTTCGCGTAGTTGCGTGATGCCAAATCCGGCTAGAAGATCGTCGGACCGCCGTGATCCTTCAGGAGAGGAAGAAACCGATTCCAAATACACCTGTCTATTCATGGTGGCTGCGGTAACGAAAGGTGTGCTCCGCTTTCCGCAAGTACAAATCACTTGCCAAGTTAAGAACTTCTTGGTGAACTTCGACATCTTCTGTATGCGTAGGTTCTCGGGACCTTCCAACTTATCCTTGGCGGTCACATACAGGTTTTCTAGAATATGGTTGAAGTTCGCTCCTACATATGTCTCGTCATCCATTACGCAGCAGTGTGGTTTCATTAACTTTTGGTCGTACAACTTACGGGTACGGCATTCTATTTCTCGTCACGGTTTGGGGACTTCTGAATTATAAACGCACGTAGTTCAGCTCGAGTTTTGGTATTCTGAACGAAAGTTTTGCTCACATGCAACTTTTTAGCCACATCTCGAACTGAGGCATTCGATTTCCGTTTATAGGCTTCTACCACGCGTTTGCTCTCGTTGACCTGATGGCTCTTCGAACCGTTTTATGATACGAGTCTCCGTGGAGTTCGCGATTCCCAACTTTTTTTATTCCGATGGCACGATGTGACAGATCCTTATTATCGAAGTACTCGTGCAAAAAATTTTCTCGCACGCACTGTTCTTTCGTCGCCGTTTTTGAGAACTTTCGCGCACTTGATGAATTCAAATCAAAGAGTGTGAATAATGCACATGAACCCTTTGCGGTCGTTTGTCTGCTCTTAGCCACCACAGGAAGGAATCGTACTAAATACTTTATTTAACGATGTTTTTTTCCAAAATAATTATGATGTCTAGTGAACTTTCTCACGAATGTATACGGAGTTTCTATGAATAATAGGTAATGAAACTCGGTATAAACAAAATATTATTAGCATGGAAAGATAAGAGAATCTCTTTCACGGGAAATTAATTCCGACCGCGAAGGGTCAACGCAAAATTTCAATTAATTTTACTCAAAGGATAAAAAGTTGTCACGATCATTTCATATCACGATTGAATTTAACTCGAACGGTTGCGCGATATTATTACCACAAACATGGATCATGATCCGTGCGGTGATCTGAAGCGTTACATACCCGAGGGAAAATACACAAAGCGTTCGTAGGGTGGTGCCATATTCACCTCCCCAGAACAAAACATTCATTTCCATGTTAGGGTGTTTCGAAAAAGCCATTTTTTCCCTTTTTTCCCAAAAAGTGTTGTTTTTTTCAAAAAATCATAACTTTCGAACTACAGGGCCAATTGTAATGATTGATATATCAAAGTGAATTCAATTAACTAGTCATACTTCAAAAAATATTAAACTTGCAAAAAAGTAAGACTATGTTTTCGTAATTATTAATTGTATTTGTTTTTTTTTATAGTTTACATGGTCTCGGGACCAAAGCGACTCCATACAAAGGCTAGCCAAGCATATAAAGTGTTGTTTAATACGAAAAAACATGGTAGGGTAAATGATCTTGGTTTGTCCAATTTGGGGTGTTTTTACGCAACTAGTAAATGCAAATCGATTTTTCTTCATGAAAATCACACATAATCGATACGAGTTTGGGTTTGTTGAAAAGCCCCAAGTCTCTAGTTGCTAATACTACCATAAGGTGTTGAAATTATTCAAATTTTTATGTTTTTTAACGATTTTCATTAAAGAAGAATTATGATCATGGTTTGATCACCTCTGATCATGGTTTGCCCAAAAAATGATCATGGTTTGTCCGGTTTTAGAAATCTCCATTTTTGAATGAAAACATTCGAATTCACAATTAGATGTTGCATTTATCATTGCTTGAGTTTACTGTCATCATATTTGTGTAATTCGCCAGCCCGGGAATCCACCATTTCGCTCCTTTGCTGCGAATCACGTCTTACCTGGGCTAATGCTTGAAAGCCAAAGAGGACGATCACGGAGCTTGGTGTCGCACGACCGCAATCGTTTGTTGATGCGTTGCCAGGGGAGATGCCATAACAGGGGTGTATATGCTGGGGCGGATGCCATAAAGCTATCGGTACCCTGCAGTGCTACCAGCATACATTAAGCATCCACACAATATTGATTCATTCATAATTTAGGCTTTCTTCAGAATATTGCCTTTTCTTGGGCATTTTAGAAGTGTTCACCTCAACACAATCAACACAGAAAAACCATACTTCTGCTATGCGCGAAGCACACCATAAACAAACATAAACAAACTGCAGCGCGCCAAGCGGTTGCCATAGAAATCATGTGGACAAAACAACATTATTGAATTGGACAACTCATGATCAGAATTGAGTTCATCAAAATGCGTTAATTTATTGATTTAGCTAAGTAAATCCGATACAAATGGTGAGCAAGCATGATGTTTACAATATTTATAAGTGTTGTAATCCAGAAAAGGTCTGAATACGTGCCAAATAATCATCTGGTGATCGATTAAAAGTTAGCTCGAATGAGGGGCGCATTGACACAAATAGAAGGTGTATTTTATAATCCTTTAAAACATCTGATTTCGTAAAAATATACTATCAAACTACTATAAATCATGTAAAAGGCAAATTCATTTATATGTTTCGAAACATTCGAAGGCCTTATTTGACACAGGAGCGCTGAATTACAGCATTCAAAAAAGTGGGCAAACCATGATCATATTTTCGACTGGACAAACCAAAATCATTTACCTTATATACATAATTTCGGGATGCTGAACACCCCCCAAATTCAGCTTTAAATACAAAAGATTTTTTTTTCAGATCACAAATTAAAACAACAAAGTTAATACCAAAAAAAATCATAAATCAAAACAATCATCATAATCTTTTCCCTCTTCTTCATAACTATCATCTGATTCATCATCATACTTTCATGCTTCAACAATCGTTTTCTTCAATAGAAATATTCAGCCATTCCATGCCAAACCGATATACACTCCGTCCAACTTCTATAAGACCAGGGTATGATCTTGCTGCTTTGTGCCATTGTAAACAAACAATGCTTCATCTTATATTCTAGTGTATTGGTATTGATGACTACCATACACTGCATGATTTTCATATGTGTGTGTGTGTGCAAGCGCTGAGCGTAAACCAAAGGTTTTGTATTTTTCAAGTGTCAAGTTTCTATAAGACCAGTTACATTTTTCCGTTGTTTTAGTTGTTTTGATCGATAAATCTGGAAAATTCCGAAGGGAAAAGTGCTCATGGAGAGAAAAGAAAGACAAATCGATGCATTTCACCAAGAAAATGTTGGTATCAGAGAAATTTATCGTCGGATTGGACGATCCCATCAAGTAGTGCTCAATTATTTGACGAATCCTCAAGGATACGGTGAGAAGGAGAGAGCTCCCCGTAAATCGAAACTCTCTGACAGGGATAAGCGGGGAATAGCTAGAACAGCTTCAAATACCTCAAAATCGCATATGCAAATAAAGCAAAATTTCAATTTAAATGTTACTCGAGTGACAATTCGTCAAGTTTTGGTAAAAATCCTCACATAAAGAGGATTTAAAAGGTTAAAGTTCCTCACCTTACACCATCTTACATCGGAGAACGTCTGTGTTTTGCTTGATCCCGAAACCATGTGAACTATAAAAAACTAATACAATCAATTATTACGAAATAAAATACCTTTTTTATTTTGCAAGTCTAATATTTTATCAAAAAAGACTATCTAATTGGCTCTAATTTTATGTGTCGATCATCTGAATCGGTCCAGAAGATCAAAAGTTATGAATTTTTCTGTTGGAAAAAAGAGGAAAAAAAATATTTTTCGAACCATCGGTCAACTTCGAAAATCATAACTCAAAAACAAAAAAAAACGCCTCTCTGGTTTCAACATATGTTATGTTAAAAATCCTCAGCTTTCCATAAAAATATAAAAAAATATAGCGTCTTTGGTTCCGATACCATAAAAACAATAAAAAACGAATACAATCAATAATAACCAGAGCAGAATCTAATTTTTCTGCAGGTATAGTATTTTTCTCAAAAAAACCAGGTGATTGATCGGCTTTAATTTGATATGTCAATCATCTAAATCGGTCTAGTAGTTCAAAAGTTATAAATTTTTGAAAAAAGTCATGTTTGGAAAAAAGTAATTTAAAAAAATAAATTAAAGCGGAAAAAAAATTAAATGAAACTTCACTTTCCGATTTTTCTCAGCTGAAATGTTCTCGAGCTGACAAGATTCGCTCCACTTGAGCGGGTATTCTAGTGTAGAGGCACGACGATTTTTCGAGCACCGAAAAAATTAAACAAATAATATTTTTACTATTCATTATATCATTATTTGTTCATCTATCTTTCAACCATAAAAACAGAAGAAAAATATTTGTAATTAGAATAGTTACAAGCTGATGAACTGAGGGAGTTCAAAAAAAGTTGTTCCATGGCGCACACGATTCCAGCCTTTCAAAAACAAAAAAAAAATGAACAGATTCTGAATCAGTAAAAATGCCGCTATCGCAAACATGTTTTTGACAAAATGGCAGTCGCCTGAAGAAAGAATGCCATTTTTAACGTTTTTTGTTACGTTTCCCGATTTTTTTAAAGCAGTAAAATTTAAAAAGCATTATTTTTTCTTAGTTCATGCGATAGAGAGATGCGTACAGATCGTATTCATAATAATTTGACATGAATCGGTTCAGTAGAACTTGAGATATCGTGTACGCCAGCTCCAGCAACACTAGTTTCTAGATTAGATACTGCATCACTAAAGTGGCTATAACTCTGAACATAATGAGATTTTAGAAAAGTCCTTCCTAGTGTATATTCTTGAATGCATAAACTTCATAAATATGAAGAAAAATTGTTTTGATTTTTTTTCAAATTTCTAGACAAGAATACTTCTTTAAGCGATGCGTTTGACAATACGATATGATTGTTCCAAAACACTTCAAGTGTCAAGTGTCGTTTTTGGTTTACTTAGTTTTTATAGTATAACTAGCTGACCCGGCAAACGTCAGCTACGGCAAGTTCGCTACTTTTTCACAACTCGATTGGACTTGATCAAACGGATTTCAGAATGCAAAATTGCGATTCGTTTGAGTTCGGGGTTCGTATTTCAGAGAACGGATTAGTAGTTAAGTAGACGGATCTGGAACTTCCAACACAATCACACTATCGATTTATTCAGAGCGTGTCGACTAACTGGGTCGACACAAAATCAGTATATGAGGTAATCCTCGCATTTTTGGACCGAATACGTGAAATGTTGTGATGATGGTCATTAAAGTATCCATTTTTTATTTGAAGGCCCGTTTTGCAATCTCATGATAATGCATTGTATTTTAGCCTGGCAGCAGCAAAAGCTGTGTCGGAGTTGCTCATGATAGCGTTTCGAAAGTGAATTCTTCCTCACGTCCTACGACACACACGACAGAAGATGTCGTATGAACCGCAGTCGTGTGCTCTCATTAAGGAGAGCGTGTGCCAATAATGAACTCCAGATTATTGTTTCTTTTTTAAATCACAATTTCCCGGATCACTGTACATTCGCCTATCATGATTCCAGCTACGTATGTACATTGAATTCATACATTGAAAGTGTTTTATCGGGATTGATGACAACATCATGATTACCATGGTAAATTCGAACATGTGTGATTTGAAGGATTTCCAGATTTCATTGTGCTCATTCGATAAGGCTTCAAACTCGCCAGGTATCCGTCTGCCTTTAGGCTAATTTAGGTTTTGCGTATGTGTGGATGAAAAATCGATAGAGCGCATGTAGCGTCATTTGATATTCAACAGCGTAAATAAGTTTGTTCGTTTTGAAAAAAATAACACCAATTACATTTTGACGTAGAACTACGTCTTTCATTAAGGGTGCCAAATCAGAAAACAGGTCACGTTTTTATGAAATAAAGTTAACGTTAATAACTATTTTTGCCGCGAACGGATTTTAGCGATTTACATACTAAACGAATCGGAAATTCCCTAAGATTTGTTTAATATGCTATACATTAGAATCCCCTGGTTTGTAAATGGTTAAAATTCATGAAAACTTTAGGCGTTTCCATTTTTCCATACATTTCTTCTGTCCATTTGTGTGCTTTCCCGAACAGAGCTGTCAATAACGAGCAACTTATCGACGACCAATGAAGGGGAAATCGTAGGATTTGAAGTCGCTGTGAACAAAGGAAAAGTAGAAGAATGAAGGCGAATATTTAATAATATTTAAACAGTGGATCTCGCTGAGGATAATTGGAGGCGAATGAACTGCAAAGTTTAAAGCCTCTTAAAAACAAAGAAACATGAGGATAACTTTCATTCGGCATCGGACTGTTGAGCAATCCAGTTCACTTTCGCTGCGCTTCGATCTAAGATTGGACCCCACCAGTGGTAATCCAACTTAGATATCGTCGTTTGCTTTTTCTTTTTGTTATTCGTTATTCGTATCGTATTTTTCTTCCCGCGTCATAAATTAGACGTTTCGCGTAGTGTGTTATGAGCAAGAAGAAGAGGGGGGCAGGCTCTAGCCCTGCAAAAAACGAACGCATCGCCAGGGGCAATGAAATTTCGAGGCAAGCGTCATCTAATGATGCACGCGATGTTGGTGTAGTGAAAAGCGTTCGCATTGAACTGAGCCTCCGCGAGTGTGACACCGCATCGAACAACAGCAAAATAGGCGATTTCGGCGCGTCGGTCGAAAATGTAAACGGCTTCTTTGGCGCCTTTGAGAATGCATCAATGCATTAAACTGACGTTATGGCGAAGCAGGCGTTAAGGTTATGCTCCAAAAAATTATTTGGGGAATACCAAGCATCTTGAATGTCTTACTGGAATGTTTTAAGTTATTTAGGTTCGCATACCAGTAGCAAAACTGCCTTCAACTAGGATTGCATTTGCGCTAATATTGATCATAATGAAGCATTGCTACTGTTTTCGAGGTTGTTGATATTAACAAAAAGAGTTTATTTCGCTTGTTTAGTCACCAAGAAAGTAAATGTCGTTCTGGAGTTTTGTATGTGATTAGGTTTCGCTCACCAGCAGCAAAAATTCCTCCCCTAATGGTGACAGCGGCGCTTCTCTCGAGCGTGAGAAAGTAATGCAAATTTTGACGTAGGACTACGTCTAACCGGAAGATATAGGGGGTGAAATGGAAATCTAGACACTGAACAAGTAGGAAAAAATGCAAGATTTGGAACGCTTATAACTCGAGCATTTCTCAATAGATCGCAATGGTTTTTGCATCAATTGATAGGAAATATATCTATGCAACTATCATAACGAATAACATTTAATTTTTCATGAGATAAATAATTGAATAATTGTGAAATATCAAGCATTGTCAAAATGCCCTATGTGCCCATTTTTGATTGGTCCATTTTGTGCTCCTCAAATCGTACCGACAAAAACGGGCAACAGGAGCAGCAGCGAAATAGAATGAAGCACGATTGGAAAGGAAAAAGAAAAAAATGAACGAAACATTGGTCGCAGTCTCACACATGCGTAATTCTCGAGCCAGCCAGTCAGCTTAAAAATCCCCGCTCCGCTGCCGTAACGATCATTCTCATTCAAACCGTACACCACATCGGTTCGCATCACCTCACATCAACAAACCAACCCAAGCAGCCATGTCTGGACATGGTAAAGGAGGAAAAGTGAAGGGAAAGGCAAAATCCCGCTCGAACCGTGTTGATCTGGCGTTCCCCGCAAGGGTAGCTAGGCTGAGCGCGTTAGTATCAGTGCACCAATCCACCTAGCCGGCGTTATATAGTTTCGGCCGCCGAAGTGATTGAGTTAGCTGGCAAAGCTGCTCGCGACGATAAGAAAACCCGCATTCGGAACAGAACACATTCGGTTCGGTGGACATCAAGACAACAACAGGCAGTTGTAGCGAGTGGCGAGTGGCAAACGCAATCGCAAAATGGCATCAGGTAGCAGAAGAAAAAAGTTTGTTCTTTTTACAATCTGCTTTGGTGGCAAATCCAGAACAAGGCGGCATCGAGGGCGTTCGAAATGGTTTTTTTTCAAAACCACGAGTACTAAGTTTTCTAAATTGGAACCATTCCATAAAACAAGGCGCTTTTCAGGGCCATTAAACCTTCCAAAAAAGAGTTTAGGAAATACAGTTCAATGCTTTCTAAAACAATATCCAAAATAATAATAAACACAAATTGATTTTTTTCATAATTTGTTTGCCAGGATATGATGAGTATGTGAATTTGGCAGTTGTTCTGAGCTTATTGATTTTCACCAATTCTTAAATTGCTTCTAGATTGAAAGTACAGTAATTTACACTTATCTCGACATTTAGCTAATTGGACGGACCTGTAATGCGACATATTTAGTTGGAAATTTTTGTAAACATAGAGTTCGGGGTCCAAATTATGACCCCACATTGAAAGTCGACATTGTATCACTGTCATCGCAAATGTTCAATTACAGGTTAAAATTACCTCCAATCCGATACTGAGTGATGGTAATGCGACATGCCATTGAATGTAATTTACTGTAAAATATGTCACAAGCTGGATGGGAAGAAATTTTCCAACTGTGAAAGCTGTGGCGAGTGGCAAATGCAATCGCTAAACAGAAAGGTTTAGCCGAAATAGATGGGGATATCGTGTGATAATAAAACAATAAACTCTTTAGATTGAAGATAATTTTGTGATCCTGAAAAGGACCCTTTTTAGCCTGCATGTGAATCCAACGAGCGACTTAGAGGCGAATGAACGAATGAAAAGTTTAAAGCCTCTTAAAAAACAAAGAAAGAAAGAACAACGAGCGAACAAATCGTAATGATTGTATTTTTTTGCCATCGCTCCCTTTTAACGCTCATTCGTTCGTCTCGTTGGACTCGACCCTCTGGCTGAGTCTGCCGATTTGTCCCTATCCTGTGAGTGTGTACCGCTAGAGTATAAAACACGCGGACCTCAAAAAAATATCTTATTTTCTTTCAATCCGTAAACCCGTGTGGTTGTACGGCATCGGCATCGTGGACGTAACAAAGGAGGACAAGTTAAGGGAAAGGCAAAGTCTCACTCGAACCTTGCAGGTCTCCAGTTCCCTGTCGGTCGCATTCACTGATTGCTCCGCAAGGGTAACTAGACCGAACGGATTGGTGCCGGAGCACCAGAATACCTAACAGCGATTATAGAGTTTCGGCCGTCGGAGTGCTCGAGTTGGCTTGCAAAGCTGCTCTCGACAATCAGAAAACCCGCATCAAGAACAGAGCAGCTTCGGTTCGGCGCTCATCAAGGCAACAATTAGTTTCAGTGAGTGGCAAAGTGTTTCTCCGGAACGTCGCATTAAATGTAATTTACTGAACAACATGTCACAAGCTGGATGGGAAGAAATTTTCCAACTGTGAAAGCTGTGGCGAGTGGCAAACGCAATAGCTAAACAGGAAGGTTTAACCGAACATATCGAACATAAGATGGAAATATCGAGTGATAACAAAAACACAACACCAAAGGTTCTTTTCAGAACCATCAACATATTCATAAAGAGTAAACAGTAAACTAATCCATTTTTCAGGTAGATAGGTAGGTATTCACGTAGGAGAAGAAAATAAAACAATATATTTAAAATATATATTTAACAAAAGCTGTGCCCTTTTTATAGTCCTACGTCACTCCGGTTATGTCCCCGACATTACCTGCCCGTCTTTTTTTGAGGCCAATAATATTAACAAAAGCGTTTCTTTTGAGAATAGCGCAAAATGATGAGAAGTATTTGTATTCCTAGTAGCTTCAAGCCACCAATGTATGGTTCTGTATGCATGCTATGGCGAACGCTTGTTTGGCGCTTGGTTTATGTTGTACGAACGATGCCTAGAGGTGCGATTGCTTTGAGGCAATTCTAAATAACATGTAGCATGATATTTGATACTTGCAAGTGTTGTCATTGTTGTTGTTTCCATTCGGTGCCAAAGATATATTGATGTAGTTATGAGATGTGGAATAATGGTGCTGGTGTAACATGTATATGATCGACTGTAGCCAGAGATCGAAATTCTCGCTCGGCTGCGCGATAAATATTCAGTCAATCAATCTAGGTTTCGATGAACCGTGTATTGTTGATATTTTCCTCTCTTCCTTTTCACCGAAAATTCTTTTTCAGAGAGATAGAGATGTGGAAAATCTCTAACTCCGAAGTTCAACGAGAATGCTTTTTCGTATCTCATTTGGTACTGCAAATATGGAGCGAAAAATCAAAGCTAACTTTGTCAACATTAGTCTGTTAGAGCAGCGTCTGAATTGTACAAATATTACTCCATCTCATGCTCACTTCATGATGAAACCCAATATTGCCACAGTCACTGGAGTCACTGAAAACGAAACCATTTTTCGGCAATCATAACTCACCGAAAAATAAGAATCGGCTTTGCGTTTCTCGCGAGAATCGAAGTGAGCGTATAACATTCTCTCGCCTTCTATATTCTCAGCTATTTTTCCCTCTGGGTGAAAATGGATGTTTTTCGTCTCAAATCGGCGAGCATTTCAATCTCTGACTGTAGCCGAGTCTATGTCAATTGCGGAACAGGCAACCGGAATAGCGTTCGAGGTAAATTTTCAATGCATTGACATGAAATAAATTGCGACATACGATCAGCTAGTGTACTGTTTTGCGAGGGCAAGAATGAATCATCAATCAATTATCGTCAACTGATGATCTACAATGAAAAACCATTTCAAATATTATTCTACTAAGTAAGTACAGTTGTTTCGAAAATTTCACAGCATCATAGAAAAATATCCGAAGGTATAAACAAGCGACTTATATAAAATAACAGCGTAGTTCTACGTCAACAAAGCGGTCGTATCTTGGACACAAACTCCTATAATTTTTTATTTGGATATTGTGTATACAAAAATACTAAAATCGCGAAATAAAAATTTAAAAAATGGGAAGGGGTCAAAAGGGTGAAAATTTGGGTTTTTATGTTTTTTTCTGAAACAAATTTTTGAAAAGATACACAAAAAACTCAATTTATTAAGAAACGCCCTAATTAAATGTACAGTAATCGATATCCTAGCGGTATGTAGTATAGTTCACGACCAATTCTCATGCCTAACAAACGTTTTGTGCATAATTTCATTAAAAACTGTCGAGCCGTTTCGGAGGAGTTCGGCCACGAACATCATGACACGAGATTTTTATATATATATAGAGAGAAGAGAAGAGACAATCATTTGTTCATATATTACTTGAAATTCTATGTATCAAAAGCAACTTGGTTATTGATGAACGTATATGTGAAAAATCTATTTCTTCGGTATCTCGTTCGCCTCATCTTAGATTATCATAAAAAAAATGTTGCGTTTGGTACGATTTATTATAAACGGTCCAAGAAGTTATTCATCACTTAAATTGTAAATACTCCGGAGATGATGGCCTCTGTTTTTTTTACGAGCACAGGAGATTTTTTGGGGGACTAGATCTCAAAATCAGGACATGTCCAGCTGAATCAGGTTAGATGGTAACCCTAGCAAATTTTGTTTTATTGAATACTTTATGATTCACATGTTGAATAAATTTAGAAGATGGTGTGTAAAGAGCATTACCATCAGATACCACTGGAATAATTATCAGATTCCACCGGAAGAAGATACATTCACCGGCTCCAATCTCATTTCAGCTCCAGACAGACTGTACCGTCATCTCCAGCAATAGATGTATTGAATTTATGACAGCTCCAACCATAAAACCATCGATACACGGTGCGTTCCCAACATGTTCGCTCGTATGAAATTGCGTTGGCCCCCTCCTGGTGGCAAGTGTTCGAAAGTAACATTACTACCTCTCCCCTCCACGATAAATACCGTGCTAAACACGGCTGTCGTCTTCAGTTGAGGCAGCACCCGACTCGAATCGAGTCAAGTGTTTGGAGTCGCATATTGGGGGGGTGAATTTTTCGTGGAAATCACATTTATCAATTTCACTAACAAACATATTCGCCACTATTCAGCGCTTGTGCTGAATGCTTTCCGCCTTCCCCTCTTCAGGTTGCTTTGTATTGTTCGACATCGACCGGATCGTTCCTTCTTTCTGTTGTTGGTGGATTGACATATCCTTTCCAGTGGGGGACCACAAATCTGTGGGTATTCGTTTCGTTGTATGCGCGTCAAACTAAACTGATGACATCGAAGCGTGAGTGTTATCAGTAGAGGAAATGGAGCTCTTTTGTGTCTATTGTAACTTCGAACATTTGACAGAATTCGGTACGAGATTTGGGAGATTTTTGTACGAAAATGGTACGTTATTCGTGAAAGGCATCGCTTACTATAAGACCACTACTGTTTAATTTATGTACTGGAAAGTTTACAAATAACTGAATATATCAAACCCTTATCTCTAGAGCGTATGTTTGGAAAAAGGATTTACCCGGAAGCATCTGGTTCGTTGTGGAGCGGGAATGGGGAAATCTTTTATTATATTTGCAAAATAAACTACGCTCGAACTTCCGATCGCATTGGTACAGGTAGCAAATCATAGCCCGCCACCTCGTAGTACTTTCGATGATGGGTTTATCGGGGGATGGGGTATTGTGACACCGTCGCTGTGGGTACACTTTTCCGCACTTTGCTCCGGTATGGGAGTAGGTACGTGTGTGTGTGGTTGAAGCCTATTGTGAAAATTGCGGAAATTGAATTCTATTCTTTGGCAAGCTCAAGTGTGGATCGGAAATGGGTTCCGTTGGCGTTTGCGAATAATGGCTGAACGCGAGTAGGAATGATTTATATAGGATTATGTTCGCTGTGGAAATGTGTTGTTCAGGCGTGTGAAGTCCTGTCGGTGACTAAGAATATTTGCAATATTTTCATGTTGATAAGTTCATTGATTTTATTATGAATTGGAGAAAGTTACACCAATTTCAATTTCATTCGATTTATTGACCTTTATTGGTATCACAGCTGTTCCCAAATGTCGGATTCATCATCTTTCTCGGACACATGGTCCATTGAAAATAGAAACGACCCGTTTTCGTAAAGACAAATTATTGCTTTCGAACGATGTTTCAAACGAGATTGAATTATACATTCTCCCTATCATTATCTCTCAAGAGCGGGACAGACCAATACGACAAATTGAATAATTGATGACACAATTAATTTGTTTCCATTCCAGAACTCACAAACTCTACTTCATCATTCAAGTTGAAAAAAAAAGTTCAGATCTACTTCATATGCGCATTAATCTGGACAACCACTTGTCCCTAATTATATCACTCACGTCCACTATTTGACAAGTCCCCGGATGAGTTGAACCAACCAACCAACGTTTCGTATTTTTTTAAATTTTGTTTCGCTTGTCACCATAATCGTACGCCACCACCACTCATCCGCCCACATTGTGCAAATTCGGAAATTTCGTTTGATGGTAATGAAGATAAAGGCGAAGCGAGCTGAAATTAAATTTAAATTAAATTAATTGATGCGAAATGTGGCTGCGGTGGTTTCCACCGGTGCACTGACTGATGCTTAGAGATTCAATTGTGTTGCTACTGTTTTTTTTTTGCTGGTGTACATAATGATTGCCCAGGACGAATGAAATCACATCAACTAGTCGAGTGAGGTTGTTAAAATCACGTCAGAACTCAATCTGTTTAATTTGTCTTTCCAACATTTTCAGTTTAGGTTTGTTTTGATATCCTGAAAACGGGAGTGGGCGAACAGCACAAAATTGAACATCTATCTTATAGGTATACAGTCCATCGCAAAATTGAGTATAATTGAGTATACAACTCGTACTGGTTCGTTATTGTTGAATTTTTTGGGGTTAAAAAATAAACAATTGAATGCCAAATGTGACCCTTTTGATTTTTTTCTTATTATTACTACATGAGAGTAAAATGGATCGATTATACGATATATTCATCGTAAAATCGATCCATTTTACTCTCATGTAGTAATAATAAGAAAAAAATCAAAATGGTCACATTTCTTCTTTATATTTGAAATCCAAACAAAAAATTTCCAATCAAGACGTAGCAAAATTGAGAGTACAGTTCAAGTTTTTTCTTGAACAGAAAATTGAAATCAGTTCAGAAATGTAAACAGATAACAAAAATCAATTCCCCTAGTATTTGACATGGTCCCCTTTTGGCGTCCAGCACTTCCTGCAAGCACCAAGGTGAAATTTTTGGTCACTGTAGACGGAAGTACCTCCCAGATATCCGTAATCGTCGTTTTAAGTTCCGCTTCGTTCCCTGTTTTGATGGATGGATGGTTCTTGATTTCCCAATAATGTTCAAGTTCGGTGATTCCGGAGGTGTTTTGAGTTGATTGGGATATGATAGAGCAGGTATTCCAGCACCACGAAGTCAGTTTGCTTCAGGTCATTTTTCTGTTGAAAGTAGTAATCACGAGGGAGACCGACTTTCTGAACGGCTGCAGGTTACGTATCAGGAAGATCAATTAAGCCATCTTGCTCATCGCCGAATCGATAAACAACATGGTTCCAGTCCCAAAAGCCGCCAATATGCCATGCAACTATTGACTACCGCCGCCGTGTTTTACTGTGATAACCAAATGCAGAATCTGAAGCACCGATCCTGGTTTCCTCCACGCCATCTGTCTTCAATCCGATTCAAAGAGATTGGGTTTCGGTTCATCCGTATCCAGAACTTCTTGTTCCAGAACTCCTTAGGTCTGTTTACATATGCCTTAGCAAACTGTGGTGGTTTTGACGTAGGACTACGTCTAACCGGAAGATATAGGGGGTGAAATGGAAATCTAGGCACTGAACAAGTAGGAAAAAATGCAAGATTTGGAACGCTTATAACTCGAGCATTTCTCAATAGATCGTAAAGGTTTTTGCATCAATTGATAGGAAATATATCTACGCATCTATCATAACGAATAACATTTCATTTTTCTTGAGATAAATAATTGAATAATTGTCAAATATCAAGCATTGTCAAAATGCACTATGTGCCCATTTTTGATTGGTCCATTTTGTGCTCCTCAAATCGTACCGGCCAAAACGGGCAACCAGAGCAGCAGCGAAATAGAATGAAGCACGATTGGAAAGGAAAAAGAAAAAAATTAACGAAACATTGGTCGCAGTCTCACACATGCGTAATTCTCTACCAGCCAGTCAGCTTAAAAATCCCCGCTCCGCTGCCGTAACGATCAGAACAAAATTATTGCTACTAGAGTGCAAAATCTGAAAAATAAGCAGTTTAATAACGACCTTCGAAGTTTACCTAAATATTCAAGGCCCTTTTGGCGTCTGACTAAAGTTTTAAAAAATAAGCCAAAACCAGTGCCTCCGCTCAAAAACAACAATCAAATCTACTTAACATCTACTGAAAAGGCAAGCGCCATAGCGCAGCAGTTCAGGACTGCACATGATCTGGGTCAACACATTGCCAGTCCGATGGAAGCGTCGGTCACGCAATGCATACATCAACTTGACACTGTGCCAATCGAGCTCACAGGAGAACAGCGAATCACTGCGAACGAGATCAACCAAGCCATCAAAAACTCCCGCAATATGAAGGCCCCTGGGTTCGACGGCCACTTCAACATTGTACTGAAGAACCTCGGACCCAAATCATACGCTTTCTTGGTGAGCATTTTCAATCGCTGCCTGGAACTCGGATATTTTCCATCCGTCTGGAAGGTGTCCAAAGTGGTACCCATTCTCAAACCGGGTAAAGACCCTACGAGCCCGTCAAGCTACCGTCCGATCAGCCTACTTTCGTCGGTCAGCAAGCTGTTTGAGAGAGTAGTGTACACCAGACTTCTCCGGCACACAGAGGAAAGCAACATTCTGCTCGATGAACAGTTCGGATTTCGTCGAGGTCACTCTACAGTACACCAACTCCAGAGGGTAGTCAACATGGTCAAGCGATCGAAGGAGCTTTCAAAAACCACTGTCATGGCCCTGATGGACATCGAGAAGGCATTCGATAATGTCTGGCATGACGGACTGGTATTTAAGCTCCAGAGATTCAACTTCCCAGTCTACCTGGTAAAAACGGTCCAAAATTATCTCCGTGGGAGATCATCTAGAGTCTACATTGCTGGGGCACTTTCTGAGCCATACCCAATTGTATTTGTAGATATTGTATGTGGAATCTCTTACACTGTAAAATATTTGTACATCAAAAAAGAAATAAAATAAATTAATTTGAATGTAAAAAAAAAAATGCCGTAACGATCATTCTCATTCAAGCCGTACACCACATCGGTTCGCATCACAACACATCAACAAACCAACCCAAGCAGCCATGTCTGGACATGGTAAAGCAGGAAAATGAAGGGAAAGGCAAATTGTATTTCCACTTGGTGTCCCCCAAGGGAGTATTCTGGGTCCTCTACTGTACAACCTGTACACATCGGACATTCCACCTCTACCCGGAGGCGGCAATCTATCGCTGTTTGCCGATGATTCGGCTATCACCTACAACGGACGTGTCATCAATGCTCTCGTAGCTAAACTCCAAACCGGTATCAATGAATACGTCAAATATCTTTACACCTGGAAGATCCGAGTGAATGCGGCAAAAACTCAAACGGTTGTTTTTCCACATCGCAACACGGAACGACTGAGGCCGACGAGGAAGGTAAAGATATTGGAAAGCGAGATCGAGTGGTCGTCCGAGGCTCGCTACCTTGGTGTAATTCTCGATAGTAAACTCATCTTCTGTTCACACGTAACCGATCGAGTAAACAAAGCCATCATCATGCTCCGTAACCTCTATCCGATCATCGCCAGGCGGGCAAAAACGTGTACCACGAACAAGCTGGCAATATTCAAGCAAGTGGTGTCGCCGATGCTAGAATACGGCTCCCCGGTCTGGAGGGGATGCGCCAGTTCACACCTCAATAAGCTCCAGGTAATCCAAAACCGTTTTCTGAAGATAATTCTCAATCTTCCGTGGCACACGAGAACCACTGACGTCCACCGGTTAGCGTGTTTTGACCCAATAAGGACTAGAATCGAGCAGTTCGAACAACGACATATAAACAGAGTTCGACAGTCGGAATGGCAAAACATCAGGGACCTTTATCCCTAAAACATTGTAAATATTTGTATATAGTAGATTTAGAGTGTGTATATAGTAGGCTTAGTTAGATTAAATATTCAAACTACAACAGCTCAGAAACAACTGACAAAATGACATACCAACCTCCTAAGAAAAATTTAAACTAATTATTATAGCAAAATTGAATCAAAGTATGAATCACCAATGTGGAATCTCTTACACTGTAAAATATTTGTACATCAAAAAAGAAATAAAATAAATTAATTTGAATGTAAAAAAAAAAAATGCCGTAACGATCATTCTCATTCAAGCCGTACACCACATCGGTTCGCATCACAACACATCAACAAACCAACCCAAGCAGCCATGTCTAGACATGGTAAAGGAGGAAAATGAAGGGAAAGGCAAAATCCCGCTCGAACCGTGTTGATCTGGAGTTCCCCGCAAGGGTAGCTAGGCCGAGCGCGTTAGTACCAGTGCACCAGTCCACCTAGCCGGCGTTATATAGTTTCGGCCGCCGGAGTGATCGAGTTAGCTGGCAAAGCTGCTCGCGACGATAAGAAAACCTGCATTCGGAACAGAACACATTCGGTTCGGTGGACATCAAGACAACAGGCAGTTGCAGCGAGTGGCGAGTGGCAAACGCAATCGCAAAACGGCAACAGGTAGCAGAAGAAAAAGTTTGTTCTTTATACAAACTGCTTTGGTGGCAAATCCAGAACAAGGCGGCATCGAGGGCGTTCGAAATGGTTTTTTCAAAACCACGAGTACTAAGTTTCCTAAATTGGAACCATTCCATAAAACAAGGCGCTTTTCAGGGCCATTAAACCTCCCAAAAAAGAGTTTAGAAAATACAGTTCAATGCTTTCTAAAACAATATTCAAAATAATAATAAAACACAAATTGATTTTTTCATAATTTGTTTGCCAGGATATGATGAGTATGTGAATTTGGCAGTTGTTCTGAGCTTATTGATTTTCACCAATTCTTAAATTGCTTCTAGATTGAAAGTACAGTAATTTACACTTATCTCGACATTTAGCTAATTGGACGGACCTGTAATGCGACATATTTAGTTGGAAATTTTTGTAAACATAGAGTTCGGGGTCCAAATTATGACCCCACATTGAAAGTCGACACTGTACCACTGTCATCGCAAATGTTCAATTACAGGTTAAAATTATCTCCAATCCGATACTGAGTGGTGGTAATGCGACATGCCATTGAATGTAATTTACTGTAAAATATGTCACAAGCTGGATGGGAAGAAATTTTCCAACTGTGAAAGCTGTGGCGAATGGCAAATGCAATCGCTAAACAGAAAGGTTTAGCCGAACAAGATGGGGATATCAAGTGATAACAAAACAATAAACTCTTTAGATTGAAAATAATTTTGTGATCCTGAGGGTCCTTACCATTTTTAGCCTGCATGTGAATCCAACGAGCGAACAAATCGTAATGAATGTATTTTTTTGCCATCGCTCCCTTTTAACGCTCATTCGTTCGTCTCGTTGGACTCGCCCCTCTGGCTGAGTCTGCCGATTTGTCTCTATCCTGTGAGTGTGTACCGCTAGAGTATAAAACACGCGGACCCCAAATAAATATCTTATTTTCTTTCAAACCGTAAACCCGTGTGGTTGTACGGCATCGGCATCGTGGACGTAACAAAGGAGGACAAGTTAAGGGAAAGGCAAAGTCTCACTCGAACCGTGCAGGTCTCCAGTTCCCTGTCGGTCGCATTCACTGATTGCTCCGCAAGGGTAACTAGACCGAACGGGTTGGTCCCGGAGCACCAGTATACCTAACAGCGATTATAGAGCTTCGGCCGTCAGCGTGCTCGAGTTGGCTTGCAAAGCTGCTCACGACAATCAGAAAACCCGCATCAAGAACAGAGCAGCTTCGGTTCGGCGCTCATCAAGGCAACAATTAGTTTCAGTGAGTGGCAAAGTGTTTCTCCGGCACGTCGCATTAAATGTAATTTACTGTGAAAGCTGTGGCGAGTGGCAAACGCAATAGCTAAACAGGACGGTTTAACCGAACAAGATGGGAATATCGAGTGATAACAAAAACACAACACCAAAAGTTCTTTTCAGAACCATCAACATATTCATAAAGAGTAAACAGTAAACTAATCCATTTTTCAGATAGATATGTAGGTATTCACGTAGGAGAAGAAAATAAAACAGTATATTTAAAATATATATTTAACAAAAGCTGTCCCCTTTGTATAGTCCTACGTCACTCCGGTTATGTCCCCGACATTACCCACCCGTCTTTTTCATATTCACCTTTGAGTTGAAATAACGGCCAACACGACGTCTCAGATTGTTCCTGTATGCTGCTCTCCAGATAGTTTCTGCGCAGAGAGGTCTCCCAATGATGTCGGCCACTTCGGTAGTCAATTTAGGAATGTTAGTTTTAGGGTTCTTTCGCAATGTTTAAACAATTACCCGTTCATCATCAATAGATAGGATCCGTTTGCGTTCTCTTCCAGGAGATTTTCCATGGTTCCTTCGTATTTCCACTTGTTTATGACTTTCTTCACTGTTGAGTGGGTTTTTCAGACTGCAGCTGCTATTTCCTGCAATGTCTTCCCACGACAATTCATACTTTTTTTTTTTTATCCAAAATATATATTTTTATTAAGGCTCATATGGCGTCAACCTGACGGGGCCGGGAGTTCAATATTTCGACAATGTTTGCCTTATAACTATGTTAGTAATATGTAACCGATTACTCGCGGTTGGCTCGAGGTTAGTATTACAAGTGTTTTCGTAATTGTGATGTTGCTGTCTTCAATGATCTGTACCTGTGCCCGACACGGGATACTTCCTATTGGGATGCAGCTGACCATTAATCAGCAACGCCCCCCTAGTCTGTACCCCATATCTAGCGTGGTGCGTCTTCTCGAGGAATCCAGGATAGAATGGTCACTAGCCGGCGCAATCATCAGCTCGTGTAGAGTTGTCATGAGCGGTACAACCTTTGGCTTTTGTTGAATCATCAGTGGACTGCACAACCTTTGGCCCGTGTATCTGTAAAGAGTGTGTGTATGTATTGCCGCGACTAAGTAAAAGTTTATAGATCGGATAGGAGGGATACGAAACAGGGACACAACGAAGGAAACATCATTAAACGTTGACATCGGCGTTTCTGAGGAACAGGTATAGATGAAGCAGAAGATCAGGATCACGGCTACCTAAGATATCCCGGACGGGGATATCCGATTGTCTGCCTTTTGCTCTCAGTGCTCTAGAGAGCTGAGAGCGAGCAGCATGGAACCGGATACACGACCAGACAATATGCTCGATGTCGTGGTAGCCATCGCCACAATCACAAAGATTGTTTGCTGCGAGCCCAATGCGATAGAGATGCGCGTTTAGGTTGTAGTGATTGGACATAAGCCGAGATATCACGCGAATGAAATCACGACCGACATTCAATCCCTTAAACCAAGCTTTCGTCGAAACCTTAGGGATAATCGTGTGTAACCAACGACCGAACTCATCTTCACTCCACATGCGCTGCCAACTAACGAGTGTGTCCTGACGAGGAATGTGAAAAAATTCGTTATAAGCAATTTGCCTTTCAAAAAGTGTGCCTTCTGAAGCGCCCACCTTAGCTAGCGAGTCCGCTTTCTCATTCCGCGGAATAGAGCAATGAGAGGGAACCCATGCTAAGGTAATCTTGAATAATTTTTCGACCAAAACACTCAATAGTTGTCTTATTCTTGTTAGGAAATAAGATGAGCGTTTATCAACTTTCATTGAGCGGATTGCCTCTATTGAGCTGAGACTGTCTGAAAAAATAAAATAATGGTCGATGGGCAATGTTTCAATGATCCCTAAAGCGTAGTATATCGCACCCAGTTCAGAGACATACACGGAACAAGGATCTTTGAGTTTGAAAGAGGCACTGGAATTTTCATTGAAGATGCCGAAGCCAGTGGACCCGTTTATGAATGAACCGTCAGTAAAGAACATTTTATCAGATCTAACTTTCCCATATTCTGCCGAAAATATCTTATTATACTTATCATCATTACTTATCATATACTTATCATCATTGTATGTGTAACAATATCTACTTCTTTCCTCTAACTTGCCATTTTGATAAAAAAAACTCAAACATCAATAAAAAACAAAAACCAACACTGCCCAAGCAATGGTTAAGTGTTGACACCAATTACTGCTGAAAAAAGTACGCTAATTCGCGAAGAAACTTACTTACAAGACTAATTTGTTCGGAGAAATTTATGGTTTTGTGATGCCTAGAATAGAGATTGTTTTCAATTTGAGGAATACAAAACTTTTCTCGGAATTTTATTGCACGTACAGCTAGTCAAATGTGTGAGTAATAAATATGCATCATAAGAATCGATGTATTCAAAATATTTTATACCAAATAAATGGAAAGTATCGTCAAGTAGCATTAGTACACTCAATTTTGCGATAGACTGTTTTCTTACTAAGCGAACGTTCATGGATCTAATCGTAGAATTATTCAATGATTGATCTTCTAATTGACCCCTTGCTATAAATTTCTTAGTGCTTTTACCAAAACTCGTTAAAATATAAAATTATTTTCAGACACAGTTCTCGTTAAAGTTTCTTCAATTACTCGCAAATAACATGTTTCGTCGTTACATGGAATACATGTTTGATACAGGAAGTATAATAAAATAAAAACAGCTCAAATCGGACTATTCTTTTTTCGAGCTTTACGTTTACCAACACATTTAGCGATTCATTTTTGTATTTATATAGTTGGAAGATATTGCGTTTTTTCACCTGAAAATCATTTTCCACTTTCGAACAAAGATCGGTTTCGTTAGCGCAAATACCAAATGGACTTAAAAATGCTTACCACGATGTAATTGTAAAATATTTGGGAATTCAATTTTTCGAATATTCCTATTTTCCTTCAGAGTTTTCCGAAAATTTTCAATTGTCATTGTTAGTTGTTAATATGGTTGGTTGAAATATGTGTTTTATTTTTATGAGACTCTCCTTCTCCTTCCAGAGGAGGGAGGGATGTCAAACCATCTTCGAAACATTTCTTGTACTCCTCAATCCTCACATTCCAATTTTAGTTCCATTTGCTTTATTAATTCTCGTGTTATGAACAAATTTGCGTTTTGTTTGTATGGAAATCAGATATGTGTTCTTTTCCGTTTTCGAGTTATGATTTTTCAAAGTTAATCGATGGTCCGAAAAAAACATTTTTTCACTTTTTATCAAAAAATGATTTTAAAAAGAAATCATAACTTTTGAGCTGTTGGGCCGATCTAGATTATAGACACATTAAATTAGAGTCAATGATTTAGTCTTCTTATACAGCACGGACTCGATTATATACAGTTTTTATTTTTACTGTATATAATAGAATCCTGTACATAATAGAGTCCAAGATAAAAAAAATTTCAATCGGTTTTCGTGCATAAATTTTCCATTTTTTGAATATAAAAGAAGAAATTAATTTTTGATTCATCCCCTTAAAGTCACAAAATACCTTTCTCATATGAAAATCCTAATTCATTCAGGAGGTGATAGAGGATAATATTTGATGAAAAAAATCCTTCTAAGCATATGTTCGAATTTCAACAATGACAGAGATATAGAACTTGTTTCAGACTCTGTTGCCTCAAACTGGCTCTACATTAAAAATACGCTACAGAAGACTATTCTGTTGCTTTCATTTGAAAGATGGGAAAATTTAGTACAGGATATAGTTGTGAAAGATCTAAATTAGTGGATTTAAATAACATTTTAGAAGTGAAAAACTTCAAAATTAGTTATTTTTAATGTGTTATTATTAGTTATATCCTAAAAATTCATATTGAACTTCATTGTTTCTATCAATTAAATTAAATTTTTTTAATCGTTCTACAATTTGTTCTTTGACACCCAACTTCTATCTATCTTAGTTTGGCTGCAATATCGATATGAAGAATTCCTGGTGGAAATTCAAGCAAAGTCTTCAAAAATCACGATTTTTACTCCACTGTACATATTAAAGCCACTTAAATTTCACCTAAACGTTGAAAGGTAACAGTTTTTCGTGAAATAAGTCTTTTTTGAAAAATAAAAGAAATATTTTGTTAAAACTGTAGAGGAGAGGGAGGCAAGTTGGCGACGTTAAGCTTTGGCGAGCCCTTGGAATTATCTTGGAATTATTTTTTTTTTAATGTTGATGCTGATTGATATAGCCTGAAGTGTTTTCTATCATATTAACTATTGGATGGGCAAAAAAACTAAAAAACTTGTCCACCCAAAAGCTTTGCGCAAAAAGCGTCGAATTCACCGAAGTCACCTAAAAATCAATAAAATGTAATAACAATTATTTATTTATCCTTGGTTGGAACAGTGGAAAAAATAAGTCACAATTTTCTTTATTAAACACCATTACTCGAGCCGCTAGGGTATTTTCTGGCTTTCTCAAAGATAGCTTATGAGCCTTCATAAACCGTCCTTCATGTCCGTCCAGCGCATGCTCTATGTCATTTATAACCGCAAACGAATAGGCAATTCTTCGAAGCTGGACCTGAATGTGGCTTTAAAGCGGCCTTCATTGGACGACGTATCCTAAAAATTGATACAGATTTAATATTTCTTGCATAAAGAACATGGAAACGCAAATGCTGAATTGAAAATCTAACCTCCATGTCTGGATATTTTCGTCGATAGCGTCTCAAAGATGGTTCTGACACACCGAACTGTTTAGAAGCACCCAGAACAGACAAACCTTCTTCGATAGCTTTCATAACATTCTCCAAACTGGTGTCCGACCAATATTGGTCTCTTTTTCACTTATAAGTTCTAACCATCTGCAATAAAAAACCAAAAATTAACATAACGTTGCAGTTCGCCAACTTGCCCCCAAGCGACTTTTTCAATAAAAAAAAATTAGCAACAAAAAAAAAACCATTGAAACTCGCTAGAAACAAACAGATTATGTACAATAGAGTACCTTTATCATGTATAAAATTATTTTGAAATTTAAACTTTTCTCATAAGGTGGACAATGAAATTTGAAAAAACGGGAAAAAATAACAAAATCACGATTTTTCTCATTTTTATTTATCACTTTCTCTGTGATAAAGTTTTCGGCAGAGTTACCGAGTACAAAGTTTGGCCTTGTTATGATGTATCTTCAGTAAAAAGTAGGTGGCGCTACCTTCATTACAACGGGTCAAATTACCGATTCGTCATCTTGCCTCCCTCGCCGAATTGTCTCCCTCTCCCCTATAAAATCGAGACCAAAATTGTATATAATCGTATCACATATAATCGAGTCCAACCTGTATTACACTTGCGGATAAATTGGTTTCTTGTCGCATTTTAAAAAACCAGAACTCAAAAACGAAAAAAACACATTTCTGTTTTTTGGATATCTTATGTGAAAAAAAAACTCAGCTTACAAAAAAATATATTAAAAAAATATAGCGCCTTGGAGTCAGTCTAGCATTTCGATAGTTATGTTTTTTTTTTAAATTGCAATTTTGCTGTTCGAATTTGAGACAAATATGTTTAACAATCATATACTCGCGCGCAAAATCGTAACTGTGTACTCACAGACTGTGCGCGTCTCTTTAATCTTGCTATTGTGTATTTTTTGGCGTTATTGGTATTTATTTAAAGGAAAAGATATAATTGAATGAAAAAACTCCAGAAAATATGTTTTCCTTAACTTCATTCAGTTTGAATAGTTATTTAATTCAGCCACCTCATTCATTCTCGGTCTGTCAGATCGCGTCAGAGCTCAAGTATAGGAAGGTTAAATACGTGTTTATAATTAACCATGAGTATGTGTTTGTAATTCTTTTTTATTGTAGTCAAATGAAAAAAAGGCTCTATTGTATCCAAAAATCAAATTAATTTAGAGAAAAAGTACTATTTTGAGTAATGAGACACTGTTTAAGGGCCAACAAGGCCTAAGTGGTCGGAATTTGAGACAAAATCGTACTAACTTTCGCGGAAACCTGAGAACCACTATATCGGTTTGGCATGGAATGGCTGTATTATTAAGTGCCCTTTTTAAAAATGCATAGAACTTTATATTAGGCTGTCAAAAAATCCTGCGGTACTTCCGCGAGGTGTCGTTGTAAGCGCGTAGTTCTAGTTTTATTCATTGTATCGAGTCATAATATAGCTTGTTGGAAAGGTATTTTTGCGCGCTATAATATAGTCCTTGACAGTGTTTTGTTTGGTTAAGTCGTTCGTGAGTTTTAGTGTCGCAAATATGGAGCAAAATAAAGAGAAAATCTGACATACTTTCAGTACTACTATGACAAAGGCAAAAATGCATCTCAAGCTGCCATTAAAATTTGTGCAGTTTAGGGACCCGATACAGTTTCCATTTCCACCGCACAACGATGGTTTCAACGTTTTCGTTCTGGTGTAGCGGTCGTCGAAGTTGCCCCACGCTCCGGAAGGCCTGTCGTCGAAAATTGCGACAAAATCGCTGAATTAGCCGATAAAGACCGGCATAGTAGCAGCCGTTGCATCGGCCAAGAGCTGGGGATAAGTCATCAAACCGTTATTAACCATTTGAAGAAGCTTGGATTCACAAAGAAGCTCGATCAGTAGTCAGAAGTTAGGCACAAAAGAGGCCTGTGAAAATTGGCTATCCGAGTTTTTTGCCAATAAGGAAGTGAGCTTCTATAACAGGGGTATTATGAAGTTGGCATCTCGTTGGGAACAAGTCATCGAACAAAACGGCGCATATTTGACTTCAAACAGATGATTGTAACTAATTTTATGAACAAATGAAAATTCAAAAAAAAAAATACCGCAGAACTTTGTTGACAACCTAATATTTGTCGGACTGTGTCTTGTTCCCAGATATATTCTACAGGGAACTTTTAACAATCTTAGATTTCCGATCATTGAAAAACGTTTGTTTGTTTGATACAATCTTATTAAATCTCGGGAATTTTTTTATCCTTGATATAGACACAAATTAATGGAAAGGTGTATGTTATGTATGAAAACCATATGAACACTTTTATATTATCTCGGGTTTTTGATCCCCAGTCTCCGGCGCTGGTTGATGTTCTTGTTTCAATTCCGCCTTAAGCTTCTCCATATCATGCACGGTTTTTTGGAGAAAAGCTTTATTTTTCCTCAGTTCATCAATTAGGCCTAGTGTCAACATTTCTTGCATCCAATTATTTTTATTCTGAAAAAAAATTGTTTTATTAATTTCTCCTAAATTTTCTGTACTTGAATCAGATTGCTTACCCTGCATTTGACAATACGAATGACAATATGAATGGCGAACAATAGCAGCATTGTGACCAAGAGCGAAACGATCAAAATCACTTGCCAGCGAAATTCTTCATGGGTATCGAAGAAATATTTTCCCCTTCTATAGATGTCCGTCCAGGGGCCAATTTCTTCAACCTGGACCGGAAAAAAGAATTTCAGCGATAATTCAGGATATTGAAAGTTTGAAAAATTCATCTTCAGCTTTCGAATGTTTGTTTTGGTACGACGGATAGAGGGGTTACTATGATCAACTGAGAAAAAAAAATTATCACAATTGGAGATGCCATATTGATGTTATCATTTTGATGTTGTTCACCCGAAAAAAAAACTCTGTTTTTAGTGGGATTTGAATGGAAGTCTGTAGTACACGTTTCGACCTAGTATCAAGTCGATTACTAGATTACTAGTCAAAACTAGCCAATTCTAATGTCTACCCTAACAATTGTTTCGCTGGGAAATACTATCCCATCCTCCAAATTGCCCACATATTGCAGCTTCAGATTATCACTTGTTCAGGTCCCAGCAAAATTATTTAACGGACAAGAGTTTCCATTATTTGAGCAACATAAATAAGCATCAGTTTTTTGACGAAAAACCTGAACATGTTCTGGAAGGATGAAATTTTCAGGTTGCCTGTAAGGTTGCGAAAGATTGTGAAACATAACGGTGCACATATAATTGAATAAATGTAGGGATACATTTATAAAAATAATTCTTATGAGCTCTCTTGGATAAATCAATAATATGCGGCGATCATTGATTATTTGATTATTTGATAATGATAAATGTAAGATTCATTTGGATAAATGACAGCCAATAAGTTTTTGAGACAAGCAAGTTACAGTTGTCCATACATTTTGGAATATTTAGACCCCAAAAACCAAGTCGGAGATCCATTATCCATAGTTGGCGATTTCCTCATACGCCTCACGGTTTGAAAAAATATATGTTTTTTTTTATTTCAAATATTAAAAAGTATTATTTCAAAGATAAAGCAAAAGTTGTCATTGGTTATCATAAGTACAGTTGAGTAAAAATCGTAATTTTAATATAAAATCAATTGGAGACTTGCAGTGAATGGTTTAAAACGACACTACAATGAAATTAAGATAGATAGTTGGGTGTCAAAGAACAAATTGTAGAAGGTTTAGAATGCTTCAAATAGGTTGATAGAAACAATCAAATTTATTATGCATTTTTGGGGTGATATTAGTAATACCACTCTAACAACCACTAATTTCGAAGTTTTTCACTTCCAAAATGTTATTTGAATCCACCAATTTAGAGGTTTCTCAACTATATCCTGTTCTAAATTTTCTCATCTTTCAAATAGAAGCAACAAAATTCTTCTACGTAGCGTTATTTTCGAAATAGAACCAGTTTAAGTCAACAGAACTCGAAACAAAAAAAAAAGTTCACTAACTCTGCCATTGTTAAAATTCTAACATGTGCATAGAAGGATTTTTTCCATCAAATATGATCCTCTATCACATTCTGAAAAGTTCCGGATATATGTATTTTTTTTATGTGATCATAAATTATTTTTTATTTTTATTAAAAAAAAACAAAAAAATATATGCATTTAAAACAAAAGTATTATTATCTTTTGATTTGTTTATATAAAGGATTCGATTATATGCAATCAAAAAAAATTGAAGACTGTATATAATCGATTCTGTCCTTTATACCGAATAGTTTTGCGGTCTGTTGATCCTTTTGATCCGTCTGGATTGAAAATCATTTTCTGAATGTGCTTCCGGATTCCGGATGTGGGTTTGTGAAACATAAATATTTATTTTGATTTTTGACATTTCCTTTGTCAACAGCTAGGTACTATGTTTGACACTACACCAAATTGATACAACTGTAACTATCACTCACATTAATTCAACATGCAATGTCATGGTTTTGGTACGATATTGAATGTAATGAAAAAGTGTCCGGAGTCTGGATTCAAAAGCATTACTGTATTTGGTTGATGACATGTTGAAAGATTATTGATGCATTCTTCAAGCCGAACGGTAATCTTAAAAATTGGCATTTCTCAGTTCCGGTACTAAATGCTGTTTTTTAAAGTTTAAATCTTTTGTGTGTAATTTTATTTGATGAAACCCTTTTTTTTCAATCAATAACTGTGAAGAATTTCTGTCCTTTCAATTGGGACAATATGCTGTTTATATCCGGCATTGGAAATTTAAGCTCGATTGTATTATCGTTTAATTTACGATAATCGATAACCACTATATATTTTTGAATCTGACTGGCATCGATTGTTTTTCGATCCACAACGGGTAATTCTATGGCGAATGAGATTTTCTAATGATTCCTCTGTCTAATAGTTCTTGAATTTGTTAATTAGCTTCGTTTCTCATAATGTGTGGTGGATTATAAGGGTTTGTTTAGATAGGAGTGAGTCTCTTTTTTCGCTCGCTCATATTGATCTTATATTGCTATACCGAATAGATTACACAAAAGCTATAGCAGTATTGGAGAGTAGCTCATTTTCTGTTATGTTTATTCTCATTTAATGTAATAAATCGAGATTCTAAAACATGTGCTAGAAATTAATTTTGGGTGTATAGTCTTAGTTTGTACACTCAAAATTAATTTTTAGCGCATGTTTTAGAATGTCGATTTATTACATTAAATGAGCCTAAAAATAACAGAAAATGTGCTGCTCCCCCATACTGGTATAGCATTTGTATAATATACTAGCTGACCCGGCAAACTTCGTCTCGCCCGTAATTTATTCTTTGTTATCCATACCTTCAAATATTCACGTTTTCTTGCTAAGCGAACGTTCATGGGTCCAATCGCAGAACTGTTTATTGATTGATCTTCTAATCCACCCTTTAAAATTATTTTTTACTATAAAATTTCAGTACTTCTACCAAAACTCGACATTATAACATCAGATTATTTTCAGACACAATTCTCGTGCAAGATTTTTCATCCACTTGCAAATAACATGATACAGAAAATATGATAGAATAAAGACAGCCCTAGAGTGGATAATTCCTTTCTCGAGTTTTGCTTTTATCAACACATTCGGCGATCCATTTTTATTTATATAGATAGAAGACGATATAGGTGTGCGTTTTATCACATTAAAATCCATTTCCATTTTCGAATGAAGATCAATTTCGTTAGCGCAAACATCAAATGGACTAACAACGCTTGTAAATATGTAATTGTAGAACACATACGAATTTAATTTTTCCTATTTTCCCATTTTCCTTCAGAGTTTTCCGAAAATTTTCAATTGTTATGTTTGGTTGGAATATGTTTGTTTGAAATATGTGCATTCTTTTTTATGGGTCCACTCTTCATTCCAGAGGAGGAAGGGGTGTCATACCATCATAGAAACATTTCTCGTACCCAAAAATCCTCACATCCCAAATTTGGCTCCAACTTGATTAGTTCTCGAGTTATGCAGAAATTTATGTATCATTTGTATGGGAACCTCCCTTTTAGAGAGAGGGGAGGAGTGTCGAACTACCATAGAAACTTTTATCGATCCCTAAAATCTCTATATGCTAAGTTTAATTCCATTTGTTTTATTAGTTCTCGAGTTGTTCAGCAACCTCCCTACCCCCTCTTTCGAGAGGGGAAAGGAGTGTCAAACCACTATAAAAACATTTATTCCTAGAACTTCCTTCCTAAAACCTCCATATGCCAAATTTGGTTCCGTTTGCTTGATTAGTTCTTGAATTATGCAGAAATGTATGCTTCATTTGTATGGCAGTCCCCCTTCCCCTCAGAGAGAGGGGAGTAGTGTCTGTTCACCATGGAAACGTTTCGTGTCCCCTAAAACCTTCGCACGCCATATTTGACTCCATTTGCTTGATTAGTTTTCGAGTAATGCAGAAATTTGTCTTCCATTTGTATGGCAGCGCCCTCTTAGAGAGGGGAGTGGAGACTCTAACCACCGTAAAATCATTTACTGTACCCTACAACCTCCACATGCCAAGTTTGGTTTCATTTGCTTCATTATTTCTCGAATAATGTAGAAATTTGTGTTTCATTTGTATGGGAACCTCCCTTTTTGAGAGGGAGGAGGGGTCTCGAACTATCATAAGAACCATTCCCGACCCCAAAACCCCTATATACCAATTGTCATGTCGATCGGTTCAGTAGTTTCCGAATCCATAGTAACTCTTTTCGTTTGGTGATTATCGAGTTAGCATTAACAACTGGCGGACATCGGGCGTCGATAAGAAACCGGAAAGATGTTATCGTTACTGAAAAATAATCTGCCAGTTTCCCTTGAAATTAAAAATTACATTCAAGCGAAAGAGTTTATTTTAATGTTTTTTATTCATATAATATTGCGATCAATTGTATTTCGTTTTGTGATTTTTCAATCAAGTGCAATTAACAGGAAAGTTTCTGAAGATTATTCTTCCCCATCAGTAGAATATTTTCTTTTCCAATATTATGCGCATAAAACCTTGTGCCTCCAAAGTAACACTCTCGTTTTCACTCTAAGTCCTCTTGGACTCTTGGGAATCGACTTCGTTCAATCCACTCGCCTTTGTTTATTTAATTAATTCCAACAAACTGTCACTCCTTCCAGTCGATGACCCACGGAACGGTTGTGCAGTGCATTGCTTATTTCGAGGAAATATGAAAAAAGAACGATTGATATCCAGAATATTGTATCGTGATTGTTTCAATGTGAAATACCTTCAAATCTTCACATGAAGGTGTAACGTTTCATTCACATTAATGGGGGGACTTTGTTTGGTTAGCATGGTAGAAATTATGTGACAGAAATAAACCGATAAGAAATTATAAACTATTTGATGTGGTTTCGTTTGAAACTGTCAGACAGATTATTTTTTCTTCACCATCTTCTGTTATGCAAGGAGGTCTATAATTCGAAAAAGAAAAGAAATTGCAGTGTATAATCGACAGTGAATTGATGATGAATTTTTGATAATGTGAATCGAACCATATTGCGGTAATGGATGGCACATTGATATTCTGCATCGGCATGGGTTGAGTAACTACCTGCAGTAATGTAAAATGTATGAATTTCATGTTTCCAGAAACGCTTGCTAAAACGATCCAGACACTCTATAAAATGATGCTAAAATTATTCATTCAACACAGATATTATTCCTTATCCCTGTTTATTTACGATAATTTCAAACACCCAAACAAGCTATGACTCACTGAGCGTTTCCAACAAGATGTCAAACTAAACATTGTTGATTGAATCGATCTCCAACTTCGCATACCCATCATAACCATTGTGTATCTATTGCATTAGGTCAGCCCAGTTATATCCACCTGCGGGCTTGTGTGTGTGTGTGTGTTGTTGACGTTTGACTGCACCCAGTATATTGATTTTTCCAATTCACTCCCGGCATCCAGAATTCAATAACCAATGATGGATTGGGCACATTGGCCTGACGTTGACATGATGGTTTCGGAAATCATCAGGATGCCCACGACCGGTGGCTGTTCATATCCTGTTCGTGTCGGTGTGGGCTAAATAATTGGATATGTTCTAGTAGCACAGCATAAATTTGAATCCTACCTCTATGGCGTGGGTGTTTTATGCCATCCTCGGTAGTTGCAATACAGATCACCATATGACAGCTATCGGTTTCATTTATCTTGATGAATATACTACCACTATTCATTTATGGACAGCTTCTTGGGGGACTTCATTGCCATTTCAAATTTTCAAATCATATTCGAAGTGGTTTTACAAGTAACAATTAAACTAAGCATAACTATTAGAAAATGTGTGTGTGTGTGTGTGTGTGTGTGTGTGTGTGAAATGAATGTTAAATACGGTGTTCAATGAGTATCCCTCGCCGAGGATTCCAAAGTCAATTGATGGATGTGCTCATCTGCCATAATTCAGGTTATTCGATTAGACAGCCTCAACAGCTTTTGCTTCGAAGTCAAGCCTCGGTTTTGAGGCAACCATTGAACGTTTCGTTTCTGTTTGGTTTGCAGGACAAAGTGCTGATTTATTCATTGCGGGTGGAATATAGAATCTGCGGGTTTTTAACTATAGGGGTAGATTGTTTTTAAACTCGATCGATACAGTTTGGTAGGAAGTATACCAAGTATAGGCTCTATTGCAAATTTTGATATAAATTATTGATAGCAAGTTACAAAACCCATCAATGTCCTTACCGTTGCATTCCATAATAAACTGTTGAGACGTTCAATCGAACTCATACAATATTGAATTCCAAAATCTATGTTATCATTTCCACGGCAGTTTAAAGATTTATGTGTGCGGCATAAATTCCTACTCTACATTGTAGCTTCACTTCTCTCTTCATTCCATTCCGTTTATTGTTTTAATAGAGGGTTTAGTGTACGGTTTACCTTTCCGCTCACCTTCCGTGCTCCGGTGGAACTATATTAATTACGCTTAAATGAATAATGCATGGAAGTTGAGTGGGAAATTTATTTCAACCGAGGATTGTCGGTGGTATATTCATACTTTTGAAATAATCAAAATTGCATTACCAGTACAAATCTCTGCCCACTTCCCCACCTCTTACCATTATGTTACCATAAATGTACAGCGCGTAGCTTTTAAATTTCTATTAGTGCCATTTCCGTCAGCCCCATTAGGTCCAACACTAAAAGTTGACTTTTATGACACTTTTAAAACACTGACGGGTCGAGCTTGCGTCCATCTCAATTAGAAGGCAGAAACGCGAAGGAGCAGTTTAAAAGTGACCATCACGAGCACAAGGTGCAAATACTTGTGATTTGCTATCGTACTTTTCTATCGCTGATAAGATTTGTAATAGTCAGGTGCTGGATCAGTATAGAATTGTTAGGCGGCTGGTCGTACTATACAACTGATGCCATCTCAATCAAACTCGATAGAGCGTTTTCCCCCTTGTTTCTAAACTGCTTCCAGAATCGTTGACACCTTTCTCTGCTCCGATTCAAAAGAACTCTTCAATTTGGTTTGTTTTCTCAGGAGGGCGCGTTCAGGGTTGTAGTTTTCGTTTCGCCTACATGAGAAGAAGAGGTTCATTGAGAAAAAAATCGTTACTACTATGAAGTCATTTTGAAAGAAATTCGGCACAGGGGCCGTGCCGTGCCAAACAAAAATGGCACAGAAATGGCGTGCCATGGCACAGTGGACATCCATACTTTAAGGGGTGACACTCGAAAAAATCGATTTTTTCTTGCATTTTTGGGAAGCTTATGTCCTCAGAAATGTTGTCCTGAAAGAATTGTTCGATATTTGATTTCGTTGGAAAGTTACAGCCGATAGTATGAGGTCACCCCAAGGGATATATTAACTATTACTGTGCGAATTTTTGAACTTGTTTTTTCTCGAAACCATGTTTTTTCAGCTGGTGGTATCGATATCTCAGGATCTATTCGACCGATTTGGCTGAATTTTTTTATCAGCATGTGAAAATGAATTATCTAAATCCTTACATAGCCGCTTTAATATCTCATTTTTTCGATCTTTTATGAGCTAATAAACTGCGATTTATCATGAAAAATAACCCATTTTTAGCTCAAATGGTCGCCATTTTGGCAATTTTCGGAATTTTTAAAAACTTGTAAACTTGTAATGATTTAGGTATTGTCCTAAAGTTTCAAAATATTCATCGTTCTGCGGCACCCCGTTGCTTCAGAACCGAAACCACCAGTAAGGTATCCAGCTGTCAAGAGCGTAATAATCATTATTCGTAAAAATGATAAATACATCTACAAATATAACTTTAACAATAACCAAAATACCCGAACAATTGACTTTATTCCTAACATCTGGAAAAAAAAAACTAGAAAATTCATCATTTTTCGACCCTCCAGACCGGGGTTCTTCTTCATACATTTTGTATAATATTTTCCCTTCAAGACAATTGCCTTATTTATTTTATTTTTCTCCTTTGTTTATTTTTTAGATACTTCAAATTCTAAGGTTAATTATCCTTCACTATAAATCGCCAGGATTTGTTTGGAAATATATTATAGAGAAATTTTCAAAAGATAGGGGTTAGGTGTTTAAGAACAAATTGTAGAGCGGTTAAACAGCGTTAATTTAGTTGATAGAAGTAATGATGTTTATTTTGCCTTGTTTCTGCGTTTGTGGCCGTTGTTCATTCGTGCGAGGTTTATCTTCCACAACGAACTTGTTGCCACAATGGGTGAAAGAATGTCCAAGTTATTTTTTGCAATTGGTGCAATGGTAAACCCGCTGTACAAACAGGTGCACCGAAAAAAAAACATTTTCTACTTTCACGTAGTTTGGGAGAACAGAACCGGCGAAAGTCACCCGAAGAGAGTGTGAGGGCTTATAAACTGTTTTATTGTCTTCCAAAGATGCTGAATGCAGTTGTCTAACTTCTAGAATCTTCACAAGCTCTCCAATTAACGAGTTTTTAAAACAACCCGTGTATCTTGTCGCCAGATCGAATTTAGAAAACTCCCTTCGCGCCCGGGGGAGACTGCCTAATATGACAGTGAGAGATGTGTTGGCTCGGTTAGACCTTGATTACATGTCCCAAATAGAGCGAAACTTCGATATAAAGTACCCTCGTTATAACGTGCCTTCGATTTAATGTCACTGGATATAACGTACATTTTACCTCGAGATAAAGTACACACCATCAATGATAAGTTCATCCGACTTTTCTGGAATCCAGGACGGGATAGCTGCTATCACCTCATTTTCAGAGCTGTAATGATTATCCTTAAGGTCTCTCTCTCTAGTAGAGAGAAAAAATCGCAAGACACAAGGTCGGGAGAATACGGGGAATTGGTGGAATTAATTCAAACTTCACAGGTTTATCAGAGTCTCACGCGAGGTGTTTCAGTGTCTGTATAAAGGGTGTGTCACATCAAATTGCATCACGGAAAAAACGCTGTAGAAATTCAATTTTTAGGAATTATATCTTCAGCTTTCGCTTATAATCAGATAAGAGTGTATATATTACGTTGGCCATGCTTCACTGTCAATTTTTCGTAAATTTGGAAAAATGTCGTTGAACGAAAAAGAGCGTCGTGAATTAATTCTGTGCACTCATTTCGAGAATCCGGAGTTGTCACATCGGGACATCGGTAATATGCTGGGAATCGTTCAATCCACAGTCAGCAGAGTACTAAAACGATACTTCGAGAACCTAACCATCGACCGGAAGGTGAAGAACGGCAAAAATGGATGCTCCGTCAGTGAAAAAGATCACAAGCGCGTAGTTAAGCAGTTTAGACGTGATCCGAGAAGTTCGGTCCGGGATGTCGCCAATAAGCTGAATTTGTCAAGTTCATTCGTCCAACGGACCAAACAGCGGGAGGGCCTGCGTACATACAAGGTTCAGAAGGCTCCTAACCGCGACGAAAGGCAAAACATGGTGGGGAAGACGCGAGCCCGGAAGCTGTACACCGAAATGCTGACGAAGCCGCATTGCCTGGTAAAAGGACGACGAAACCTACGTCAAAGCGGACTTTCGTCAGCTGCCGGGCCTGTTGTTCTTCTCCGCAGAGGACAAATTCAGCGTTCCGGAGGAGATTCGCAAGCAGAAACTATCCAAGTTTGCCAAAAAGTACATGGTGTGGCAAGCGATCTGCTCTTGCGGAAAGCGGAGCGCCCCCTTCGTGATGACCGGCACGGTAAACGGGCAGGTTTACCTTAAGAAGTGCCTACAGAAGCGCTTACTACCACTATTGAAGCATCTTCTGGCCGGATCTCGCTTCGTACCACTATTCAAAGGACGTGTTGGAGTGGTACGAAGCCAACGGGGTCACCTTCGTGCCAAAGGAAATGAACCCGCCCAACGCGCCGGAGCTTCGCCCAATAGAGAAATATTGGGCGATTATGAAGCAGGCCCTCCGGAAGAACCCAAAAGTTGTCAAATCGGAGGCGGACTTCAAGAGAAAATGGATTTCTGTTCAAAAAAAACTACAACCTGACGTTGTACAGAACCTTATGGACGGGGTAAAGAGGAAGGTGCGAGCATACGGGCTTGGGCTCGAAGTATGAATAAAAAGAAAATACCAAAAGCTGTTTAATAGTTTCTATTTTACTGTCTAAAATTTTCAAAAGGATCGGTCTACTGGGCGAATTTCTACAGCGTTTTTTCCGCGATGCAATTTGATGTGACACACCCTTTATACTATATATTCGACGACTTTCACTTGATACTCATTCTGAGGGGGTTTTAAAAAAAAATATTTATGGCGCCATTTTGTGGTGGCGATCATTTTTAATTTGCATTTATCATAAATAACTGCTAGTCAAGCCCTTTCATTTGATACCCATATTGATGGGCTGTAGAAAAAAATATATATGGTGCTATTTTGTGGTGGCGGCTATTTTGGATTTGCATTTTTCAAAAATAACTGTGTTCTACTAGTCAAGCTGTTTCATTTGAAACCCATATTGATGGGGTTTTAAAAAAATATATTTATGGTGCAATATTGTGGTGGCGGCCATTTTGAATTTGTATTTATCATAAATAACTGTGCTAGTCAAGCCCTTTCATTTGATACTCATATTGATGGGGTTTCGAAAACATATATATGGCGCCATTTTGTGGTGGCGGCCAATTTGGATTTGTATTCTTCATAAATAACCTCTTTCATTTGATACCCATATTGATGGAATTTTGAGAAAATATGCATTCCGTCAGTTTTTGGGTTCTCAAGACAATGGAATACGCATTTTTATAATGATAGCAGAGATAAAGTTGTGTTGACAAGAAGGAGGTAAAATTTCTATTAATAAGTTCGTCGCCTAGCGCGACACGGATGTTTTTTTTGCGGGGCCCAAATAGTCTGTCGGTACGCTAGTAATCAGAGAAAATAACGGGAAAAAAGTCACAGGAGGGTTGTGTCCGAGACACGACCGCATAGTTGACGTAGGATTCCGTTAGGCTATCTGTTGGTTTTGGATATGTTTGAAGAATTACATCGTTAAACCCTTTGATAATGATTTGGTGGTCCTGAAAAGAGCCTTTTTGTTTGGTTGTTGGGTATTGTTTGTTCACTCCACCAGTGTTTACCGAGTGATGATGACAGAAGGATGGTAAATAGTCGTTGAATGTCGCGTATCAGATATAAGATACCGAAGTGGAACGAGATATGATGAAAATCGCCCTCTGTGATCCTAGATTAGATGCCTCCTGTGTTATGTATGGATGAAATAAAGAAAAAAAAACTCACCAATGTAATATGAAATAATCACCAATACCGAACACAATAATCATTTTTTCTCATCATTAAAAACATAATACTTTAATATAGAGAAAAAAATATTTAAAATAGAAAAGCTAATTTTATTTTATAATTTTAACTTTCTGAGTAAGGTTATGAACCCATTGGTGATCGGAAATTTTGAACAGCTGATCGAGCTAAATTTTCAATCTGGGTTCATGAGTCCATATCATGAATTCATCTCCATGCAGGTTGATCCTTCTTCGTATATTCCCAACCGTGTTTGTTTCCCTGACTACATCAATTCCTCTGTGCATTTTGATCTGTCCATGAAGAAAGATATCCATGGATATTCAGATTACCAACGATCGAGGATCGCTCCAACGATCTTCGATGAAAAGTATGAGGGTGTCAATTGTGATAATATGTACTTTACTGATGGGTACACTATAAACGAGTCCACAGGATTTGGAGTGTTCAACGAATTTTTTAGCACCTCACACAGTCTTCAGAATCCTTGCTCAGTGTATATTGCTGAATTGGCAGCAATTCATTGGGCGCTGGACAGCGTCGCCTCACGACCTGTTGAACACTATTACATTGTAACGGATAGTCTTAGCTCTGTCGAAGCTATCCGTTCAGTGAGGCCGGAAAAGCACTCGCCGTACTTCCTTGAGAGAATACGAGAAATTTTGAGTGCTTTATCCAGACGCTGTTATTTCATTACCTTTGTCTGGGTCCCTTCTCATTGCACAATTCCGGGTAATGAGAGGGCTGACTCATTAGCAAAGGTAGGTGCAATTGAAGGCGATATTTATCAGCGTCAAATCATCTTCAATGAATTTTATTCTTTAGTCCGTAAAAATACCATCGCTAATTGGCAACGCAAATGGAATGAAGATGAATTGGGCCGGTGGTTTCACTAAATTTCCCCTAAGGTTAGCCTCAAACCGTGGTTCAAAAGTCTGGACTTGAGTCGGGACTTTATTCGCACCTTCTCCCGACTCATGTCCAATCACTGTTCGTTAGATGCGCTACTCTTTCGTTTCAATCTTGCTAGTAGCAATCTCTGTGTTTGTGTTACCACGACATCGAGCACGTTGTTTGGTCGTGCGAGGTGTATCTTGTTGCCAGATCGAATTTAGAAAACTCCCTTCGGACCCGAGGTAGACAGCCCAATGTACCGGTGAAAGATGTGTTGGCTCGGTTAGACCTCGATTACATGTCCCTAATATATGTTTTCCTTAAAACTATCGATCTTCGTGTGTGATTGTCCGTACACCCTTATCCTCTCCTTTTTTTTCCTTCGCGAGCGACTGTTTCCCTTCTGACTAACTATAGAATAAGCTGAAATGTATATACATAATAGATATAATAATAGATTTAAGAATTGAGTATAATGAGTGTGAATGCGAGTGTGAACATTGTACAATATTCTTATATCCCCTCCTTTTCCAAAAGAAACTATGTCACCCTTCTAATCTCGAGTCGACCGCGAGTAATCGGTTTCCTACTTTATTAACCCTAGATTTAAGGAAACATGTTGATATATACTAATAAAAGTATAGCTAAGAGTTCGGCTCCTTTAAACCTATGTAACTGAGCCTGTAAAAAATAAATAACTTAAATAAAAAAAAAAACTTTCTGAGTGTTTATTCAACTCAATGCGAATTTTAATGGGACTAACAACACTTAATACTATATGTAGATTATATGAAAAATCACTACTCTCCTCTAATTTTCTTCACTTTTCCATTATTTCTTGCCGTATAAACTTTCCTTGGGTGAAAATGAACACAACAAAACAGACGGCTCAAACCAAACGACTCGTTCTCGAGCCGAAACACACCTTGGTTTTTACTTATGAAAATTGAAATAGATCGTTTCATATATCAAGTCATTTTTAACACAACTGCTACCATATACAATTTTACGCTTACACTTGTGCTAAATTTTTCACAGTACAACATTAAAGTTCCAAGTTTAAATTTTATTTGCTAGAATTAATCGTATCACTCACCTTACTTGTAATATAAAAATGCCGACTTGCATATACTTGAAATGTCGATTTCCCCCAGGCAGTTTTGTTTTAATGTCTCTGTTAGGGACCCGTCGCATGTGTCGTCAATTTCGACCAATCAGAAGTGGGTATTTCCGTTAGGATCCGTTGTTCGATAGTTAGTTTCATGACATATATTTTTTTCTTCAATATAAAAAATTGTTATGGAGTGCCGAAATCGATTGACGCAACAAAATTCATCAAACCATCATGAAATGACTGATCAATAAGCATTTGAAATTGGACAATTTTCACGATGTGCTCGATTGTCGACTTTCTATTTGTACCCCAATATGTTCCCAAAAGACGTAATCCCACGTCAAAATAATTATTTTTACTTTTGAGAAACCCTGAAAAATCACTGAATCGATCCCCTGCATACAAACATACAAACAGGGCAAGCAACAGAACCGTTTAGTAGAAATATGAATTTGAATCTGTGCACTGAAACATACCATTCGTAGTAAGTGCCATTTGTGCCATTTGTGCCATTTGTGCCATTTGTGCCATTTGTACCATTTGTGCCATTTGTGCCATTTGTGCCATTTGTGCCATTTGTGCCATTTGTGCCCATGTGCCATTTGTGCCATTTGTGCCATCTGTGCCAAAGTGTGCCATTTGTACCATTTGTGTCATTTGTGCCATTTGTGCCAACTGTGCCAATCTGTGCCAGCTGTGCCAACCGTACCAAGTGTACCGTGGCACAGCACTGTGCCGTACCAAATGGTACAAATTTTTTTCGTGCCATGGTACGTGCCGTGCCAATGGCACACGCATGTTACACACCAAGCAGGACCGGACCGGGAAACGGTTTGTGACCAACTACACGCGGATGTTAGGAATAAAGTGAAGTGGTCGGGTATTTTGGTTATTGTTTAAGGTATATTTGAGGATGTATTTTCAATTTTTTGAGTGCACAATAATGATTATTACGCTGTTGACATTTGGATGAGTGAATACGGAGGTGTCGCAGAACGAATTCCGATAAATATTTTGAAACTTTAGGACAATACCTGAAGCGTTACATAGAAATTTTTGAAAATTCTAAATATTACCATTTTTCTTAAAAATGAGTTTTTTTGAATTTTCATGAAAAATTGTAGTTTAGAAGTTCGAAAAAAAATTTAAAATAAGATATCAAAAAACGCTTTAGATAATTAATTTTTATATTCTGAAAAAAAAAATTAGCCGATCGAGTAGATCCTCGTAGATCGATAGAATCAGCCAAAAAAACATGGTTTCGAGAAAATCGCAAAAATTCAAAAAAAAAATTTTTCAGAAAATTCAAATATTCGTACATCGATGCTACACTTCCCTTGAGATGACCCCATTGCTGTAACTTTTTCCATTCGAAAGAAAATCTTTAAGGACAACATTTCTGAGGACATAAGCTTCCCGAAAATGTAAAAAAAAATGCCTTAGGCGTCGTGCACAAATCACGTAACGCTAGTAGGGGGGGAGGAGAGTCGAGGTTTCGTTACTTAATGTGACATAGAGGGGAAGGAGGGTAGCCGGGGTCGTTACGTAACAAGATTCCATTTTTATTCCTGGAAAAACTTACGCGCCCCTAACTTCGATTCTGAGACCGAAAATGGTGTGTTTCCTGAGCCAAGATGATAAAGCACCTGTTGTAATGGGCAGTAAGCAGGCACCGCTTAAGGGGGTATTCTAGTATAGAGACACGAATTTTTCGAGCTCCGAAAAAATTAAACAAAGAATATTTTTACTATCTACTATATAATTATTTGTTTATCTATCTTTCAACAATAAAACAAACATTAAACGGAAGAAAATATTCATAATTAGAATAGTTACAAGCTGATAAAGAGAGGAGATTAAAAAAACGTTGTGCCATGGCGTACACCCCTTCTGGTTATCTAAAACAAAAAAATCGAACAGATTCTAAATCAGTAAAGATGCCGCTATCGCATAAACCTCGGACAAGTCCAAAACATCTTTTTTGACATAATGGCGGCTGTTTGAAAAACAAAATGCGGTTTATAACGTTTTTTCTTACGTTTCTCGATTTTTTAAAAATATTAAAATCAAAAACAATATAATTTTGTAGAGGTTATTGGTAGAAGATAGATGAACAAATAATGATATAATCGATCGTAAAAATACTCTTTGTTTTATTTTTACGGAGTTCGAAAATACGTCCGATATTCGTGTCTCTACACTAAAATACCCCCTCAATGCATCTCGAACAACGCGTTAATCTACCGAATCTTGATTTTGTCATGGCTGGGAAATACAAGCTTATTCCGTCTGTTATTTAAGGATGCAAAATAAAGCAAGGGCCCCTCGATCATGCTGAAGTAGTTCTATGCAGTGTTCCAGTATACGTTGCAGTTTGTTAAGGAAGTCACTGTTCTTCGAATGCATTTTCTCATGGGCTCGATTTCGAAAGTCGAAGCCCATGAAGTCACTACTTGCATATAAAGAACTTCCATCTGAACATTTGATTCAGACTTGTGCAGATATCAGATTTTTTTACGTTGATATTCTCATTACTTGAAAAAAAGCTACAAAATTTTCAAACGACTTTGAGTTTGTGTACAGATTATCGTTACGTAACATAAGGGGGAGGGGGTCCAAAAACCTCATTTTTAGCGTTACGTAATTTGTGCACGACGCATTATTCCAAAAGCAGGGAAACGTGATGAATTGCTCCCAAAATCATTCGGACCAATAAGTTCATCATCAATACTGTTGAAAACTATGGAGAAAGTTGAAAAGGCTAGACATTTTTGATAAAGGGTGTGTCACATCAAATTGCATCACGGAAAAAACGCTGTAGAAATTCGCCCAGTAGACCAATCCTTTTGAAAATTTTAGACAGTAAAATAAAAACTATTAAACAACTTTTGGCATTTTCTTTTTATTCATACTTCGAGCCCAAGCCCGTATGCTCGCACCTTCCTTTTTACCCCGTCCATAAGGTTCTGTACAACGTCAGGTTGTAGTTTTTTTTGAACAGAAATCCATTTTCTCTTGAAGTCCGCCTCCGATTTGACAACTTTTGGGTTCTTCCGGAGGGCCTGCTTCATAATCGCCCAATATTTTTCTATTGGGCGAAGCTCCGGCGCGTTGGGCGGGTTCATTTCCTTTGGCACAAAGGTGACCCCGTTGGTTTCATACCACTCCAACACGTCCTTTGAATAGTGGCACGAAGCGAGATCCGGCCAGAAGATGGTCGGGCCCTCGTGCTGCTTCAATAGTGGTAGTAAGCGCTTCTGTAGGCACTCCTTAAGGTAAACCTGCCCGTTTACCGTGCCGATCATCACGAAGGGGGCGCTCCGCTTTCCGCAAGAGCAGATCGCTTGCCACACCGTGTATTTTTTGGCAAACTTGGATAGTTTCTGCTTGCGAATCTCCTCCGGAACGCTGAATTTGTCCTCTGCGGAGAAGAACAACAGGCCCGGCAGCTGACGAAAGTCCGCTTTGACGTAGGTTTCGTCGTCCATTACCAGGCAATGCGGCTTCGTCAGCATTTCGGTGTACAGCTTCCGGGCTCGCGTTTTCCCCACCATGTTTTGCCTTTCGTCGCGGTTAGGAGCCTTCTGAACCTTGTATGTACGCAGGCCTTCCCGCTGCTTGGTCCGCTGGACGAATGAACTTGACAAATTCAGCTTATTGGCGACATCCCGGACCGAACATCTCGGATCACGTCTAAACTGCTTAACTACGCGCTTGTGATCTTTTTCACTGACAGAGCATCCATTTTTGCCGTTCTTCACCTTCCGGTCGATGGTTAGGTTCTCGAAGTATCGTTTTAGTACTCTGCTGACCGTGGATTGGACGATTCCCAGCATCTTACTGATGTCCCGATGTGACAACTCCGGATTCTCGAAATGAGTGCACAGGATTAATTCACGACGCTCTTTCTCGTTCGACGACATTTTTCCAAATTTACGAAAAATTTACAGTGAAGCATGGCCAACGTGATCTATACACTCTTATCTGATTATAAGCGAAAGCTGAAGATATAATTCCTAAAAATTAAATTTCTACAGCGTTTTTTCCGTGATGCAATTTAATGTGACACACCCTTTAGCAACGTTTATTCTGGATACGCTTTAAAAATTCGTTGCCTTATACCTCTCTCAAATTTCTCTCATGTAAGTAGTTGAAGGTTAAGTAAGCAATTACAATTCATTGGTATTTCATTACATATATTCATACTTTCAAATATCGTTTCAGCTTCTTCCAGGATTCACCACTTCCAACGGGCGCTGTATGAGTTCTCAGGACCTTCCTAGGATATGTAGGCGGACTAGTTCATTTGATTTCTCGTCGACCACGACTTCCCGTTTCTCTCTAGGTGTCTTCGTCCCGTTCGAGCTTAGTTGCAAAAAATGGTTTGGCGTAAGTGCTTCCGCCTCTTCAGAATCAAGTGTTAGATAAGTCAGAGACCTTGAGTTCACCATATTCTCAGCCTTTACGACCAAAGTTTGTAAGCCCTCGCCATCAAGCTCATTGGATAATTTCAGTTGCTATGCCCTTCAGTTACGTCGGTGAGCAGGGTGATCAGATATTTTACCCTGCGTTGACAGACATGCTAACATGTACATCTTCTCGGACAGTCGAGCGGCACTTAAAACCCTTAATGCCTTCAAGTGTTCTTCAAAAATTTTCTGGGAATGCATTTGTCTTTTACGGCAATTAAGCCAGACAAGTTCGGTGCAACTATCCTGGATTCCTGGCCATTGCGGTATAGAGGGAAATGAATAAGCTCACTCTTCACCGGTTCAGAACCATTCAGTGGAATTTCTGATTGTGTGTTGAAGAGTTAGCTGAAGAAATGAGAAGACCTAGAAATGATGGTCAATTGGATGGCTGTACAACTTTACCAGTCAAAAAAGTTATCACGCCGAGTATTAATACTCAATAACTTAGGAATTGCTGAATCTTAACTAGAAAGACTTTAGCACATTCACTGGTCTTATTAAGGGTGTTCAACATCAAATTACATCACAGAAAAACTCTGTAGAAAATTACCTGGTTGATCGATCCTTTTCAAACTTTCAGACAATAAAATATAACCCATTAGTAAGCTTTTGACATATTGTTTTCATTCAATATCAATACCATAACCGTATGCTCGGACTATACGCTCCATTCTCCATTCGTAAGGTTCTGCACCCTGGAAACTCACTTTTACTTAATTTTTTCTATCCCATCTGTTTATTTTGTTAGGCTCATTTAGCAATTTAACTGTAACAGAGCCGAATTTTTTCGTGTACAGTTGATCTCTCGATAATTTGTTGTATATTACACAGTATGCATTTAGGCGTAAAAGTATTCCTATCTTATCGATACACATGTCGTCTTTTTCAGCGCAAGAATATTCCTATTGTTCGAATGTTCACAGTTGGACCTAACACAGCGGATTGTTGATATGGGGCTTCCATTGTTGTGTTATTAATAGTACCAATTACCGATGCAGCAGATCGTAAATGAAGTGAGAGGCTGGGATCAGCAACTGATCTTTTTTTTTTATCCAAAATATATATTTTTATTAAGGCTCGTATAACGTCAGCCTGACGGGGCCGGGAGTTCAATATTTCGACAATGTTTGCCTTACAACAACGTTAGTAATATGTAACCGATTACTCGCAGTGGGCTCGAGTTTAGTATTACAAGTATTCTCATAACTGGGATGTTGCAGTCTGCAATGTTCTGTACGTGTGCCCAACACGGGATACTTCCTATTGGAATGCAGCTGACCATTAATCAGCAACGCCCCTATTTCTCATTAAATTAATAATTGAAATTTTTCGACCAAAATACTCAATAGATGTCTTATTCTTGTTAGGAAATAAGATGAGCGTTTATCAACTTACATTGAGCGGATTGCCTCTATTGAGCTGAGAATGTCTGAAAAAATGAAATAATGGTCGATGGGCAGTGTTTCAATGATCCCTAGAGCATAGTATATCGCACCCAGCTCTGCAACATACCCGGAACAAAGATCTCTGATTTTAAAAGAGGTACTGGAATTTTCATTGAAGATGCTGAAGCCAGTGGATTCGTTTATGTTTCCATCAGTAAAAAACTTTTTATCAGATCTAACTTTCCCATATTCTGCCGAAAATATCGGCGGAATAAAATCGGAACGTAGATGATCTGGGATTTCATGTTATTACAATCACATGATGATTGTTGCTTGTACGTAGTAGCTAGAATAACACACAAAGATGGTCAGTAGAGGGCCCTGAGATATGAGCTCGCTTAGTAGCGGACACGCAACCAATTAGGCTACGAAGACCCCCTGTCACTTTTTCTTCGTATCTTCCTCAGATTTGACCTCTTTGGTGCCTGCTTTAGTGCACCCGTGGCCGAGTGGTTAGCGTCTCACATTATCATGCCGGGTGTTCGTGTTCGATTCCCGTTCTGGCCGGGGGGTTTTTCGTCAAAGAAATTTCCTTCGACTTGCGTTGTGGTCACGCGTATTCAAGAGCTTGCCCCTCGGAATACATTCAAGGCGTGTTATTTGGCTTAAGAAATCTCAACCAAGTATTAATAAATGACGCTAGTAAATGCATACGTTGAGACGGCAAAAGTTCCACAAGGGAACGTTAACGCCATTCAAGAAGAAGAAGAAGGTGCCTGCTTTATAATAGTCCAATATTTTTCGATGGGCCTTTGTTACGGTGCGTTGCGGGATTCCATGTCCTTGGGTACGAAAGTGACCCCGTTGACTTCGTACCATTCCAGGACATCCTTTGAATAGTGGCACGAAGCTAGATGCGGCTAGAAGATCGTAGGGCCCTCGTGTTGCTTCAACAAAAGAAGCAGACGTTTCTGTAGATACTCCTTGAGGTAGATCTGCCCGTTTACAGTCCCGGTATTCACGAACGGTCCACTCCGTTTGTTCTACATCGTTTGATGCAATTTGATGTGGGACACCCTTTAACAGGACACTGTTCGAGCAAATATCATCTTAAAAACATGGGATTAGTACAAGATGATATTTGTCGCTTTTGTAATGCCGAAAGCGAAACCTACGATCATTTGTCGCCGATCAGGATTATAAATGTCATCAGACAGATTATTCCTAATTGACACCTATCTCGCTTTTTTTTGCACCTATATAGCTTTAAGTATACTTATTCATCAATGAGCAGCAGATAAGCTTGAAGTGCGGTAAACAAGAGCCATACCACAATAGTTCAAAACAATGAACGCAGTGGTTCACATCCAACAGGGGAAAAAGTGGATAAATCATGCCAAAACGCCGATATTAAAAGGGTGTTGTGATTAAAATTTGATCAAATAATAATAGATGTAATTTTGTTTTGTTTTAATCGAAACATCAAATTATTCATTCTTTTTGAGGATCAATTAGTAGAAAATACAGAATAAATTTTCAGTTATGCTTCCGGTTGACCGAATCCGAATAGCAGGGTCTTTTGTTTAGTTTCCGCTATCAGATTCGCCACCTCGGCCACTTTGCTTCTCGCTTCCAACAGGTTTTTTTTCCCAATATTTATTGATTGGAAGAAAATTCTTCTCTTTCGGTTTCCGCACAAAACTGTTGCCCAGGAATCTGTGTGAAGTCTGCCCTGAAGCAGGTTTTGTCGTTATCGTCATCAGGCAATCGATGCTCTTGTACAGCTTCCGAGTTAGTGTTTTGTCCGTCCTGTTTTGTTTATCATCACGATTTGGATTCACTATCTCCTTGGAAGCCGATAGCCCAGCTCGCAATGCACCTCTGTGGACAACACTCTGCCGGTTCCATTCTGGTCACTTTTTTGTCGTCGCTGCGGCTGCACGAAAAACCTATGAAATGAGAGCTGTTCAGGTTCTATAAACGCACGATACAAAGAAATGTGTCCAGTTTAAGTCGATCATGTGTTGATACTAACACGCTTCAAGTTTACCCATTTGTGATATTTTTTTGACGTAGAACTACGTCTTCTATTAAGGGTGCCAAATCAGAAAACAGGTCACGTTTTTATGAAATAAAGTTAACTTGCTATATATTACAATCCACTGGTGTGTAAACGGTTTAAATTGATGAAAACTAGAAGCATTTCCATTTTTCCATACATCTGTCATTTGTGAGCTTCCCTACCCATGCCGTCAATAACGAGCAACTTATCGGCGATCAACGAAGGGGAATGATTTAAAATCTCCGTGAACAAAGAAGGGGGTATATTTGCCTAGAGCATAAATTTTAGATCTCGCTGAGGGAAACTTTCAGTATCGTTCTAGATAGGAAGCAATGAACATCACTTGTTCTTCTGAGAGAAGAATGAACTCTCAGAGTTTAAAGTCTCTTCAATTCAATACAATAAAAACAGATACTTGTTCTCCCTTGTTTTGCGTCATCACATGTCATTGTTTCGGATTGAGCTGTGAACGTGACCAAATTACTTACTCGCTGATGTCTCTGGCATTGCAATCATTTCATCAAACTGACGCCATTCCATTAAGGATCTGAACTACACAATTGTGTGAGGAATCATCAAACAAGCCTATCATCGGCTCACCAAGAAAATAATTGCTCAGGATTTTGTGTGTGATTTGGTTTCGTATGACAATAACAAAACTATCTCCACCAAGGATGCCAACTAAGCTAATCGAGACCGGAAGTATCAATAGAAAAGGGCTACTGTTGAGAAGAGTGCAAAGCGGAGGACTTGAACAAAATAACAGCGTAGTTCTACGTCCACAGTGTGGTCGTGTCTTGGACACAACCTCCTATAGTTTTGACGTAGAATTACGTCTTTCGGGGTCTTTCGGGGTCTTTTGGGGAATGAATTGAAAATCGAAAATCCAGCACATCGTGAAAATTGTTCAATTTCAAAACCTTATTGCTCAGTCATTTCATGATGGATTGATGAATTTTTTGCGTCAATCGATTTCGGTACTCCATAACAATTTTTTATATTGAAGAAAATAATATATGTCATGAAACTAACTATCAAATAATTGAAAAATCTCAACCCTTATCCTAACGGAAACACACACTTCTGATTGGTCAAAATTGACGACACATGCGGCGGGTCCCTAACAGAGACATCAAAACCTAGCTGTCTGGGGGAAATCGTCATTGCAAATACATGAAAGTAGGGGGAACTTTTGCTCCCACCTTTTGACGTCTAAAGCAAGTTGCCGGGGGAAATCGGCATTGCAAATATGTGCAAGTCGGGGAATTTTTCTATCGCAAGTTAGATGAGTGATACGTTTAATTCTAGCAAAAAAAAATTGGAACTTTAATGTTGGTTGCTTCGTGAAATTTCATATCAATGACCGATCGTGTCGTGTATTGTGAAAAATTTAGCACAAGTGTAATTGTAAAATTGTATATGGTAGCAGTTGTGTTAAAAATGACTTGATATATGAAACGATTTATTTCAATTTCCATAAAAAAAACCATGGTGTGTTCCCGCTCGAGAACGAGTCGTTCAGCTTAAGCTGTCTGTTTTGTTGTGTTCATTTTCACCCAAGGAAAGTTCATGCGGCGAGAATAGTAGCAAAAGTGAAGAAATATTCGAGAAAGTGATTTCCCATATGTCCTTCATATAGTATTAGGTGTTGTTAGTCCAATTGAATTTCGCATTGGGTTGAATAAACACTCAGAAAGTAAAAATTATCATTACATTACCTTTTCCATTTCAAATATGTTTTCTCTATATTAAAGTAACATGTTTTTACTTATGAGAAAAATTGATAATTGTGTTCAGTATTGGTAATTTTCTTATATTTCATTGACGAGTTTTTTTTTCTTTATTTCATTCATACATAACACAGGATGTATCTCGTCTAGGGTCGAAGAGGGCGGTTTTCATCATATCTCATTCCACTTCGGCATCTTCGATCTGATACGCTCCACCCAACGACTGTTTACCATACTTCTGTCATCATCACTCGGTAAACACTGCACAATGGTCCAGGAGATGCATTTAAGTGGAAATTAGCATTTAGAGCTCGACGGTTATTCTCTAGACAAAAACCGTCTTCGACAAAGTTGGTACATATGATAGAGCGCTCATTTTTTATGTTATCAAAAATAGGGTGACCTAAATTGTCGATGAAATGAAAAATGTAACTTTCTTATCTTTATAGATAGAGGTAAACATAGTTCAACAATATTGTAGTCCCAGTTATTTGAGACATCTTTGTAGAACATAGTTTTTTAATATCTCTTGAAATAACCAATATAGCGCCTTTTTTCCGAGATGCGTTAGGGTCACCATGAAAAAAAAAACGGTTTTTATACTCTAGCTTTTATATTTCAAATTCTACATACAAACTGCCTTCGAGAGACTTTTAGAGCTTACTAATACAAACGTTTTGCGATGCAGTACATGTCAATATCTCAACTTCACTCAAAGTTATTGATATTTGTTCTCAAAAAATACTCTCTCTTCATTTGCTTGTCATTTTTCCTGGGGAAAACATAAACAAATTTTATTGGCTGCATTTGAAAGAACATAGTTCACTCTACATGATGTGTGATTTAGAAAACTATGTTATTTTTCGTGTTTGAGTAAATCAAATTTGAAATCATGAGATTTTGGATAAAAAACCATCAATAACTTTGAGTAGGATTAAGATATTAACAAGTTATGCATCACAAAATGTTGCAAAAAGTTGCCTCTGAAAGTCGTATGAAGACACTTTTGATGTAGAATTTGAAATATAAAAGTTAGAGCAAAAAACAGGAAGTGGGTTATATCTATGGTATAACCGCAAGGGTGACGTAGGACTATCGTTGATTTAGAGATCATTTGTATGAAGTTGAATCTGAATTCATTCTGAATGAATGAATATTTGGAGAACTTCGAAAACGAGAGCGTTACGTTGGAGGCACAAGGTTTTATGCATCCAATATTGGATACGGAAATATCCTACTGATGGGGAAGAATAATCTTCAGAAGCTATCCTGTTGATTGCGATTGATTGAAAAATCACAAAACCTAATGTATTTGGTCACAGTGTTACATGGATAGAAAATATTCGAATAAACTCTTTCATATGAATGTATTTTTAAATTCCTAGAGGAACTGGCAGATTATTTTCCGGATCTTTCTCGATCCAAACGGAAAGAATTCCGTGCGTGTATGTGTGTGTGTAGCGGCTGCTTCGAGATCTTCCCGGGGAACCGTTTGTAGCATCACTCTCCTCCTGATGGATTCCCTTCTGGCCTAAGGTGCACAAACAGGCTCTTGGTGACACCGTTCATCCGCGCTTTCATGATAAATGAAGAGCTTCACCACAACAGCGACAACATGCTCCAATCGCTGTTCAATTAGAACTGAGTGGATTTCCGAGCGGCGCTCGCTTATATACCGATTGGTGATTTCAATAGCCTATTTTGAAAGCAAATTTAGGACTATTGAAACAAGTTTTTGGATCAGAAAGTAACAAGTATAGAACGCGTAGACATTTTATCTTTCGAATGAAGTGTTTATCATACCATTTCGTTCAGTTGTTTAGGAGCTATTAACACTCAAAATCTCGGTCTCCGGCGTAACGCTTTCGTTTTCGAAACTTTGATTTTTTTTGATATCTTAATCCTGCTCAAAGTTATTGATAGCGTTTCACCCAAAAACTCATGATTTCAATTTTAATTTACTCAAAAACAAAAAAAAAATAACATATCTTCGAAAATCACATATTATATAGAGTGAAATTTGTTCTTTCAAATTCCGTCAACAAACTTTTTTTATGTTTGCCCCAGAAAGAATGGCAATCAATTGAATAGAGCGTATTTTTTGGGAAGAAATATCAATAACTTTGAGTGAAGTTGAGATATATACAAGTTTTGCTTTGCAAAATGTTTGTATTAGTATGTTCTAAAAATCTTTCGAGGACAGTTTGTATGTCGAATTTGAAATATAAAAGTTAGAGTATAAAAACCTTTTTTTTTTCATGGTGAAACTAACGCAACATAGAAAAAATGCGTTGGTTATTTCAAGAGATAGAAAAAAACTTTGTTCCACAAAGATGTCTCAAATAACTGGGACTACAACATTGTTGAACTATATTTACCTCTATCTATAAAGATAAGAAAGTTTTATTTTTTATTTCATCGAAAATTTTGGTCACGCTATTTTTGATAACATAAAAGTGAGCGCTCTATCATATGTAACAACTTTGTCGAAGACAGTTTTTGTCTAGAGAATAATCGTCGAGCTCTAAATGCTAAATTCCACTTAAATGCATCTCCTGGACCATTGTACACTGGTGGAATGAACAAACAATACCCAACAACCAAACAAAATTGCCCTTGTCAGGGCCACCAAATCATTATCGGAGAGTTTAACGATGTAATTCTTCAAACATATCCAAAATCAACACATAGCCTAACGGAATCCTACGTCAACTATGCGGTCGTGTATCGGACACAACCCTCCTGTGACTTTTTTTTTAAAGGAACGCTTCGAACCATATCTTAACTACAACCATGGCCACCACGGGGCACCGGTTTGGGGGGTTACGGCAAATCCATAACATAAAACACCAAGAAGTGAAGCAAAAAAAAACACTCAACACACGCGTCGAGGATGATTATAAATTTATTTTAATGTTGTTAAAGTGGCACTTGTTCACCCATCACCACGCGCTTTGTGACGCTCCTGTGGAGGTACCACCTCCTTGGAGCGATTAGAGAAAGTTCTTCCGCCCCGGCGGATCGTCCTTTTCGGTGTTCTCCGACCCTCTTCAACAGTGAACGAGAACTGTTCTAATGCCGCTGCGACAATGGCACTAACGAGGGGCAGAATCGAAAGCTGGGGAACAGTGGCAGATAAACACTTGTTCCATTGGATGTTATCCTTTCCGAAGCATAAGATGATGAGATAGGGTGGAAAAAAAGCTGGTTGATTCTTCCCAGAAGGTGACAAAAGATTCTGTGATACAAAGAAACGCTGAGGGGAGGACATGAGGTGATGATTCAAAGTGCCAGTAACACTCGTCTTACCTTTATTATGGAAATGGAATGTATAAGTATTATGGAAATCGCCTGCAGAATCGAACCTTTTGCTTTTGGTCGGGTGTGTGTTTTTACTGTTCTTGTTGGATATTGGACGGCATCAGCAAAGCTAACACGAAAGTTTTGGGAAACGTTAGCTTCCCCCTTTTTCATAAGTTACAGACTGTGTGCGATCTATAGAGTGTTTAGAAAAAGGAAGGGTGCGTCAAAAAAACGAATCCATCTGGAAATAATAGGATCATGGGAAACCACCTGAGCTCTGCAACAAATATGCGGAGAGATTGTTGAGAATTGAGCAGTAGTCTTTAAGCAGGTTCGTGAAAAAGCTTGAATCGAAATTGCATTTGATGGGCAGAAAATCTATTCTATGTGTACAAGTATTCTTATGTAAATCTGCTAACGATGATTGAACCACACATATGACAACCCCTTGATAAACAATGTTTCCAGTGCCGTTGCACTTTAACCACATAATCGTGCATGAGAATGTAAAACAGTATTCCATCCAATTAATGGATATCAACCCAGATACGATATTCTCGATTCGTAACTGCAAAGATGGCTACATCGTCTGCACTACGAATAAGATCCGATAATCCGATGAGTTATGATGCTGATTACATAACTAAACAACATTTGTTTTGCTTAACGTCACTCATCTCGACTCGTCTATGGATGGATTATATTGCATCACTCGTTTTGCAGATTTGTTTGAAGATGAATTTTCAAATCATGCTTGGAAACTCTTTTCGATGCTCCCATGCGTCCGTCTCAATTCTAATTCATGATAATCATCATCGTAGCTCCGACCGGGTCTCGGACTGTTATCCAAATGGTATTCGATTCGGCATGTTTTATTTATAATCTCATTATTTCAGCGTCCTGATTCCTTCCAAATTGTTTCTAGTGTTCTTCTGTGTCTGTAGCAGTCTCATTCTAGCATCTCGCCCCCAATTCCGCTGTTTCGAAAGTGAAATCATCTGCTCTCAAAGGACAAAGTTTTACAGGACTTTCATCATCTATACTTCGCCGGGCCGACTAATGACATTTACGATTATTTCCTACGATTCGTTATGACAGATTCCTCCTCCCCCTGGTGTCTGGTAGGTTTTGTGAGGACCCGCATAATGGCCCATACCCGTATTTTCCGAAGCGTCTTATATCTTTCGGCCTCATACCTTATGTCACCCAATTTTGCTTTACGTCTCAATTTCTTCGGCTTGCGTCCTCTCGTCATTCGACTTTTAAGCAGATCAGACCGTCTTCGCTGCCGCAATCAAGTGCTGATTCGGCAGCATATCGAACATTACACTTTTTCCCCATCCTACAAGCGTGTACAATAACACATATGCACAGTACCGTACCATAACCCAACAATCTGATTATCATTTCGCTTTCATTTTGTTCGGCTAATCCTGCTTCAAATTCGATACTTTTTTTTCCACTTGGTTATCAGAGCCTGGTGCTGTGGTCTTTGGGGTTTTCCACCGGGACGGAAAAACGGGTGCTTTACGTACTGATTGACTGTGACGAGATGGAAGACATCGTGTTTTTCATCAATTTGCTCAAGGTTTGCCGGTGAAATTCTGTCACCGGGAAAGAAAAGGCGGATGTTACTGTAAAATGGCATCCCAATGCGGGATTGGTAAAGGATTATTTGAGAGCGTAATCCATATTGCCATACCAAAAGCGAAATGATATTGGAAATTAATCTTTCTATGTCTGCAGCTGTTTTTTTGGATGAATATCAGGTACAAAGAGAATACTGAAATGTAGAAACTTACGATTGAGTACAATGTAAGAATCGAATGCTATCCCGGATCTACCAGTTTCTGAAATAATCAGTGTTTGATGAGGATGTCAAAATGTCGGACGATTCCGAAAACTATTGTAAATGTGAAGCTTTTGGTGTGGGATTACGTCTTTTTAGGAACATAATGAGGGTATAAATTGAAAAACTCGATATCGCTCACGTCGTCAAATTTTCTCAAATTTGAGCACTCGTTGCTCAGTAATTTCTTGATTTTTTTTTATCTGTATTAATAGTGACTTTCAACACAGTTGGCTGGTTCGTCACTTTACTTCCATTTTTGGAAGAATGTCGGTAGTGAGAATTGAACTCGTGACCTTTAGCGTGAGAGGTATGCATATTACCACTACGCCAGATCGCCTCCATCAATTTCTTGATGCATATACGAGATTTTGTTTTCTCCAATCGATTTGGATATTCCATGACAATATGTTGCAATACATGTTAGTATAAAGCTTTTTATAGGTAAAATGTAGTGTTGAAATGAGAGCTTCTAGTTCCTTATATATTTTGGTAGACCCCTAGAGGTTTCCTTGACACGTGGTCGACAGCGATTGCTGCATATCATGTTCAAAGATATTCAAAATCATGAATGGAAATGAGAGAAAACGTTTTATGTAAACTTTTCTGTTCCAGGTGAATTTCAAAACACTAGATGGTTTCACGATTTCTCGCGTAACTTTCAAAAACGTCCTAAGTAACAAATGTAAACAAATCGAGTTAATGGATACACACTATTAGTTATCAATCATTTAATGCATTGAGAAAACAAGTTCAAGTATCTATCCTTTTCACCTATTTATCGCCGATACAAAAAATTACCAATGTACAGATTCGAATTTTTAGCACTCGACTGTTACTTCGGACACCACTTTCCTCTGACGCTTGATACATCCGAAGTAACAAAGCAACCAATACAACACGAAATCGCACTTCGGTCATTTTGAGTTTTTGTTATTTTCGGGTGTTGATATCGTTTTTAGTGTTGTGTTGAAAATTCAATTTGTGCTCTTTTTTTCAATCCGATAGCGGGCCGTAACAAAACTTTTATATAAACTATTGTATCCAGTAGGAGAATGTAAGCGGATAGACTAATCTAAAATCTTGAAAAATAGAATTTCGAATTTTTTGAAGTTTAAACTTTTATCAAGTGATTTTTCTTACTCTCAAGGAGGCGATCTGGCGTAGTGGTAACATCCATACCTCTCACGCTAAAGGTCACGAGTTCAATTCTCACTACCATCATTCTTCCACCATATCAACCAGCTTTCGATTGGTTCCTAGAACGTTCCTGTAGGACCTTTTTCTATACAGAGATATTTAAGAATTACAGCAGATTTTGTAAAACACTACAAAAATCTTGTTTTTGGCACTTTTTTGAAATTAAAGCAAAAAATAAAGAGATCTTCTATGAATTTGGAAGTGTTTTCAGACTTACTACATGGGATAAAATGTCCCGGGATTTTTAATGAAAACAATCGTTTTTTGGATAATCCTGTATTTATTCCTAAACATAGTTTCCTTCGAAGGAAATACACCATACCATTGGTATAGCGAGGTCCCAACATTTTGATTCCTTTTCCGTAGTACGAAACGTCTAAGTCTTCAAAATATGCCTCAGTGTCACTCTGCAGACTACCTGTTGAACTCAGGAGCGTAGTAATGGATCCACGTTTCATCAAATGTCACAAAACGTTGAAAGATGTCCACTCGATTAAGCTCCAACAACGCCAACCCGGTTGTTGAATCATCAACGCTGTTTTTGGTCGACTGTGAGCAAACGTGGCACTCATCGCGCGGATAGCTTTTTCACGTCCAAAATGTTGTGCAAAATATATCCCACTCGTTCTTTTCAAATGCCGACTTCACTTTACGATCGTTCAAAACGAGTCGATGGACTTGTTTTACAATTTCTGGATTCGTAACCTATTTTGGCCTTCCAGACCGAGATGCATCAGCGGTGCTTGCACGGTCCATTTTAAATTCACTAAATCACCGATAAACTGTGGCTCTCGAAAGAACAGAAGTGGAATAACATTTCGTCAGCTTAGTTGTTCAGGAATTTTTCCCACCAAAAAACAATGTTTGATCAAAATACGATATTCCTCTTCTTCCATTTTCCATACGAATGCTCAGGTGACACTTAAACAACTGTAGTCTGTAAACAAATAAACGAAATGTTATGAAACTTCATACATCAGTTAGTAACAGATGACCCTCTCGAAATGAATCTTGTTATTTTTTTAGCGCATCTGTTGAAAAATCCCGGGACTTCTCATCCCATGTAGTATTAATGAAGATGATATTTTGAATTGACCGTTCTAGTCTTGAAAAAGACCAAATAACAAAACAAAACTATCGGCCTTGAGAAAGGCCATTTGGAAAGTCACGTTGCGACTGCTTCAGCTTTCGTGAGGTTGGAATTAGTTCCGAGTTAAAAGTAGTGTCAAAGTGCTGCGCTTTTCAATCCGGAAGCGAAGGAAGTATTTTCTAGCGATTAGCGTCCCACATTATCATGCCGGGGGTTCGAGCTCGATTCCCGTTCTGGCCGGGGGATTCATGATTTCGTCAGAGAAATTTCTTCTGACTTGCAGTGTGGTTACGCGTATTCTAGAGCTTGTCACTCCAGACTACATTCAAGGCGTGTTATCCGGCATACAAATCTCAACAAAGTACTACTAATAAAAATGACGCTAGTGATACGTACGTTGGATAGGCAAAAATTCCACTGGGAACGTTAGTGACATCCAAGAAGAAGAAGAAGAAGAAGAAGAAGAAGAAGAAGGAGAAGAAGGAGATATAGAAGAAGAAGAAGAAGAAGAAGAAGAAGAAGAAGAAAAAGAAGAAGAAGAAGAAGAATTTGAATGTGTATGTGAGAATTTGATGCGTGTATGGGACTATACAATGGAGCGCGAATCACACAAGTGAGAAGAGATGTTTAGCAAGCGTGCTGATGAAAATTAAACTCAAGTGTTTTTTGAAGACTGATAAAAACTATAGCAATTGAAATGCTTCCGATGCGAATTTGCCTTTGGGGAACCAATAAATTAGTGAGCTGGTGTTCAAGACCAAATCGGATCTGCAGAATAAATCTTTTACCTTATATTATATCCCCACTATTTAATTTTAGTAAATGATAGCACTGTGTATATTAAACGAATTTATAATAATGAGATTAATTAATCAACCGTCTCATGGACGGTTGGCACTGATCGTGACCGATCAACACAGTGGCAGAAAAATGATCAGCAAACGCATATTTATTTCTATTCGGTTTTGTCTGATGATAAATGATGCTTAGCTTCGTTTGGTTGGCCTTGATGTAGAAAACTCTTCGTTAGAAATTTGGAGGTCAAATAGTTTGCGTTATTTTGTTAAAACTCTCTCGTAGCTACCCAAATTCAAATTTGAAACTTTTGAATTAATTCTTATACTTTACGAATGCTGTAAATAGAAATAATGTATTCAAGTATTTATGCACCTCTAGTCTTAAAAAATACCATTTAAGTGTTTTTGATGTGATGATGTGGAATTTCCTCTGCGAACTGCTGCTCAATCGCAAAATGCCTCTCGTTTAAAATTGAATTTAAAATTCCATCATTTATGTAAAACTATTAATTTAATTAATATGCAAGTATGAATATATATCTTCTTCATATGAATATATTATATATCTTCAATAACTTCATGAAGCCTTGTTACTTCTCCATGCGCAAAATCAGAAAACAGTGAAAATACAAATGGGTTCATCCTTCTATTACTTTTAATGAAAAATTGTCACATTTAATGCTATATTCTGATAAATGTCACATTCGGATAGATGTTCTACTAGTGTAAATGGAATATGGAATTAAATCCTGAAGTTTTTCGAAAAATAATGAATTTCTTCCTCCACAACCTAATATAGATGAATTTAACACTCAAAAATTAAAGGAAACGTATATAGTTTGCTCATGGTTAACGTACTTAATATCAATACATCCGATAAAACTCGAGAATGTTACATCCGGTGAATACGAAGTTGTCTATTTCATAATTTTACAAGCTCCTCTCAAATATCGGCATACTCCATGTAACACAGTCATCTCTTCCGCCAGCACGAAATCAAAGACCCAACACGATACAAAACCATTATTTTCCACCTTTATCCATAGCCATCCACCCACAACTTCGTCGGAAGCAATTCCACGCCAGACCAAAACTACGGAATCCAGGAAAGCCATAAATTGTGCCCACATTTATTAAAACGGGATTATATCCATTATATTGTTTATTATTGCGACGATGTCCTGGCCAGAATGTTTTCGAGTAGTATCATCTCCTCGTGGTGTCGAACCCATCCGTGGTGCCCGGAGCCAGGCCAAACTAACTTTTCCTCTGGCGCTGGCAGCATCGAATGCGCTTTCGAGCCTCGCTGGATGAGAGATGGGTTCGGGCAGTTGGCAGCGTAAAGTTCGCAAACCCAGAAGCTGAAGAGGACTATTTATTTGGTTAGGGAACAGTCGCTGGCGTCCAGCGAGGCGCAGAGGCGGATGTTCTTCATGTGTACAATTTCGAATTAATTTGTTCCAACGATTGCGTCCGTCTTTCGCTATTGACAAAATGATGACTCGATGGTCGGGAGGCACTGTGATAAAATGTAGCGTATATTAATTTCATCATTCGAATGGAAATGTGAATGGAATGTAGGCATTTTTCACGGGGGTGTCACACGTGTCTGCAACTGAATGCGGCAACCGATGATGAGCGATGGAGAGCGATGCTCACAGCAAATCCTTTTGGCACATCCTGGATGAGCGGTACCAATTTGGCACGAATTTGAGGGGTAATTAATTATAAACAATGGCCAACTATTGAAACCGTTGAATGCGAATAAATTTCGGTGGCATCAACTTTTGCTTTCCATTTGGTTTGGATGTAAATTTATAGCCGTGGACCTGCTTTTGATATTCAGTGGCTATCCATTGAGCATTATCTTTTATGGGGGAACCTCGAGTCCGTTACAGCTTCACCATAGTTAGTGTGTAATTTCCATTGAACTAATTAGGCATCGTAATTAGTTCCGGGTTTCGGGTTTCCATTGAACTAATTGTATATTCACAGCGAATCATTCGCCGGTCACGTACAAAACAGATTTATTAGTCGTTATAGTTTGACTCGCTGGCCACAATTAATTTCATAATTAATTCTAGTTTGTGAAAGTAATGAGAATAGAAATAAAATCTCATACTAGAGAAAAATACAAGCATAAACGCATTTTCTTTTTCTAGTTTTATGAGCTTGTTTCCGATATTGTGGTAGCTAGCACTTATGCTCATTCGATAGAGAATTAATTCATTCATTTTGAACACAATTTATTTTTTTCATGATCGGGTCAGTTAAAAGTTATAGACTGATACGTGAACATGAATCTATATAGGAAGATGTACCAAAATTTGGAAATCCAACAAAGTTGTTCGAAACATGAAAATACGCTTATTTGGGGAAAGGCTTATTGGATAAATAATTGTTTCATCTTTCTTCAACATTTTTTTTTTCTGGGGTCAAAAGAAAGCTATAGATTGGAACGTGAACAAGAGTTTTTGGGAATAATCTTATTCGATAGAGAATTGTTTCATTCGAATTATCTTGAACCAGAATGTCTCCCTCGGCAATTGAGTCTGGTAGGAAGGTTAAAAAACGAACAGTCTCAAATTCCGAACACTTCATTTTTAAATGTAAATTTACTACACTTTAATTTTAAATAATTGAATAGTGAAAGCCCTGACATTCTTTGAGGTATAAGTTACATTTTAACATCATTTACAGGTATCAATACAGCCTATTATTTATAATATTAGACATTTGCAAAAAAGTGGCAGTCAAAACCAAAGATAAAATGCTTGCGTTAGCAAATTGCGTAAAAAACAAGCATCGTTAATTTTTCAATTTTTGTAGTTCTTTCAACTTTTTTGGTTACTTTTTTTCATGTTAAGTGCTAGAGAAGGAGAGAATCTACAATAAATGGACGAAAAAAAAAGATATTTTTTGCAGAAACATTCATTCAAATTAATATTGAAGTAGTGTTCGGAAATTGAATCAAGTTTCTTTGCATGATTCAAATTCCGAACACTTAATTTTAAATGTAAATTTACTGAACTTTTATATTATAAATAGTTGAATAATGAGAGCCTTGACATTCTTTGGGTTATAGGCTACATTTTCACATCATTTACAGGTATCGATACAGCCTATAATTCATAATATTAAGCATTTGCGAAGAAAGTGACAGTCAAAACCAATGATAAAATTTTTACGTTAGCAAATTCCGTAAAACACAAGCAACGTTAATTTTTCAGTTTTTGTAGTTTTTTCAACTATTTTGTTTGCTGTTTTCATATTAAGTGCTAGGAAAGGTAAGGGACCATAATACATGGATGAAAAAAAAATTATATGTTATGCAGAAATATTCATTAAAATTAGTTTTGAGGTAGTGTTCGGAATTTGAATCAAGTTTCTATGCACGATTCAAATTCCGAACACTTCATTTCAAATGTAATTTTACTAAACTTTAATGGTATAAATAATTTAATAATGAGAGCTTTGGCATTCTTTGGGTTATAAGCCTCATTTAACATCATTTACAGGTATCGATACAGCCTATAATTTATAATATTAAGCATTTGCAAGAAAATGACAGTCAAAACCCATAATAACATTTTTGCGTTAGCAAATTCGTTGCAAGCATCGTTGATTTCTCAGATTTTGTGGTTTTTTCTACTATTTTGATTGCTGTTTTCATGTTAAGAGCTAGAAAAGTAAGAATCTACAATAAATGGATAAAAAAAAAAAGATATTTTATGCAGAAATATTTATTACAATAAGTAATCGAGTTTCAACGTAATGATTCAAATCCCGAACACATTAATTTTAAATGAGAATTTAATTTGAATAATTGCATAATGAAAGCCCTAACATTCTTTTATTTATAGGTTTCATTTTAAAATTCATTTACAAGTATCGATACTGCCTATAATTTATAATATGTTTAATTTACAAAAAAAAGTGACTATCGAAAACCAGTGATAAATTTTTTGTTGTTAAAACTATTTTAATTGCTGTTTTCATGTTTGTTCGGTAAGAATCTCGTTACGAATCTACTATAAATTGTTAAAAAAAATCTTTTTTTTGGAATTTTTTATAAAAATTAACGTTAAAGTAGTGTTCGTAATTTGAATCAAGTTTCGACGCATGAATCGAATTCCGAAAGAAAATGGTTGAACACACTATTTTCCGGCAAATACATAGTAACTCAAAAACGATAAAAAAACACTTCTGATTTTTGGTTATGTTATGTTAAAAAATCTACAGCTTTCAAGAAAAAATAGAGAAATATATAGCGCACTTGGTCCCGAAACCATGTAAAGTGGAGGCGATCTGGCGTAGTGGTAACATCCATGCCTCTCACGCTAAAGGTCACGAGTTCAATTCTCACTCCCGACATTCTTCCAAAAATGGAAGTAAAAGTGACGAACCAGCCAAATTGAGTTGAAAAAGTATTAAAAAAAAAAAAAGAAACCATGTAAACTAGAAAAAACGAACATTCAATAATTACGAAAACCAAATCCCATTTTCTTGCGAGTAAAATATTTTTCCACAAATGACTAGCTTATTCGCTTTAATTTGATATATCGATCATTTGAATCAGTCCAGTAAATCAAAAGTTATGATTTTTTAAACAAATGCATTTTTGCTGTTCGGAATTTGAGACAAACGCGATTAATGTAATTTTGAGTTTTTCACCATGAAAATATATTTGTAAATCAATTTTTCAAATGGAAGTCAAATGAAAAATTGTTGTATCCAAAAATCAAATTCATTTCGCGAAAAAGTACCATTTTGAGTAATGAGACACTGTTTAATGGCCATCAAAGTTTAAGTGTTCGGAATTTGAGACAAAACGGTACTCGCATTCATTTATTTTAACATTTTTAATTCAAAGCATTAAATTGTATATTGAAAGTTGAAATTTACAGGTTCTATCGATCTAATCCTCCTCCTTTTGAAGGCTTGGAACTATCTGCATATTGACTTTTTTAGTGGAATCGGCGGAGTTGAATCCAACTAATGCTTAGAAAAACAAATTGAAAACAAAAAATCTAATTCTCACTTTAATATGAAAAAATAGATTATATTTAAATGTTAAATAGTTGTTCATTTCAGTTTATTGTTTGAAATAGTATTTGATTCCAACATAAATTTGTTCCAAAGAGAATTAAGTGGAATCTTCAATCTGTTGCAGTCATAGCAATTTACTGTTCCCGAAAACGATGTGATATCATTAGTTACTCCACAGCCCGGACACATTTTCTCAACATTATTGGAACTTGAAATAATATTGGTTGTAATTCTCAATCTTTCAAATGTGGGATCAAATAGAAGAGCTAAGAAGATTTTTGTTCGTTAGATACATCTCAATATTGTGGAGGACGTGAACTCCACAGTTTGACCCATCTGGTTGATACTTACATTCGGAAGCAATCGGAGGTAATTAATTTCCAATATTAAAAAAAAAAAGAAATTTCATTATTCCCACTGTGAGTACTCACATTCGTTTTGATTCGCTTAAACATTTGTCCAGGGCGGCATGCATGTTATGTGTTTGGAATCTAGATATATAAAGGTATTTTTTCTCTTTTGAATTTTTTAGCGCCAAGCTAAACTATAATGAACATAGGACAAAATAGGCAAAATAATAATTTCAGCATTACTCATGCTTGAACAAATATTCCCTAGAATATTATGATCGACCGGTGAAAACCCAAATAACATTGAAGTTTGGTCGCAAAATATTCCATTAGAAATATTTAATACGGGAGCAATACAACATATTATGTTCTTCATGTGAAAATCCACAAGAAAATTCGTCAAACAACTGTTTTAATTACACTCGAATAGTTTCTTCAGATTACCATATTGTAAAGTTGTGTTTCTTGAGACTAAGTTTCTGCATCACATTTTCCGGAGAAATGCAATAATTTACATCGTTCAACAAACCGTTTGATCCCCACTATCTTTGGGGACAGATTCTTCTACTCCACAACATAACGAATCTTGTTCAATGGAATTAAAATTTGATTTGTTCGATTTGTTTTCTGGCTTCAAAGCTCTTCTTCAACGAGTTTGAGATTTCCTGTTGGCTACACTGAGAATTGTCTTTGCTCACGAACGGTCTGCCATAAAATGGGTTATACGAGTATCGAAAGGTATGGTACGCCGATCTACACCGGTTGTACTGTCTTTGAATATTTACAGGGGATAGAATCAAAACAAAAACAAATCAGAGTTTGATAAAGGTTGAAGACTTAGATAAACTTATTTTCTCTATTCTCCGAGAGCGAGCGAGGCGAACTTGTCGAAATCACTGACTGAACTTGCTTCTTCCAATAAATGGTGTACACAGATGTAGAGTTGTATGATAAGAGAGAGTTTTATTTATCCACTTCGGGCTTTTATATAATGGGATACCAATAGACAGAGGAAACAGTAGAATCCAAAATAATTCATAATATTCAAGCTTGTGTAATTTCAGTACATTGGATTGAAGGTTTTCCATACTTATAGCATGCACGGAAAAGTATTTCTGAATACATTATCGTCTGAAAATGCAATATCAAACAGGTGGTTTTAGAAACTAAAATAGAAAAAAAAAAGTTTATATAAAGTAGAAAATATATTGGAACGGGTCTAGAGAACCGTAGCTAGAGCGTTAGCGACATACGGTAATACTAATTGAATTTAATTAAAATATTATTCTTTTTCAATCTAATATTATTTAAAATTATGTCTACAAAAGGGAAATTACAGATTTCTGTAAAGGCAAAAAAAGTTTATAAACTAGTACTATTGGCTAAATTGTAAGTATAACATGATAAATTGATGAAGCCCTGCAACAATCCACGATACTCGTTGCACGAGATGGAAGAAAAATACTAATTGTAAGTTTGTGAATCGTAAAATGTAAGACAATTATTATTTTGAAATTATTAAATTGCAGTTTGAGCTGCATCAAAGCTGCTACAAAAACGGTGGCGTATTTTTTTTTAAATCCCGAATACTTTCCACTTTAATTTTTCACGCACCATCGAGAAATGGATACTAATGAATTATACTTTTTCTCGCAAAAAGGAAGCTTCCTTCTACTCATGCTTGTTTTTAATTTGTCTTTCTCCCTGTTCAATGCTGAAATGTGCATTGTGCTCGGAGAATTTTGGACCTATGAAATTGGAATAATCAATGTTTCAGAATTTCCAAATTTCCTTTTTTGGGGAATTTTCATCCGCAAAAAGGGGTGGATTTTGCATCATATCGTGAAAAATTTTCCATTTTTGTATTTCGCGTATTTGATACTCGCAATTTGAAATTTGAAACTCGAAGGCTGGTTCGTCTCTGCTTTGAACGATTGTATTTACATCTTTTTCGTGAATATGTAAAATACAATCATCAATACTTATCCGAACTTTTCCGATACGAGTTTTCATAAGTTAGAAAAGAGGTAAAAATGTAATGCATTTTTTTAAAATGTGTATTGAGGGTTAAATTAAATTTGTTTATGATGCAAAAATCCCGAAATCACTCACTTCTTCATACATTATAGCTTCGAAATCAATCGATGGTAAAAAAGGGCTTGATTGTCAGGAAACTATCACAATCTGCGCCAAAAACGGTGCGTACTATGCAAGAATCTGTGTCACATGGTATTGATACATCTTCTTTTAATAAGTTTTAATATCGTGTCAATAAGTACTTGAAAAGTAAATGCCAAATATGATAAATCGTGATCGATAACGGAGAAAATCGAAAAACTTTGAAGGAAAATGAGAAAAATCGGACAATTGAATGCCCATATGTTTTACAATTATATCGTAATTAGCCCATTCGATATTTGCGCTAACGAAATTGATTTTTGTTCGAAAGTGGAAATGGATTTTCAGGTGGGACTACCGTTGGCTTAGTAATTATTTATTTGTATTAATTAAATTATTAATTGAATGAAACAATTTTCGAATTCAATTGAATTCAACATATTTGCTTTGTATGTAAAGATTTTGAACATTGTAATAGATTATGTTCTTCGTTACAACGGTAAATATGATGACAGCATTTTGCCTAATCATCAAACGGTATGCATAGGAATTCAGTAAACAGAAGATAGGGATGTTAGGGAAACATATTCCAATCAGCACAAAGGTAAACGAGTACAAAAGTGCTCGCCACTCGCATGTATTTGCAAAGCATATTTCGCCAGACACCTTGGATTTGAAGTCCATCTTAGGTAAACACTTCTCGGTGTGATCTCGGCAATGCCGATTTCCACAGGCTCCATGGTTTTGAAGTCTGTGTTGGGGAGACCGTAAATCGGGCCAATAAAAACGTGGCAGTTAGGGCGTTTAGATAACGCTTGACATTTTACAGTTATTCAATTGTTTATCCCAAGAAAAATAACAGATATAAAGGGTTTGTCACATCAAATTGCATCACGGAAAAAACGCCGTAGAAATTAAATTTTTAGGAATTATATCTTCAGCTTTCGCTTATAATCAGATAAGAGTGTATAGATCACGTTGGCCATGCTTCACTGTCAATTTTTCGAAAATTTGGAAAAATGTCGTCGAACGAAAAAGAGCGTCGTGAATTAATCCTGCGCACTCATTTCGAGAATCCGGAGTTGTCACATCGGGACATCGGTAAGATGCTGGGAATCGTCCAATCCACGGTCAGCAGAGTACTCAAACGATACTTCGAGAACCTAACCATCGACCGGAAGGTGAAGAACGGCTAAAAAGGATGCTCCGTCAGTGAAAAAGATCACAAACGCGTAGTTAAGCAGTTTAGACGTGATCCGAGAAGTTCGGTCCGGGATGTCGCCAATAAGCTGAATTTGTCAAGTTCATTCGTCCAGCGGACCAAGCAGCGGGAGGGCCTGCGTACATACAAGGTTCAGAAGGCTCCTAACCGCGACGAAAGGCAAAACATGGTGGGGAAGACGCGAGCCCGGAAGCTGTACACCGAAATGCTGACGAAGCCGCATTGCCTGGTAATGGACGACGAAACCTACGTCAAAGCGGACTTTCGTTAGCTGCCGGGCCTGTTGTTCTTCTTTGCAGAGAACAAATTCAGCGTTCCGGAGGAGATTCGCAAGCAGAAACTATCCAAGTTTGCCAAAAAGTACATGGTGTGGCAAGCGATCTGTTATTGCGGAAAGCGGAGCGCCCTCTTCGTGATGACCGACACGGTAAACGGGCAGGTTTACCTTAAGGAGTGCCTACAGAAGCGCTTACTACCATTATTGAAGCAGCACGAGGGCCCGAGCATCTTCTGGCCGGATCTCGCTTCGTGCCACTATTCAAAGGACGTGTTGGAGTGGTACGAAGCCAACAGGGTCACCTTCTTGCCAAAGGAAATGAACCCGCCCAACGCGCCGGAGCTTCGCCCAATAGAGAAATATTTGGCGATTATGAAGCAGGCCCTCCGGAAGAACCCAAAAGTTGTCAAATCGGAGGCGGACTTCAAGAGAAAATGGATTTCTTTTAAAAAAAAAATACAACCTGACGTTGTACAGAACTTTATGGACGGGGTAAAGAGGAAGGTGCGAGCATACGGCCTTGGGCTCGAAGTATGAATAAAAAGAAAATGCCAAAAGTTGTTTAATAGTTTTTATTTTACTGTCTAAAATTTTCAAAAGGATCGGTCGCCGTCCGGCTTGCCCACTTGGTGTTGTCTAGTCGGTGTCCTCGCGAAGAATGAAGTTTGCCTCAGAAAGATCCACTGTTTATGCTCTAGGCAAATATTCCCATTCGTTCTTTTTCTATTCCTTTGTTCACGGAGACTTTACATCTTACGATTTCCCCTACGTTTCTCGTCGATAAGTTGCTCGTTATTGACAGCTCTGTTCGGGAAAGCACATAAATGGACAGAACAAATGTATGAGAAAATGGAAATGCTTACAATTTTCAATAATTTAAACCATATACACACTATGGGATTGTAACGTATAGCACATAAAACAAATCTTGGAGAATTTCTGATTCGTTTGGTATGCAAATCGCCAGAATCCGTTCACGGCAAAAATAGTTATTAATGTTAACTTTATTTCATAAAAACGTGACATGTTTTCTGATGAATGATTCTGCATCCTTGATGAAAGACGTAGTTCTACGTCAAAACACTTATAGAGCAATTTAACGTCAAGTTCTAAAAATTACCAGTGACTCAAACTTGAAATCGTACTCCACCATGCAGATCTCTTTTCCCTTCTTTTGAAAGTCGAAGACAAGCTTTCGGAACATTCTATTTAGAAAAAGTCATATTGTCATATGAAAGTGAAAAGGTTCGCTATTTGTTTTCAGAATAATGGTTTTTATTTCTCTAAAAATGAAAATTGATATAAACTTATATTCGTACGCTGGTTGAAATCTCAACTCGATTTCGAAGACGTTGACCATTTTCAGATTTCCATCATTAGTATGGTATCCCTCGTTCATTGCAACTATCTTTAGCTGTCTTTAGCCTGTTCTACGAGTGTTTTGGTGTGTTCGGAAGGTATATTTGTATTTTTTTTTTCATCAAGTAGTTTTTAAAATCGTAATTTTTTGAAATTTTACGGTTTCTAAATCTCCTACACAGATAACTTCCTTAGTTTTTTACTGGAATTGAGGTCGGGAGATTGTGGAGGAATATAAATAACTTTTGAGCAATTGTAATGTAACCATGTGCGAACTTTATATGTTTTGAGCTCTGGGTTATTGGCTTGGAAAAACTTGAATCTTCGATTCCATCCCATTTTGTTCACATTTTGCTTCTATTTTCCTTCAGAATGTTCGAGTAAACATTCTGATCCACACGATGAACGATTACGAGTTTGAGTCACTGTCAGTATTAAAAAAAATGAACTAAAAATAGGTGGGTTATATCTATGATATAACCGCAAGGTTGAAGCGGGACCACCGTTGGCATTAGTAGCATTTGTTTGTATTGATAATATTATTGATTTAATGAAACAATTATCGAATTCATTTGGATTTAGCATATTTGCTTTGCAAGTAAAGAGTTTAGGCAGTTGCCATGTAAGAACAATTCATAAATTGTAATGGATTACGTTACAGATTATGTTCTTCGTTATAACTACAGATGTTATAAATTTCTTCGAACAATGCAAATAAATTATTAAAAATGAACTGAGGCACTGGATAGAACTATTTTGTTACATTCTTTTTTCTCTTGAGCAGTGGTCTTAATGTTTTGTCCGACACTGTATTTGTAATTGCGGTTTCCCGAGGGACCTTGGTTTAGATCTCTGTGTGTAAAACACATTTCGGTGGGGACAAAAATACCCCCAATTTGCATGTATTTGCAAAGCAGATTCCCCCAATCACTTTAATTTAGAAGTCTGTGTTGGGGAAATCGTAGATCGGGCCACTCAAAACGTGGCAGTTAGGGCGTTTAGATAACGTTTGACATTTCAGAGTTATTGTTTATTGTAATTTCATTTTCATTGTGCCGCCACCGCCCGCACCAAAATTTTGGCTGTATCTCTCTGGATTTCAACCGCTGATAAATGTTGAGGATGTTAAATTGATTATTTCCCGCTGCCTGAACGTCACTGAGCCAGCTGACGTAGTGCGTCTGGTTGCAAAAGATGCCGACGTGACTAAATTGAGCTACGTATCTTTCAAAATCGGCCTGAACCCTTCTTACCGGGACATTGCTCTCGACGCTTCTACGTGGCCTGCCGGACTACTGTTTAGGGAGTTTATGGAGCATTCGACTAAGCGTCGTCCGGATAGGGTCTCTGCTGAGATCCCTTTAGACAACGCTATGGGCCCGATTCAAGCTTAAGGCGATGTCGTGTGAACGGTGGAGATCATCTCGTCTCCACCAATGGCGAGTATTTTTTATTTTCAATTGACGATCCCGTACAAATGCTTCGCCCGTTGCAGCCGAATGATGATACTATACCCGTACTATGTGAACATGATGGTCGTGACGTGCTATGTTTCGCCGATGTCCAACGAAGCGATATTGTGAGAAATTCTGATGTGGGGCGTTTTTCAATGGAAGGCGGAGGTGCTTGCACCTCCGTCAGAGGCGAGTATTCATCTGTTGGTAATTCCGGTGACGGATCACCATCCGTGCAATCGTTTCAGCCCTCTAATCGCGGGGAAGTGTGTATGTATTTCCAAAACGTCCGGGGACTACGTACTAAAATGGATGAGATCTTCCTGGCTGTGAGTGGATGCGAATACGACATCATCATTCTAGTGGAGACCAATTTAGACGAATCAATAACATCAGTACAACTGTTTGGTGATAACTACAATGTCTTCAGGAATGATCGGAACATTCATAATAGCACTAAAAAATCTGGAGGAGGTGTTCTCATCGCCGTTCGTCGTCAATTGGCTTCATCTCCTATGTGCAGCGCTGAGTTAGATTTCGAACTAGTGTTCACAAAAGTCCAAATCGATGACACGAACCTACTCATTTGTGCCGGATACATCCCACCCGAACTGCGTGCTAACGTTTTATATATGAGGCGTTTTGTCGATGCAATCAATAACGCTCTTGATTGTACCCGCGATGGTGATACAATCATCGTATGCGGTGATTTCAATCAAGCTAATCTCCTGTGGAAATCTGAAGAGTCAAACTTTGTAACTGCTGATACCAACATCGTGGAAACGGCAAGTGCCTGCTTGCTAGATAACATGGCCTTGATGAATCTGAAACAATTTTGCGGAATTTTGAATCCTTGGAATCACATTCTTGATCTCGTATTTTCCAATGCTGATTCATGTATTGTTCACGAAGCTGCTGTTGCAATAGTGAAAATCGATCGTCCTCATCCACCATTAGAAATAACACTCGTCTTTAGCGGCAGCGAGTCATTGTTTGAGCACGAAGACATTCCCCAACTGGATTTCAATCGCATTGACTTCGTTGCATTGAATGCTTTTTTGGCCGATATTGACTGGACAGATGCTTTGTCTTGCACTGATGTGGACCTTGCCGTGGAGAAGTTTAGCAATCCTATTTTACAGTGGCTTGCTTCTAACGTTCCAAAAAAGCGATTGCCTGCCAAACCGCCTTGGGGAAATGCACATCTTCATTTTCTAAAACGCAAAAAGAATGCATGTCAGCGTCATTACCGGAGACTACGAACCCCGGTCCATAAGCTCCGTTTCCAAATCGCTAGCGATGCATACAGGACTCTCAACTGTTTTCTTTATAAGCAATACGTTGCCAAAACGCAAAGTAGCCTCCATAGAAATCCTAAACGTTTCTGGAAATTTTTCAACTCTAAACGCAAGAGTATCGATGGTGTGCTTGCTACGGTGTCTCTGTTTGATGAAGTTGCAACTAATGCTTCGGATAAATGTGAACTCTACGCAAAGCATTTTTTAAGCGTTTTCAATACTGCTAGCGCGACAATGGGCCAAGCTAAGTCTGCTGCATCCGCTGTTCCGGGTAGTATGTGTGACTTGAGTCTACCGGTCATAACCGAGGAAATATTACATACTGCAGCAAAGAAATTAAAATCGTCCACAGCTCCTGGACCCGATGGAATTCCAGCTGTCGTATTCAAAAAATGCATTGAAATTCTAACTTCGCCACTGTGTCGCATTTTAAATCTCTCACTACAACAGAAGAAATTTCCCACGCTCTGGAAGGAATCTTATATGTTCCCTGTTTATAAGAAAGGCGATAAACATGACGTGCGCAATTACAGGGGAATCACATCTCTATGTGCTGGCTCTAAGTTGTTTGAGACTATCATGTACGGTCATCTATTTTCTCAATCGAGAGCTTACATCTTCACGGATCAACACGGATTCTACCCGGGTAGGTCAGTGACAACAAATCTGCTCCAATTCACTTCCGAATGTATTAACCACCTGGAGAATGGCAAACAAGTTGATGCCATCTACACCGATCTGAAAGCCGCCTTCGATAGAATTGACCACCGGATTTTGCTATGTAAGCTCTCTAAACTTGGTGCCTCGGCTGCTTATGTGGACTGGCTCAAATCCTACCTTTACGACAGGAAGCTTTGTGTAAAGATTGGCTCATATAGTTCAACATGGTTTCAAAACCATTCCGGCGTCCCGCAGGGCAGTAACCTCGGACCACTACTATTTTCACTCTACATCAACGATGTCTCAGCTCTATTGGGTGTTGGTTGTAGACTGATGTATGCTGATGACCTCAAAATCTATAACGTAGTCGACAGCCCAGCTGACTGCGTTCACCTACAATGCCTGTTAAATCTGTTTGTCGAATGGTGTAAACTGAACAACATGATGCTCAGTATTAACAAATGCTCCGTGATAACATTTTGTCGCTCTGCCAATCCGATCCACTGGGAGTACAAAATTGATGATATAGTTATTGAACGAATGCATCAAGTAACAGACTTAGGAGTTCGGCTTGACTCTAGGCTGACCTTCAATGATCATCGCTCCATAGCTATTGATCGTGCCAATAGATTGCTAGGACTCATCATGCGGACAACTAAAGAGTTCACTGACATGCATTGCCTCAAAACGCTCTACTGTTCGTTGGTTCGATCAATCCTTGAATCCTCGTCAGTGATTTGGAGTCCCTATCAAGCTATTTGGATCGACAGGATTGAACGCATACAACGACGATTTGTTCGTTTCGCCCTGCGCTTGCTTCCTTGGAGGGATCGCATTAATCTCCCTCCTTATATTGATCGGTGCCGCCTGCTGGGAATGGATACCCTTGAACAACGACGCTCTGTTCAACAAGCAGTCTTTGCAGCGAAGATTTTGAATGGAGAAGCTGACTGTCCCAGCCTACTTGCAAAAATGTCACTGAACGCTCCCACCCGGATTCAACGACGAACTCTGGATCAGATGCTGGCTGTTCCATTCCACCGCTCGCTATTCGGTTACTTTGAGCCGATGTCCACTATGACAAGAGCATTCAACGAAGTGTCACATTTGTTTGATTTCGATATGTCTTCGACAGTGTTTAGACAGAAAATCCTCCGCTCTAGACATCCTCCACATCATTAGGTTAAGTTATTTTCATTAAGACTATGAGTCAGATGGATTAATAAATCAAATCAAATCAAATCAAATTGAATTGTTTATCTAATAAAAAATAACATTTTATTCTTTCTGATAGATGCGTAGAAAAATGTCCTATCAATTGAATCAAACATCTTTCCGATCTATTAAGAAATGTTCGAATTATAAGCAATCGATTTTTTTTTCATTTTTCCTGCATGTTCGGTCTTCAGGATATCATTTCACCCCTCATATATTCCGGTTAGACGTAGTCCCACGTCAATACTGAAAAAATATATTTATCAATATGAAACTTAAAATCAATCATTAATAGTTGTAAATTGCATGACCTTTCGATCGTTCGATCGTAACTCCTAAACATATATTTTTATAATAATGGTGTATTTGGAAAAGTTGTTGAAAATTATAAGCAAATTCATAAAATTTCACGAACATGGCGGTATAACACAACAAACATAATAAAAGAGTCTATCTATATATAAAAATGGATTTCAGTTTGTCTGTCTGATTCTTATGGACTCGGAAACTACTGAACAGATCGACATAGGATTGGGATGTAGGAATCTGGGCGGGGTAGGTTCTTATGATAGTTCGAGACCCCTCTCTAAGCGGGGCTGCCGTAGAAATGAAACACAAAACTTCTGCATAACTCGAGAATTAAAGAAGCAAATGAAACCAAAATTGCCATATGGAGGTTTTAGGGAGCAATAACTATTTTTATGGTGGTTTGACACTCCTCCCCGCTCTCTAAACGGCGGCTCTTTTACAAACAAAACACCAATTTCTGCATAACTCAAGAACTAATCAAGCAAATGGAGCAAATGGAAATTTTGTATGTGAGGGTTTTTGGGTACAAGAAATGTTTCTATGATGGTATGACACCCCTCCCTTCTCTGGAATGGAGAGGGGGTTCCATAAAATAATACATATATTCCAACCAAACATGGCAATTGAAATTTTTCGGAAAACTCTGAATTAAAATTGGAAAATTCGAAAAATTCTAAGCGCATGTGTTTTACAATTACATATTGACAAGTGTTGTTAGTCCATTTGATGTTTGCGGTAACGAAATTGATCTTCGTTCGAAAGTGGAAATGGATTTTAAAGTGATAAAATGCACTCCTATATTGTCTTCCATATATATGAATAAAAATGGATCGTCGAATGAGTTGATAAGAGCAAAACTCGAGAAAGGAATTGTCCGATTTAGGGCCGTCTTCATTCTATCATATTGTCTGTATCAAACATTTATTCCATGTAAGGGAGAAACATGTTATTTGCAAGTGGATGAAAAATCTTCAACGAGTATTGTGTCTGAAATTAATCTGATAATATAATGTCGAGTTTTGTACTGAAATTTTATAGTACAAAATAATTTTAAAGGGTAGATTACAAGATCAATCAATGAACAGTTTTGCAATTGGACTCATGAACGTGCGCTTAGTAAGAAAACGTGAATGTGATAACGAAAAATAAATTTTGCGAAGTTTGCCGGGTCAGCTAGTTTACTATAAAAAAAGACAATAAATTAGAAATATTTTTTTTTAAATTTAACGAGAATGACTGCATTTAGAAGGAGATTAGTAAAGAGCTTTTTTTATTTCAAATCACATCAGGATTCATAATTCATGCCTAAAACGGATTGTCAACATACAAAAATTCCAGGTTTCGTAAATTCATAAAAATGCGATGTTCCACAAAGTTTGTCAAAAATAGTTTTACCATCTTGCACCCATTTTCTTAATTTTCTACATGACTTCTAATTAATATGAATTTTTTTAACAAAAATTTAAAATATATATATTTTAGATTTTGCAAATTTTTTTTTTTCTCAGTGTATATATTTTTCACGTTTGGTAATCAAAACTTTATAACCCTTTCTAAGACACTATTTCGGTAGGACTCATAGTTTTTGAGATATAAATTATCTAAAATCAATACGCCCTTTTCAAAAGTTATACTTGCGTCAAAAAATTCCCAAATGCTGTGGAAAACTCATATTTTATCCAACCCAAACGGAATACAAACTTTCATTCGAATCAAAAATACTCATGTTTTGTCATTTGTCGATTTCATTTGGAATTGCTCAATTCTCTGTCGAATAAGCATTTTTCCAAATAAGCGCATTTTTATGTTTCGAACAACTTGGTTTGATTTTCAGAATAAGATGTGTTTGCCTATATAAACTCATGATTCGAGTTCCAGTGTCAGTCTATAACATTTCTCAGATCCGATAAAAAAATAATTTTGTGCAAAGATGAATGAATTAATTCTCATTTTTTTTCCATTAATTCTTTTCAGTGTACGTTTCCAAAAACTATCATTGATTACTAGTGTAATACTAGAGTCAAAATCATTGGGAGAACTCTGCTCGAACTCATTGTTCATATCCTGTAATTATCACGATCAGGATAAAAGCGCACCATCTTTCGCAATTTGATATATACATAATAACCCCACAGTTATCCACAAGTTTATCCTTTATGTAAACAGCCTATCATCACGCAGCATAATCATAATGTGGGTGCTGATGGACTACTTCAAATCCGACCGATCCGTCATCCGTTTCTGACCGGTCATTATAGATGACAAGTGCAGTGGCTTTCAACTACCACTTCCTCCGTTCTGCATGGTCAACATGTATGGTTGGCACTCTATCAATCCAATGCATCCGCAAGAAGCGCCCATTGATGTTGTGAAGTGCTGTATCAATTTCATTAGCACGAGTGGACTACGGAATCTGCGTGGCTGTGACAATTTGTTATTTTTTCGCTGCCATCATCACAGTAATCAAAATGACATAAATTGAGTTATGGATGGGAACAATTTTAATTGAATTCACAGTGGACATAGTTACCACGATCAATTAGACATTATGTGGGCTGTGATTGTGCTGCACCTCATCTCATGTTTGCTGAAATGATTCGAACACCAAAAAAATATGATGCCCCACATAGAACGTACAATAATTTTCATTATTGACACATCCATACTCAACCCAAAAGTGCCACTTACGAATGTAAGTATTTTCATATCAGTCGCAAACGATGTCTAAATATTTTGTCTGCAGTTTCTGAATATCTATTTTATTACTTCGCGACACGGTTGACACATCTCGTACGCATCGAAGTGCAGTGCATTTTCCCAGCTGATGTCAATTCCCCTCCAGTTGCAGCCGTGTTTACAACCGCCAAAGGAACTCCGGATCGTGAAAATATTTGCCAGAACCTGGAGCCGCACGACCGAATACATACAGCGTGGAATGCGTACGAATGCGACCCAAACGAGCAATTATAATTAGTTTTATTTATGAACACTTCCATCGGCAATTATTTCTGTTTTCGCACTTTCCCCCAGTTCGAAAGTATGGAAATGGTAAAGTTCATCGGGGAAGAACGCAGAACGCAGAACCTCTACACCACTTGGAGCAATCAAAGTGAGAAGTTTCGGAGTTATTATTTATGGCGCTCGGTGCATTTCGCATGGATGCACATTTCGGTGGAATTCTCCAACTTCGCTGGTTTGGAATTTTCATTAACCTCATGCTTTGTTGCTCGGTTCGCGCGAGATAATGGCACGCATCGGTTAAAACCCCGGCCGGAGAAGGTCTGTCTAACATATGGCCAGCAACGGGCGGCGTGGAAAGATTCATGGAATGTGGCCTGTCTTTAATGCACTCTATGGTTTATTCCGTTGTCAGTGCATTCTTCTTGAGTAGTTTAAACTTGATCTAAATCTACCTCAATTTGTGAAGAACGTTTCATGAAGTATTGACAAAGTTGAAGCTTGAGGTTACACTACTTCTCCTCCTCCTTAAATGTCCTGCGTTGACCGGAAGATGTTCGAATTATGTTTGGAATTCAATTCACATAAAAATCATGTAAATGACGAAAGTCACGCCAGCTCGTCTTAGGCATGGACAGTATCATCTCAGATTGAATTGAGACGTTGTGGGTGTTAATACATTGGTCATTCGAGCAACTTTGCATACATGAAATCTTCAAAATATAATTAGACTACTTTTTGATACGGGCACAGTTTTTTTTCTCAATTTTCTACAAAAATTTCCAACTAAAATTGTGGATCAAAGCATGAAACGTAGAACATTGTTTAAATTTTCATAAAAAGATACTTTTGACGTAGGGTTATGTCTTTCATTTCTGTACCGGGGTGTAAGTTCAAAGTTTCGAAAACGAGAGAGTGACGCTGGAGTGCAAGGTTTTGCACGTTAATACCTCTTTACCGGCTGAATGGAGCGGTGTAATAATCACTTCATCCGAAAGATAAAATGTCAACGAGTTATTTGATTGTCACTTATTGGTCCAAAGAATTGTTTCAATAGCTTGAAAATTGCTTTGAAAGCAAGCTATTGAAATCATCATTGCTCATTGAAGATGATTGGTGATCGCAATGTGTTCCCAAACACGGACGCAAAAACTAGGCACCTGGAGAAACCATCATAGCGAATACATGCAAGCTGCGGATTCTTTTGCTCGCTTGCATTAGTGTTTGGGAAACCACAGCGGACACATGCAAGGCGTGAGCTTGAGCTTGAGCTTGGGAAGACTGTACATTTCGTAGTTGTTCTCCGTGATTGACCTGAATCAACAAAATTGCACGAAGAACACACAGAATGACGCTTGGGACCCGCAAATCATTCTCGTTGTGCAATTTTCGATTATTCGAGCTTTAAATGGTCAATAACGACGCCGGCCACGTCGTTACAGTCACCAGGGAAAGGGAAGGAATGTTAGTATAATAACCACCGCCCGAAGGCCAGAAGGGTCGCCTCTATAGCGTGGTTCCCTAGCGATCATCATGGAAGGGATAGATGTTAGTGGGAAGAGGTGGGAATCTGGATTCACTGTGGTAAGTGATGTGATTATGTGAACACGAACTATCGACTACTCAACAAAACGAAATTCTGAAAATCGCATATCTCCAATACACAGCAGAGATTTTTAGGTAACCTGTAAAATGGATTGGAACGGTTGAATATTCTATTATTTATCGGATGTATTTTTCGAAATCCAATCGCGACGGCTTAGTATTATTTCTAGGAAACCTTGAGAAGGTAACTGGATTTTTCCAATCGACACAGCAATATGTTCAGCACTCTTCAAAAACCAATCAGAGCGGTTATATGTTTCATTATTCATCACGCGTACGCTTTATAAAACTCCAAATGCGACAGAGGAGAGTTGTTCTTGAGAAACCTGAGATGGTAGCCGAAAAACAAATTCGGCAATATCAATCAGGCCGACGATATATTCCGTTAGTCATCGGGAAAACTCTTTATCGAACTCTAATTGTGACGGATTATTAATGTATAAACTGAATCTGTATTCGTTCATAATCTGATATCAAGGATTCGGAACCAATTATCGCGCTCTGCTGCAAAAATAAAATGTTATTGCATATATTTTTTCGGCATCACTGTAACGCACCTCCGAGACCTCACTCGACTGCCCATCAGTCGGTACAAAATGCGGTGCTCAAATAAAATTGTTTCCACGAACAGGAATGAAGTAAAACATTATTGATGACCGCAAAATTAAAGAAAATGAGCCATTTCATCTCGACACGGTTACATTCACAAAACGTATAAGTTTAACTACAGATGAAACATAACTTCAATTAAACATATCATTATCTATCAGTATGCCAGTGTGAACATAAAAAATAATCCGCCAACAACAGAAATTCGAAATTTGAATTTAACACTCATCTGGAATATTTGCATTGTGAAAAATAATATTTCTGAACGTTTGTAAAACAAAACGATCTAACCAAAACGCATCGCAAGGTAAATACTCCCGTAACCCCTCTTCAACGATCACACGTAGCATCAGAGACACTCGTCGCTGCTCACGCAGAAATGAGATAAAATATTTGTAGCCATTATCGTGTCGTCGCTCGTTTCATAATTTTACGAACTAATTATACCAAATCCTATGAAAATTATGGATTGGACATGCAATCTCATTCCTCTACAGGCAGTAGAGATGTGCCATCCGCTCATGAGCTGTTCATTCGAATCGCTTCATCATAGTGAGCGGATTCGGATCGGCTCGCAATCAAAAAAACGCAGCTCATCAGCTCATTACGGAGCTGGAGCTGATGAGCTGTTGAGCTGATGAGCTGCTGAGCTGTTGAGCTGCTGAGCTGTTGAGCTGTTGAGCTGTTGAGCTGTTGAGCTGCTGAACTGTTGAGCTGCATAGCTGTGGAGCGCAAAAGCTGCAGAGAGTGAATTGCGAGACGCGAAAGGATTTTTCGTCTCCCGCGCTTCATGGCATGACGTCAGTTTGTTTTCGTGTATCCCTCTTCGTACTTTAGCTTTAGCAGAGATGCCAGATAGGAAAAAAGGTTTTAGTTTTAAAGATATTCAATCGTTCGTTACATCATTAAATTTTTCTTATAAGGCCAAACAAAATAATAAACATTATTACATGCTTGTAAATAAATTTTATATATTACATTGTTATTTAAACATTACTGTGGAAACACATACATTTATTTCCGCGTGTTGAATCAAAACAATTCAGAAAACCACCCGGCATAAATGTTGATGATTGATACTGGTCCTTTTGTTACCTTTGTGATCGTGAATAATTATTTCTCGTTGCACCTATTAGTGGATTTATTTTTATATCCTCGGATGCAAAAAAAAAAATCTCGATGGTTTTTTCAAAAAACGTTGTCTCGGCCAATATTCCTGGAGGCATTTTATTTGGCTACTGCTGGTTTTTCTGTTGTTTAAGTTCAGCATATCCTATGTTGGATTTCAGCATTCAGTATTTGTTGTATATTATATTATTATAATTCATATCAGTTCTAGTTTTTGTACAATTACAAATTAAATTCGTTTATTATTTGCTTTCCGTCTATTAAGAAAATGCACACTATGTAATGTCCCATGGTGATTACGTTTCATATGCAATTGTGTGGACAGCTGCAAAATTCAACTGAGCTCAAGAGCTGTTCCAAATGAACAGCTCATTTGTATGAGCTGAACGGCTCTGAGCCGCTCACCATGATGAGCTGATTTGCCCATCTCTAACAGGCAGAAACGAATTAAATACAGATCGCTGACGCTAACTTCAACAAATACAAATGAATCTATTTTACGGGAGACAAATCAATTGCATTCGCGATAAAGGAATGTAAGAGATGCAGAGAGAGGGAAATGGAGAAACATGAATATTGAGAGAAAGAGAGAAGGTAATTTGTAGGGACTTAGCTTATCGAATACATAGCCATCAACGTCCTCCGATGCGACCACTCGCGCTCTCGCTACAATATTCACTCCGAAAACTGCACCGCACTACACATACACACATAACCGCATGCTTCGATGACTAAAAAAATGGACGTAGCACGCCAAATCGCCGAACAAGAAATCGATCTTCTATCGCACATCTTCTCTATATTTTTCACACAACTGAAACAAAAAACAAAATCGACTACTTCGGATTATTTTAGAAAGATCACTTTTTCCATGACTTCACTGATTCTTCAGAGTAAAATTAAACCATAATAAACAAACAACGGAGCAACCGAAAACCACATCCGCACTCGTTGACTGCTCTCCACGACCTCACAGCGGACACATGCAAGGCGTGAGTATCTACTTTTACTCGCATCAGTTTCTGATCTGCTTTCGCATGGATCAGTCATAAAAATTGTTTGCGTATGAATGCGTTTGAATGTATTTACGCATTCGACTTGGTGTTCCCGTGATGCAATCCAATTGTCGAATTTACGCAAAGCTCAGCTCATGCGACTCCTACATTAGAGTTCAGAACCACAAAAGTGATGATGTTTGTTTATTCTACGCACTGAAAAGCAAGATTCGGTCGTGATTATTCATTTTATTTCTATTTAGATTTATTTCAACCATTAAATGTCTTCAGTATATGGTAAGATAGTTAGGGCCTTGTATATGCACGATGATATCAACACGCGATTGGATCAAAGTCACTGATAATCTTCGAGAATTTTGTATTGATAATGTATGGGTCGATACAAAATGGATTTGCAGTATGATTAGCGCAACACATGCTACTTATCGTTTATCTAGTTGAAAAAAAAATATACTTACAATACTTATACCAAGCCATTCTTCAAAATAGACATACCAAATTGTAAACTGGCGATTCCCTAACCTTTTTAGCGCAGAAAGAATACGTGAAACCGGGAAATTTGAAGATAAATTCTGATTTTTCTAAAATAATTTAACGACCAAAAAACAAAACATCATCATTTTACTCGCTGCACTCGTCAATAGCAACAGTTCCTGTGCTGCTTTCGCATGGAACAATCATGAAAAATTACCACATCACGATAAAAAAGAAATGAATTTTATGCAAGGTTATATAACCTTTGTTATAAAACTTTGTTTCGTTTTCACCGTGAAGTGGCGCCCTCAGTTTCTATTCTGCGCATGGAGTGATCATGAAAAATCTCGTGTTATTTTCACGAAAACAAAAATGAATCATGTATCAAACATCTTCAGTTGCTTTTACAAGGCCACTCAAATTCCATCGGTTCTTTTCGGAACCACCAACAAGTTCGAAAGAGTCCTACGTCTACCTTGCGATTATATCACAGATATAACCCATTTCTTGTTTTTTTTTAAATTTATACAGAGAATACATTTTTTTTATAATTAAAATTCATGTTTTGAATTTCCATAAACAACTACAGGGCGGACTCGGATATATACAAACTTGATCATATGTGATTCGATTATTTACAATTTTGGACTCGATTATATAGAATTTAAAAAAAAAAAATTTTTTTACATTTTTAAAACGACTTGTTCTAAGAAAAATGTAACCTTTGAACATTAAGGTGGAATTTAAGTGGCTATTAATTATACAGCGGGGTAAAAATCGTGATTTTTGAAGATTTTGCTTGAATTTTCACCAGGAATTGTTCATATCGATATTGAAGCGAAATTAGGAAAGATAGAAGTTGGGAGTCAAAGAACAAATTGTAGAGTAGTTTGAGGTGGTTTTATAATTTAATTGATAAAAACAGGTAAGTTTAATATGAATTTTTGGGATAAAATTCAATATTGCACATTAAAAATTACTAACTTTGAAACATTCACTTTCAAAGCGTTATTTAAATTCACTAATTTAGATGTTCCACTACAATACTCTGTACTAAATTTTCTCATCTTTCAAATGAAAGCAACAGAATTGGCTTATGCTTCGTACTTTTTAGTGTAGAGCCAGTTCGAGGCAACAGAGTCCGAAACAAAACAAAAGTACTATAGCTCTGTCATTGTTGAAATTCGATCATATGCGTAGAAGGGTTTCCTTCATCAAATATGATCATCTGTCACCTCCCCAGAGATTCTGGAAAAAATATTTTTTTCATGTAAGAAAGGTATTTTCTGGGATGGGTATTCTGGGATCAATCAAAAATTAAATTCATCTTTTATTTTCAATAAACGAAAAATGTATGCATAAAAAACGAAGGAAAAACCTTTTTTGACTCGATTATATACAATGAAAAGAAATCGGAGACTGTATATAATCGAGTCCGCGCTGTATATGAATAGTCCATACAATTAACAACAAGTTACCCATACATCGAAAATTGGGAATTTTATGAGAAAAAAAAATTCACTAACAACAACTTTTTCATGTTTTCTTTGAAAAAATGACTACTTATCCTATTTTTTCCAAAGTCAAGACAGCGATGTCGATGTCAAAGATTTAGATCTTTTTAAAATATGAACTTTTGTCGAAGAGGTCAACTTTCTATCCCTTAAGGCGCGTCCACATTAGGCCGAATGATGCCGATCGGCCTGTACCAGGTGGCATATTCGGTTCGTTATGTAATGTGGACGCCCCATCGGGTGCACGAAGCCGAAGTCTCATCGGATGCACGAAGCCGTCACGAACACACAAAGCACAATGTCGTTAACGCTAATTTACTTCGTTTTGTTTTGGTTCGACTTTCTCGAACCGAACCCACTTGTTTCGGGTTGGGTTCGGTTTGATTTGAGTCGGTTTTCGGCACGTCGGCAAGCCCGGGCGGTAAGTCCACATTTAGTCGGCTTTACCGGGCAGCCAAGGCCGATTGGAGTAATGTGGACGCGTCTTTATAGTTTCTGGGATACATGACAATTTTGTATGGAGACTCCTGAAAAATTAATGTTTTACTAGGAACATTTTTGTGTGTAAATTCTCGCGTATGGCATGTTCTTAACATGTTTCTAAACATACTGCTATACCAAGTATATTGCCCTCGAAGGAAACTATATTGAGAAATAAAAACAGCGATGCTAAAAAAAATGATTGTTTGCATTAAAAATCCCGGGACTTTTCAGCCCAGAATTTAAAATCCCGCGCCTTTTCAGCCCATGTATCTTGACTTGACTGACATGCACTTAACCCGCCAAGATGAAAAGGGTCAGACTCTATTGTGATCATCATTTTAGTGGAATTTGAAGAAAATTGTAATCAGTTAGGTGTTATTACATATTTAGAATCCCATTTTTACCTCTTTAGAATCCTAAATAATATTCCTCTGAACCAAATTCCATTATCTATCTTGAAATAGTAAATCGCAGTAGACCACGCGCTTCAGCTGGATGAAAATATTCCATTCGTACTTGAACTGTGAAACTGAAAAGATGGAAAAAGCTAATTTCTGCAAGGGTGGCTTCATTGCTGTACTGCTGCTCTTGGGAGCCGTCGCCTCAAGCCCACTCCATGATATCGAAGAAGCAATTACCGTTCCGACCATTCAATTTCTGAGCAAGACAGTCGATCAAGACGTCTGCACTGCGTATCAAGTTCGGGGACGGCTCTTCGTCACATCAGCTCGTTGCTTGGGAGAGGATCACAGGTGAGTTGGTCTATTGGAAGTACATTACATTTGTCTGGTCTAGGAGTATCCCTAGATGAACTTATATGACTTTTAAAATCTGGTCAAAAGCGCTGTTCGTAGCGTTGGTCATCATTTCTATGATTCCTTGAATGAGGATGATCTGTTTCGATTAGAATGACCATTTTAGAAGATTTATGAATTCAAATGTGTGGTTCAGTTGCCCATAGCTATCAACGCCTTTTATCAAATTATCGGTTGCTATGGTAAATTTCTTCTCACTTCCAGCGCAATTCAACAACTAACCGCACTAGATGTCTTCGACCAAGGAAGCCGCGATATAAAAGCATTCGCAATTCGTGGACCAGAATCGGAAGCCTGTGAGGACATTGCACTTGTGTTGTACAATGGTCCATTAGGAACGGAGTCAGAATCGGCGGTGCCCGACCATAGCAGCGGTTTCGTCGCAGCATTCGGTCTCGAGCCACTGGGACGGTTCGAGCGTGAAGATGATGCGGAGGCAGCTGCGGCTATCATTGGGTTCAATTTGATTGGCTCGATCATGGCTCTGTTCAGCTCGATGCTGTTGATGAAATGAGCGGAAGTTCCTCAAAAAGTATGGCGTATTGTTCGGCAGAGGTTAAAAAAAAACTTATTTAAATGTATTGATATAGAACAAATAAAATATTTATGGTAAACGAGAAGTAAGATGTTGAATAACTGTTGAATAAACTGAAATTAATTTAATTAAATGAGTATTATGTTGTCTGAAAGTTTGCTAAATTGTATATTGTGGTTTCTCAAAAAAAAAAGAATAATACAATTCCATTACACAATTCGAGTCGAATATTTTTTTCCGTATAGCTATGTGATAGACTAACGTATAGTTTGGACAAACGCGAGAATTTACACACAAAAATGTTACGAGTAAAACATTATTTTTTAAGGAGTCTTCATACGAAAATGTTTTATATGCAAGAAAGTATAAAAGACAAAAAGTTGACGTCTTCGACGAAAGTTCGTATTTTAATAAGATCTTAAACGCTATCTTAACTTTAAACAAAATTAGGATTAGTTACGTTTTTTTAAAACAAAACATGAGAAAGTTGTTGTTAGAAAAACTCTGTTCCTGTAAAAGTGCCCATCTTCCGAATGTATGGATTTTTTTAAATACAATCATCTATACATTGAAAATTAAATCAAATAATACATATTCAAGAATTTCAAAACTCTCCGTACTTATCAATAAACGAATGAGCCGCCGAAGGATGCCGCCCAGTGAACGTTTCTATATTTTTTCTCATATCATTGATCTTCTTCGGTGAAATCTATATATTTCAGGAGGTGATAGAGGATCATATTTGATGAAAAAAATCCTTCTACGCATATGGTCAATTCTCAAATAGGGCCGAGTTGTTGAACTATTCTTTAGACTAATTGTGTGTCTTGAACTGACTCTAATTTAGAAAGTACACTACTTATAATAATTATGCTGCTCATTTGAAAGATACAGTAAAACCTGTTTTTGTGCGGTTTTTTTGTGCCAATTTTTTTTGTGCGATTATTTTTGTGCGATTTTCTGTTCTTGTGCGGTTTTTGTGCGATTTTTTTTGTGCGGTGTATGAAAAGAAGCATATTTGACGAAGTTATCGTCCATTTAGTTCTCTTCGATGGTTTATATGCATTTCAGTGCGAAAAAAGCATATTTGCGTCTCAATTATCCACTTCTGAAATCATTCCTCTCCTCTCATCAAATGCTTTAAGTTTTTCTAAATTTTTGACATGATATGATTTCTAACTGCAACACGTTTCGACATGCAACTAAAAGCACAAAACAATCACGCGCAACCGAAGAGGCAAAGTGTCCCATCGCAAAGCAGGGAAACAAAAGGAAATTGAACGGTAAATGGCGTGGATTTGGGTTATTTTCTTGGGGGAAACTTTTTTATGCGGTCCCTATCTACCGCACAAAAACTGTTTTTTTTCAAAATGTGTACCGAACACGATTTTATAAAGCTGCTGATGAAGTTTTGCACGATTTTTGTATGCGACTTTTTTTTGTGCGGTCTCTATCTCTCGCTCAAAAAAAGGTTTGCCTGTAAGAAAATGTTTGCGTAGAATGCATTTGTGAAACATTTAAATTAATGGAACTAATTAACTTTTAGGGGTAAAGAAGAAAGTTAAAATTTTATGTTTTTCATGAGTTTTTATAATTTTTTCAAAAATGCATGATAAACTGGATTGATTGTTTCTATCAACCATATTGAAGCTCTTCTACCACTCTACAATTTCTTCCTCGACACCACAATGTTATCCTTCATGTTATCTTCCACTAATTTGAATGTTTCACAACAGAATTCTTTGCAAAATGTCCTCAAATCAAAGCAATTGAATTGTGCTAAGCTTTTAATTAAAGTCAGTTTGATGCAAAAAACCGGTCTAAAGGAAAATTCTATAATTCTTTCGTAGTTTAGATTTGACCATAAGCGTGGAGGATTGTTTTTAATCAAATATGATCCTTTATCTCCTGAAGTATTTGCAATTAGCTACCTAACAACGTGAATTTGACCTTATTTTAAACAGATATAATGGTTTTCGATATTTTATTATATATTTTTAATATTTTATGAAAATGTTTGTTAACAGTTTAAAACATTTCTTTCAATTTCAATAGAGAGTTAATTGATTTCTCAAAAACTTGTTTCAATCAGGATTCAAAGCTATGATTTCTTGAAAAAAAAAATCTTTAAAAAATGAGAAGGGGGGGACTGGGCAGCGGCTGGTTAATTTGGTGTTGAATTGTTGTCTACTAAACTGTTCGAATTTTATAAGTGATGTTTTGATAAGGATTTAAGGGGAGAAAAATAAAAAAAAAACGTAAATGGAATTTGGGAGAGACTAAAGAGCAATGCAAATAACTTTTAAGGCAAGGTTAGTAAAAAAAAATCAATGAGTCATTAATTTTTTTGATGTAATTTCTCCCCGTGAGCATTTTGCCATCTAGACACTTAAAAAATATATTCCGGTGTGAGCAAAAAACTACACTCGACACAAAAAAAACAGGAGCAAAATGCGACATCGAAAATTTTGATTGATTTTTGAAACACTGTGGCCCTGATTCTCGAATACACTTCACGATGGAAACGAAATAAACGGCACGCCATTGAACTACGTTTTACGAGTTAGTGAAGTGTCGAAGATAATGATGAGTTTTCAGGCAGAATGAGCACTATTCAAATAAAAAATCATTAATGAAAATTATCTTCTTCGTATCAAACTGGTATTCAATGTGAGTGGAAAACTTTGTTTTCTTCATGTGGTATAATAATCCCATACAAAAAATTCATCTGAAGATAGATGTATCGAGTCATATCGACGCATGTGAATCGCTGCTGAATCGCAACAAAATCGACCCGTTTCTGAAGCGGATGGTGACTGGCGATGAAAAGTGGGTCACTTACGACAACGTGAAGCGCAAACGGTCGTGGTCGAAGCCCGCTGAAGCGGCTCAGACGGTGGCCAAGCCCTCATTAACGGCCAGGAAGGTTCTGCTGTGTGTTTGGTGGGATTGTCAAGGAATAATCTATTATGAGCTGCTTCCCTATGGCCAAACGCTCAATTCGGACCTGTACTGCCAACAGCTGGACCGCTTGAAGGTAGCACTCATGAAGAAGAGGCCATCTTTGATAAACAGAGGCCGCATTGTCTTCCATCAGGACAACGCCAGGCCACACACTTCTTTGGTGACGCGCCAGAAGCTTCGGGAGCTCGGATGGGAGGTTCTTTTGCATCCTCCGTATAGTCCGGACCTTGCACCAAGTGACTACCACCTGATTTGTCCAAGGCGAACGAGCTAGGTAGTCAGAAGTTAGCCACAAAAGAGGCCTGTGAAAATTGGCTATCCGAGTTTTTTGCCAATAAGGAAGCGAGTTTCTATAACAGGGGTATTATGAAATTGGCATCTCGTTGGGAACAAGTCATCGAACAAAACGGCACATATTTGACTTAAAACAGATGATTGTAACTAATTTTATGAACGAATGAAAATTCAAAAAAAAAATACCGCAGGACTTTTTTGACAGCCTAATATCTAGTAGTCTTGATATTATTATTCCAAGTTTTGAGGTTTTTTTTTTGAATGGGTTTTTCCCTAACTCATGCGGCTGATTAGTCTCAATATTAGAAGACCACAACTGATAAGTACACCCAGGATTTTTTCGCACGGGGGATACCTACCTCGTAAAAAACGCGTAAAAAATACTGCGTTAATTGGAAAATCCGCGTGAAAAAACGCATGATTTCAAAAAACTGCGTAAAAAATTCCGCATCAATTGGAAAATCCACGTAAAAAAACCAGGTCACCTGAAACCCACCTAAGATTTATGTGCGGCACTAATTTCCGTCACATGCACTAATAACATGAGATGGAACCAATATCCGGTAACTATCCGGTATTCGGCCTATCCAGTCAATATTTGCTATCCGGCCGGATACCGGATATTAGAAAATGTAAATAAGTTCTCATTAATGCAAGATAAACCATAACAAAATAACCCATTAACATCATTCATACATGATTAAAAACATTGCCTAAAATTTATTTTTCGTTATCACATTCAAGTTTTCTTACTAAGCTAACGTTCATGGGTCCAATCGCAGAACTGTTCATTGATTGATCTTCAATTACCCCCCTCTTAAAATTACCCTTTACTATAAAATTCCTAGTACTTCTATTAAAACTCAGATTATTATTTTTTTTTTCAGATTATTTTCAGACAAAATTCTCGTTCAAGATATTTCAACCACTTACAAATAACATGTTTCTACGTGTGGAGGCGATCTGGCGTAGTGGTAACATCCATGTCTCTCACGTTAAAGGTCACGAGTTCAATCCGCACTCCCGACATTCTTCCAAAAAAATGGAAGTAAAAGTGACGAACCAGCCAAATGAGTTGAAAATCACTATAATACAGATATAAAAAAAAATGTTTCTACGTTACATGGAATAAATGTTTGATACAGAAAATATGATGGAATAAAGACAGCCCTAAATCGGACAATTACTTTCTCGTGTTTTACACTTATCAACACATTCGGTGATCCATTTTTATTTATATAGGTAGAAGAAGATATGGGAGTGCATATTATCACATTGAACTCCTTTTCCACTTTCGGACGAAGGTCAATTTCTCCCCTTTTTAGAGAGGGGGAAGGAGTGTCATGCCGCAATGAAAACATTTATTGCTCCCTAAAACCTCCATATGTCAAATTTGGTTCCATTTGCTTGATTAGTTCTCGAGTTATGCAGAAATTTGTGTTTCATTTCTATGGCAGCCCCCCTAAGAGAGGGGGATGAGTATCTAACCACCATAGAGTCATTTATTGTACCCTAAAACCCATAAACGTTTTGTGTATTGTGCATCAAATTTTAATGTCCAATCTCTTTAATTTTATAATATATTTAGTAGTTTTAATGTATAATGATTAAACATTATTGATTGAGAGAAAACAAGTGTAGCTCAGTATACAACGTGACATTTTTGATTTAGATCGTATTGGTTTGGAAATATTAGGCGATTTGCTTAGGTGGTCCAAATTCCCCCCTTTTCCTCTACTAATATGCTCTGAGGGAGCATAAGTGAAAAAAGTAAGCTGAGGGAGAAACGCGTTGGATGGAAAATCCGCGTAAAAAAACAGGGGAAAAATATGGGTGAATACGATTGAACTAGACAACCCCCGAATCACGTCCTACTAAAATGAACCTTTTTTTAGACTAAGAAATATCATGGAGCGCTTGCTCTGAACTGACACTCAGTTTTGACATCTAGCTCATAAGAAAACAAATGGTTTAGCATGAGGGATATTTCCCTCACAGTTGCAGTAAATTTGTGTAAGATTCTACTCATTGTCGTGTTACTTTTAGGCGCCCTTATCCCGAGGGCCATGCCACAAGATGAAGAAGCAATTATGATCTCGACTTTCCGGTTTCGAAGCAGGACTGATCCCCAAGAAGTGTGTACAGCATATCGAGTTCGAGATCGGCTGTTTGTTACTTTGGCTCACTGTCTAGGAGAAGATCCGAAGTGAGTGTATAAGGAAGTTCTATTGACCAAATCAGAACCATTTTTCGTTATTTTATACGAATGTGGATTTCCGATTTACGTTGTTTATCGTTACCAACGGTATGCATTAAGCACGATTGCTGTGATTATTTTTCAGAGCAATAAACCAACTAGCAACGTTAGATATTGTAGGACAAGGGCTGCAAGAGATTCGAGCTTCCATCCTGCGTGGACTCAACTCAAATACCAGTGAAAGCATTGCAGTAATTGTATACAATGATCCGCTGGAAAATGATGCTATTTTCGACCATAAAGGTATTTTCGCAGCTTTCGGTTTGACTCCTGTGGATCGCTTTGTACGAGAGGCCCCCACTAACGTGGATGATCAACTGTTGACGGAAGCCAGAGAAATTTTCCAGGTATGACGAATCTACTAGCAAAAATGTCATCTCTAATGTTTATACTCTTCTTACAGGACCTAATGCCATACCGAACGAAACAATTCGAACCCTTGTCGGATGAGGCAGTGCGCAGTATATTATTATATCTGTCCTCCGCAAGTGAGCAAGTGAGCAAATATTCCAGTGAAAACGACGCATACGTGAGCATTTGGTACGATACGGAGGGAAACTATTTACGTAGTTATCTGCTTCCGATCACCAAATATTGTTTCTACTCGGGGAATGTTTCGTACGACTCTGTGCGTTCTGTGCTGACTTATTTGGGGATTGTCAAACATTATCTGGATACAGATGGATCCTGGTGGCCGCGAGCATCACTGAACAGTACAGATCTTAAGACTACAATCTTGCCACTCAACAGTACGGGGAATCACACCGGATGTAGCAACCTAAAATTCGATTTGGCGGAGGATATTCCCCTCCCCATGATGCAGTTGGACGATGACTCGAAAGCAATCATTTCACTGTGGGTTCCACTGAAGCCAAAACAAGTGTACGATCCCCGCTCAAAGTCTTCATTGTCTATTTTGCGAATTTACTACGAAACGATTCGCCATTGCATTTCAGCATCAAAGCGAACTCGACAATTGTTTTCAAGCCGTTTTGCGAGATGGATCGACAAAAATTTGACAAAACATTTGTTAGATGACGATGAGTTCTATCCCGGATTAGAGTCGGTTCTTCGAGTGAAGAAAACGCTGGAAAAGGATATTGCGGAAGAAACCAATGCCACTGACTTAGATAAACTGGGAATCGACTCCAGGGGGTTCTTTGCGAATCTTTTCGGCGAGAATAATAATACGTCATACGGGGATTACGAGGACGAACATTCAATCTACCAAAAACGAAAGCTAATTGTCATGATTGTGGCATTGATTGGATTTATCTTTGCTATGTGTGTAGTAGTGGTTATTATAGTAAAAATAAGACAAAACATGAAGACTATGAACCGGAAAGCTGGAATGAGACGACGAAATGCGAAGCAGTACAACAGACAAACGACTGACGAACCGGAAAGGGAAATGCTCCCGATGCCAACATCGCGCCAAACCAAGAGAAATTCTTCAAACATTAAAGGTCAGTATTTCAAAAAAGATCTTTGGTTTATCTCTCGACTAATGATATGCATACAAACAGTTTGGAAGCCATCAAACTCGAAGAAAACCTCGTCCAGCATGAAACTTACAAAACGGGAACTCATATTCACGGATTCCGACTCCGAGGATACGGAATTCGACGCGTTTTGTCCCAAAAGCATGTCGGCAGATCAAGTTCCATTGATCAATAAGAACAAAAACCGTCGAAATCGTTGTGGGGAGGGTTGTTTCTGTGTGAACTGCACGAAGAAGCGAGCTTTTCAGTCGAGCTCCGCATACAAATTGGTGAGCGAGGTAACCGAACAACCAGCATCCGGCTCAGGTGCGAATAAAACTGACGGAGAAAGGCGAGGGACGATTTAGTTAGTAAGTCTTCGTATACAGTCTTCAATTGAGACCATGCTGAATAAAGACACATTTTGATTTTTTTTCATTAATATTTTTCAAGTGATAGAATGAGGAGGACCTAAAAAAATTTATTGTATGATTATAGTTTTGGCAAATTAATTTGGGCACAATGTTCTACATGGACTAAAAAGTTCCGAGATTTTTAATGAGTTTTCAACATTTCTATTCCCTTTCGGAAGTCGAAATGAAATATGCCTCAGTGCCATTCTCAGACTGCCTATTGAACTCAGGAGTGTGGTAATGGATCCACGTTTCATCCATTGTCACAAAACGTCGAAAGAAGTCCACTCGATTACGCTTCAACAATGCCAAACCGGCTGTTGAATCATCAACGTGCCACTGTTTTCGGTCGACGGTCAGCAAACGCGGCACCCATCGTGCCGATTACTTTTACATGTCCAAAATGTCGTGCGAAATTCATCGCACTCGTTATTTTGAAATACCTACAGCCTCAGCTAACTCGCGTAACTTCACTTTATGATCGTTCAAAACGAGTTGATGCAATTGTTTTACGATTTCTGGATTCCACCGATACCGATATTTCACCGGAACCACCGATAAACCGTTGTTCTCGAAGGAGCAGAAGTGGAATAACATTTCGCCAACCACTACATTGATTGTTCAGGAGTTTTTCTCATCAAAAAACAATGTTTCATTAAAATATGATATTCCTCTTTTTCCATTTTCTATACGAATGATCAGGTAATGACACTTAAACAACTGTAGTTTGTGAATAAAGATATGAAACGTCATGAAACTTCGCACATAAGCTAGTTACAGATGAGACTCTCAAAATGAATCTTGTTCATTTTTCGGTGGCGCCATCTGTTGGAAAATCCCGGGACTTTTCAGCCCATGAAGTGTGCTGTCTTAATGATTATGTTCTCATTATCAATAATTTTTATGCGTTCCAATCTAAATTGACAAAGGTAATTTTCATTCTAATTTTAATAAAATTTTATTTTTTGTTGATTTTGAGATCCAGTACTACCCTAATTTGTGTTCAAATTTCTTCCTACATCTATTTTAGGTATATGGGATTTTTTCAGAATTTTTAGAGTGTTTTTCATAGTACAAAAAAAAATAAATACATTTTCAGGCATTTCGAAATTTAAAAAAAAAATATGACTTTGAGACCCAATTTTACTTTATTTACATTTTTATGTAAATGCGTTCATATGTGTTGTTTTTTCCACATGTAGCGTAATTTTCTTTTGAATTTTTAAGAGGATTGCGCGGAAATTTTTTGGCCTTTGAGCATTTTTAATTTATTTTGAATTTAGATACCCAGTACTGCTCTAATATTTATTTAAATTTTGTTTTTCATATGTCTTAATTTTGTCGGTATATTTAGAGCATCGCGCTGTACAAAGATTTTTGTTTTTCTCGAATCTTAAAATATATGAGATTATCTTTGGATTCATTGGATTCAGATGGTTTACCAAATTCATAGGAGTCAACAGTACGATACAACTCTGTGAGAAAAAAAAAAGTCCTCGTGGAAAGATCATTCGGATTAATGAGAAGAACAATTCAAAAAATTCAAATTATTATATTTTCTTATTTTAATCTTACAATTGAAAACCACGAATACAATAAAATAATCGATTTCAAGAAAATAAAAATAATAATGCAGACGATGAAGAAAATTATTTTGGTGTATCGCAATGCTCTTTAACATCCAGGAAAAATTACGCCACATGTAGAAAAAAGACACATACAAAAGCATTTAAATAAAAATAAAAGCAGAAGTGGGTCTCAAAGTTTTTTTTTTTCAAAATTTCTAAATGCCAGAAAATATACATTTTATTTTGTACCGCGTATTTACAATTTTTTTAGCGTTAGATTTTTTGATGAAAAACAGGAAGTGGGTTATATCTATGGTATAATCGCAAGGGTGACGTAGGACTATCGTTGATTTAGAGATCATTATGTGAAGTTGAATCTAAATCCATTCTGAATGAATGAATATTTGGGAGACTTTGAAAACGAGAGCGTAACGTTGGAGGCACAAGGTTTTATGCATCTAATATAGGATACGAAAAACCTTGTTCTGAAGAATAATCTTCAGAAGCTAACATGCTAACTGTACTTGATTGACAAATCACAAACCCAAATGTATTTGATCACAGTGTTACATGGAAAGAAAACATTCAAATAAACTCTTTAACATGAATATATTTTGAAAATTCCCAAAGGAACTGGCAGATTATTTTTAGTAACGATTAGATATTTCCACATTTTCCTCGATACTGGAAGCCCATCAGTGGTTAATGCCAACTCGATAACCACCTGTTAATAGCACTTGATTGAAACATATTTGGTCACAGTGTTACATGGATAGAAAACATTCAATTAAACTCTTTCACATGAATATATTTTGAAAATTCCCAGAGGAACTGGCAGATTATTTTCAGTAACGAGTAGATATTTCCACATTTTCCTCGATACTGGAAGCCCACCAGTGGTTAATGCCAACTCGATAACCACCTGTTAATAGCCGCGCGTGTATGTGTGTGTAGCGATGTCTTCCCAGGGAACCGTTTGAGGCATCACTCTCCTCCTGATAGATTCCCTTCTGGCCTAGGGTGCACAAACAGGCTCTTGGTGACACCGTTCATCCGCGCTTTCATGATAAATAAAGAGCTTCACCGCAACAGCGACAACATGCTCCAATCGCTGTTCAATTAGAACTGAGTGGATTTCCGAGCGCCGCTCGCTTATATACCGATTGGTGATTTCAATAGCCTGTTTTGAAAACAATTTTAAGACTATTGAAACAAGTTTTTGGATCAAAAAGTAACAAGTATATAACGCGTAGACATTTTATCCTTCGAATGAAGTGTTTATCATACCATTTCGTTCAGTTGTTTAGGAGCTATTAACGCTCAAAATCTCGGTCTCCGGCGTAACGCTTTCGTTTTCGAAACTTTGATTTTACACCCCGGTATAGAAATGAAAGACGTAGTCCTACGTCAAAAATTGTTTGAAGATATTTATCGATACACCTTAGGGGCTGTCCACATACCACGTGAGCAACATTAGGGAGGGTAGGGGTGACGAAAATGTCCACGCTTGTCCACGGTGAGGGGGAAGGGGTTTTGATAATGTCCACGTGAACACGTTAAGTATTTTTTTGAAGTAAAACATTCAACTTAGTAGTCAAAATTGAATGAGATCTGTTTTGTATTTACGCGATTTTTTGAACTTCACGCCCGCCCTGAGTACTCAGTATTCATCAATAAAAATACTGAACTGCCTGAGAGTGCTGCTCGGTCAAGCTTCCATATTTTTTCATATGACTGAACCTCTTTCCTGAAATGGATATTCTGATGGTAACGCACATGAACTAGAATCCAATTTATTCCAATCGGTAATAGTGGGCTTAAATCCGCCAGCATAAAGACATCCAATAACACAAAGAATGTTGGATTTTTTGTAGTATTAAGAATCACGACTCAAGTGCGGGTTGAATTCAGCTTTTGCTCTTGATGACAAAACTATTTGGTTTTTTTTCGAGAACTCCCAAGGATTTCTGAACATTGAAACGAGCAACAAATTCTTCCATGAGGTACGGGCCGTATCTCTGGAGATCTATTTCTTGCAATGATGTTGTTCTTCATTGATGTCTGGTAATTTTTGTAATACGCTTATTTTGAGTTGTCTGGAAAGTTCATGCTGTTACTGCTGATTAATTAAAAGAAAATATCAATCTTCCATGCACATGAATTACTAGATTCGCTGCAGATGTCGAAAATCACCGAAATCACAGAAACGAAACATCACGAAAAACATGCAGGCAACATGCAAACATGCAATAATGTATGGACTACATATTAACCCATATTACGGAACCCGATCGGGTTTGACATGTCGCAATCCGAACGAAATAAACTTTTGTATTCTGCATTTCAAGGTTGCAACATTTGTACAATCCGATAGGATTTGACTCGATAAGATTAGGGGGGATGGCGACACGAATTTCGGACCTTTGTTCGAGTTCCGAAAAAGTAAAACAAAGAATATTTTTACCATCCATTATATCACTATTTGTTTATCTATCTTCCAACAATAAAACAAAAGTTGAACGGAAAAAAATATATCCATAATTAGAAGCTGATCAAGTGAAGGGGTTCAAAAAAAAGTTGTGCCATGGCGCACAAGATTCCCGCACTTCTGGTTTTCTGAAACAAACAAATGGAACTTGAGATAACGTGTAAGCCAGTTTTAAAAAACATGTTTCGAGAAAAACGCGTTTGAAGTTAATTGTTATGGCCGTACTAGATAAGATATCGCTTCACAAAAATGGCTATAACTTGGTAAATAATGAGATTTTCGAAAAGTCTCTTCTATGGTATATTCTTAAATGTCTGAATTAGAGAAATATGAAGAAAAAAAAATTGTTTTTTTCAAATTTGCTAGACTAGAATACCCTCCTAAAGAACGCAACATTGTGCTAATTTCAATTCCGACCGGATTCCGGAATAAGGGTTTATTTTACCGAAAAACACTTGAAGGGACTTATCTCAATCTGCGATTCGTTTCATAAACGCGACGGAAATACATACTTATAGCGAATTGTAAAGGGCAAATGATTTACAATAATATTGAGTTAAAAAAATCTTAGCAAGTGGATGGAACCCCAAAGCAGGTTTCCGCCTGAAGAAAGTTCTGGCTGGGTCTGGTAGGACTGGAAGAAAATCTGTATCATGAGCTTCTACCAAGCAACTAGTTTCGATGAATTCCAACAAGTACTGCTGGCAGCTGAACGTATGAAACTCAACGATTCAGAACGCTTCTAGGACACTTCTAAAACTACCTAAGATGCAATATCTGGTGTGTAAACCTTACACACCAGATATTTCATCTTCAGATTATTAACTGTTAAGATTATTGTGAGAACTTCAACTTACTGCATAGCATAAGTTCTGAGAGGATGGAATTCTCAAGTCGCATGAATGATACTGAAATATTCAGGAAAAAACGGTGCATCTATGATTGAAAAGGGTGACCGGAATAAATCGCCACAGTAAACAACTGCAACAGAAACAACCGCTTAGAAAAAGTGTAGTAGGCTAGAAATATTTGGCGCGGGAAAAACATCATGTGCCTCACATTTCTATTATAAATTTATTCTCTTGTTCTCGTTTTTCGAAATTTATTCTGAGGACAATGTAATGGGGACGAAGTCCCCATTTGGCGAGGATAAGGAATCGAGGCGGCCCATGCCGCCAAGATGACGCAATCCGAGTCCACCGCCGACCCGCCGTCGGAAGCGGCGGTGTCTCGCACGCAAACCTGGGATCCACTGATTGCCCGGTTAGTTTGAAACATAGGATACGATCCTTTAGCAATGTCCGACCGAGCTCTAGCGAGCGTCGGACGGTATACGTCTGCCCGGGGCGTTACGTTTGCCTGGGGCGATACGTTTGCCCGGTTAATTCTTGTTTTGAAATACAATACCGCGCCACAATATTTATAGCCTACTACACATTTTATAAGCGGTGGTTTCTGTTGCAGTCGTTTTCTGTGGCGATTTATTCCGGGAACCATTGAAAAGATGTATGTCTACAAAAATATGCTTTTGGTTTTTTCCTTAGAATCGACACGAATTTTTCAGGACAATATTTAGCATGAGCTAACAATTAAGGGTTGTAGGTCAATGGAATCATCGATCACTATTATACTGCAGATGTTTTGTTTTTACTAGGTTCATTATAGCCATCAGGCACTACCAAACCTGTAAATGCGAAAGTCATTGATGTTTAGACGAGAAAATTCTGTTTTCAAACAAAGTGCTTGATTTCATTGTCTGATTTTTTGAAAACTCAAACAGCCAGCCAGCTTTAATAAAAATTCTAGAGAATAAGCTCACAATCGATATTTTAAAATAGATATGGAGATAACGTAAATGGAATTCGGAAGAAAATAATGAGCTCCCGGACAATGTTGAAAAAAATCGAAATTTTCAAGACAAATCGTTACCATTGGTGAGGCTATAATTTTTATCAATAAACATATGGAATAGAAAATAGAAACAAACTTGAAATGAAATTTAGGCGAAGAAAATAGAATTTCTTGATTTTTTCCTCAAAACCGGAGGAATGTCCAAAAAATTCACCTATTCACCTGGAGTACTAATTTGAATTGTCCTATGCATACAAAAACATAGTATGAAAACTTTCGCATAATGAGGCTTGGTTGAGTTGATGTGGCACTTGGGTCAAAGTCAAGAAAAGGACCCCTTCAAGAGCAGACTATGGTATGTCAGCTTTAGTAAACGGAACATTTTAAGTGACCACATTGGCTCCAAACATCGAAGTAATTTCTAAGCATATTAATCGCTGAGATCAAACAAAATATATGTTTATCCATCCTGAAATAATAATGATTTGTCCAATATAGCAGGTTGAACAAGCTGGATTTCACGATAAATTACTTAGATACGATGCGTACAGAACTACGACCGGATGGCTATCGAGATAGCAATTTCTGTTTTTATTTGTATTTTGACATGAACATAAATTTTGACTGTAAACAAACTAAATGACAAATCATGATCAAAATTGACATGAAAACGACTAACAGTAGTACCAATTAAAAAAATAGATTGAAAAATGTTCACAGGAAGACAGAAAATTAAAAATTCCCGGTATACTTATATTTGACAGAATGTTGATTCTCCCAGACATTCGTTTCATCAGCGTCTGTATCTAGCGAAGTATGGCGAACTTTCAGCCTTGGATCTGGTCTCAGCTATTGCAAAATAGCCTTACAAATTCTCACCACATTTGGAAAATTCGTTGCTAATCGTAAAACATTAAAATGTACTCAAACATAGAAACATTTTTGTAAAAAAGAAAACAATTCTTATATAAACTAACGAAGAAATAAATATATTTTCAATCAACCACTTGTTCAAAGTGAACACAGTTCAGTTTCTTTTCTTGCGTCACTTCCATTTACTTCGCCAAATACATCGATCCAAACAAAGCTGCTAAAGAACCGATCAAACGGCTGTCAAGGTCCAGCGCAGTTGCTGCACCTTCAGCTTCATCTTCTCGCTCAAAGCGAGCGACTGGATGAAGACGGAATGCTGCGAAGAGACCACTGCGATCGGATTGTTTCTCCAGTGGACCATCGTACATCACGACTGCAATATCCGCACTGGCTTCCGCTTCCGGTCCGCGAATGGCGAAAGCTTGAATCTTGCGAGTGCCTTGGCCAACCACATCTATAGTGGACAGTTGGTTGATTGCGCTGGAAGTGCAGGTAGCTAATCTTAGCAATCGTGCATTGGAACTCGTTGGTTACCATGGGCAACCCAAGTGAGAAATTTTACACCAAAACAATGCTATATCGCATTCGTGTCAGAAAAGGATCGAAACAGTCATCCACTTACCTACGATCCTCACCCAAGCATCGAGACAACGTGATGAAAAGTTGTCCCTGAACCAGATAAGCGGTGCAGATATCTTGAGCGGATGTCTTGCTACGGAACTGGATAGCAGGAACTGTGATTGCTTCATCGGCTTCCTGTAGGGGCCTTGAGACTACGGCTCCCAGAAGCAACAGAGCAATGAATCCAGTCTTGCAGAAGCTTTCTTTCGCCATCTTGCTAGCTTGAAAGTTAAAATTCGAATGAGAGATTTTTGCACTCGTATGAACTTCATGGTTGCTGTGATCCTTTTCCATTGTAAAATTGAATTCCAGTTCAGAGAATTTTGTGATCTTCAAGCGTTGCTTCCACACACTGTAGAAAAACTTTAGTAAATGCAGCTACCAAATCTTTAGTAGTCGAAACATTTGTAAAATTTACAATTTTTTTGTAAATATTACAAAAACTTTGTTAAACTGATGTCAGATGCAATGTACACCCCTACCAATGATTCGTACATTTTCACGCAGCCGTAAGTATTCAGATACATCAGAGGCCAAAAACGGCGGATGTCGGCGTGCACAATTGATTGATGATCCGATTATTTTTTGATTTTTCCCCTTATTCTATTATCCACAGATCGCAACCAACAGCAGCAATGGATCGCCTCTCGATCCATTTGTTGTTCCAGGAAACGATGGATCAGTTGGGCCAATCGTGCCGTCAGTAACGAGGAAACCAGCAACAACCGTTTTACACAGAGCAATCAACAGCTACCGATTCGGACAACACCGACTCGGATGGAAGCAGCAGCAACAACGCAGATTGTCGGTGTTATTCCATATACTGTCTGCAGCAAAAACTCCACTAGCTGATGAACGATATGCTATGGCGGAAGTATCACAATTTCAAACACATCGTCACGATAACATTAATTCTACAGCAGGACTTGGCGACGGCACCCAGCGAAAACCATCATCATCACACAGAGATCCAAATCCATCGTCGACACGGCAGAAAAAAAAGCCTAGCACCAAACCGAGTCAACTGCCCCTACTGGCATGTTCCCCTCGGACAACAACATCAGCATAGGATCAGAAAACAACAGTCCACTGGAGAAAACTGCGATCTCTTCGAAGGTATTGCCCAAGACTTCTCCACCGTGGAGAAGTATTTTTCTGACATCGAACTCTAGGGGGGAGGTATTGGAAAATCGAAAATAATCACATCTAATATGCAGCGGTTCCAAGCTAACATGTGGCTGAGTGGAGAATTTCTTATCAAATTTAAAGAACAAATACTACCAATTTTGATCCATAATGATCAATCCGCATGTGACTGAACTGAATGATTTCTTCACTATGCAGCTTCCATTGGGATTTCCAGTAAAAATAGGTAAATGCTCAATTATTTTTAAAATATTTGGCACTATGTTACGCAATTCGTTTTATTTTATAGAAATTCCGCTGTATGTGTTGAACGCGGTAATCATATTTGGCTACGTATTCGAATAAGAGACACCCGTGACCAGTGTCATCTTCGAAGATAACGAATTGATACAATTTGCGATCCAGCAAAATTTCGCAAGTGTCCGAAAAAGCACACTTTTGAGTACTGTGATACCCAACTCGCTCGCTAAAAGCATGCAGGAAAAGCTTTTAAATATTTTATAAAAATAATAATAGAATAAGAATATCAATAAAAATAAAAATATTTTAAATAAAAATTATATTGGACCAAAGGAGGGCCAACAAATTAGCCATTACTAATGCCAAAATTGAGCCAACATTGGACTTACAAACCATAGTTTTGTTTGACATTTGTGTCTAGCAATTTTTTTTTTTTGGAAGGATGCACCAATGATTAGTAGGGTAGAAAATGACTAGAGAATTGGTAATATTAGGCTGTCAAAAAAGTCCTGCGGTATTTTTTTTTGAATTTTCATTTGTTCATAAAATTAGTTACAATCATCTGTTTTAAGTCAAATATGTGCCGTTTTGTTCGATGACTTGTTCCCAACGAGATGCCAACTTCATAATACCCCTGTTATAGAAGCTCGCTTCCTTATTGGCAAAAAACTCGAATAGCCAATTTTCACAGGCCTCTTTTGTGGCTAACTTCTGACTACCTAGCTCGTTCGCCATGGACAAAAACAGGTGGTAGACACTTGGTGCAAGATCCGGACTATACGGCGGATGCAAAAGAACCTCCCATCCGAGCTCCCGGAGCTTCTGGCGCGTCACCAAAGAAGTGTGTGGCCTGGCGTTGTCCTGATGGAAGACAATGCGGCCTCTGTTTATCAAACATGGCCTCTTCTTCATGAGTGCTACCTTCAAGCGGTCCAGCTGTTGGCAGTACAGGTCCGAATTGAGCGTTTGGCCATAGGGAAGCAGCTCATAATAGATTATTCCTTGACAATCCCACCAAACACACAGCAGAACCTTCCTGGCCGTTAATGAGGGCTTGGCCACCGTCTGAGCCGCTTCAGCGGGCTTCGACCACGACCGTTTGCGCTTCACGTTGTCGTAAGTGACCCACTTTTCATCGCCAGTCACCATCCGCTTCAGAAACGGGTCGATTTTGTTGCGATTCAGCAGCGATTCACATGCGTCGATACGGTCAAAGATGTTTTTTTGCGTCAACGTGTGTGGCACCCATACATCGAGCTTCTTTGTGAATCCAAGCTTCTTCAAATGGTTAATAACGGTTTGATGACTTATCCCCAGCTCTTGGCCGATGCTACGGCTGCTACTATGCCGGTCTTTCTCGGCTAATTCAGCGATTTTGTCGCAATTTTCGACGACAGGCCTTCCGGAGCGTGGCGCATTTTCGACGACCGCTACACCAGAACGAAAACGTTGAAACCCTCGTTGTGCGGTGGAAATGGAATCTGTATCGGGTCAATAAACTGCACAAATTTTATTGGGAGCTTGAGATGCATTTTTGCCTTTGTCATAGTACAGGGTGGGCCATTTTAAGTGGAAGGATTTGTTTTTGCAATAGCAAATCCCAGGCCCGGCAGCTGGAATTTTAATTTTTTTTTTTTGAAATTCATTTATTTTGGTCCAAGGAGATTTGTTCTAACTACTTTTTGATTATGATATCTCGTAAATGACCGCCTCTGGCCTTGACCGCAAAATGTGCCCTTTTTTCGGCATTTTCCATCACTTTGCCCAATGTTTCGGCCGATATGGCAGCAATTTCTTGTCGGATATTGTCTTTCAGCGCAGCCAGGGTCCTTGGTTTACCAGTGTATACCTTGCATTTTAAATATCCCCATAAAAAAAAAGTCAGGAGGCGTCAAATCAGGTGATCTCGGTGGCCAGTCATAATCGCCGTTTTTCGATATTAATCTTCCGGGGAACATTTCGCGCAATAATTTGGTCGTGGCAGCCGCTGTATGGCATGTAGCGCCGTCCTGTTGGAACCAGTAATTGTCCAATTCATTTTCACGAACAAATGGCAATAAAAAATCGGTTATCATTGTCCGACCTGATGTCGATGGAGTCTCTGCAACACTGGCTCGAACGGCATCAATATTCTCGTCGAAACGTCTTGGTCGTTGTCTGGACAGATGACTGGCATTACCAACACTACCAGACGATATAAATTTGGCATATAATCGACGTATAGTGTTGTCTCCAGGCGATGTTTTAACTTTATTTTTATTTTTCCACGCACGTTTAGTTAACACAATTGAGAAGTTATTTTGAATGTACAGCTGAACAATATCAGCGCGTTGTTTAGGTGTGTATTGTTCCATGGTTAAACTTGTACTGAAATGACGCTTCCAACGCGGTATGACATTTGTTAATCTGACATCTCTGTCAAAAGTTATGGGGTTGCCAGATGCTTCCACTTTAAATGGCCCACCCTGTAGTACTGTAAAATATGTCGGATTTTCTCTTTATTTTGCTCCATATTTGCGACACTATAACTCACGAACCAAACAAAACACTGTCAAGGACTATATTATAGCGCGCAATAATACCTTTCCAACAAGCTATAGTATGACTCGATACAATGAATACAACGCTTACAACGCGCTTACAACGACACCTCGCGGAAATACCGCAGGACTTTTTTGACAGCCTAATATTTACCAAAAAATTGGTCATATATACTAAATTTTCCTCTCAGTGTAGGGAGTGAAAAAACGGCAACTTCTTATGCACTTCACACTTTCGATGTGTCCATTCACACAAATCAGATTTCGAAGATATTGAATAAACGATTAAAACCTGTAACTCAAATTAACGATCCAATGAGAACTTCAAATTTTGATTTGTTATTTTACACATAACACTTGAAAAATGGATGGTAATATTTATCTGCTAATGTACATACATTTGAAGCGAACACGGTTCGCTAAACTTCTCATTAAAATCGAACGAAGGAATGACCCTCTACTTATTAGCAGAAAAACATTAAAACGCGCAAACTCTGGGTACCTCACTAAACAATAAAAAGCAGTTCGAAGAACACGTCATGGAGACATTTACATTTTCGCTGACGACTAAGGTGGAAAGAGTGAACGAAAGTAATCACTACATAAATTGTATCTAATGGGACATTCACAAGTACTACAACTCATTCCGGGCCGAAGCGTGCGCGCTGTTGCCTCCTTCCATCCAATTCCGGAGGGATCGTAACGCGGGAATGATGATTCCGACATTGCTTATCCCGCGCAGCACATAACTTTGATCGATGGGATGCGTTCGGGGGCGCTTCTTGGTGGCACCTCCGGAGCCGACACGAGCACACGAAAGATGTTGTAGGAAGTTGGATGAGCCATACGTTTGGATATGGTTTCGTGAAATCTCTCCGACCAACGCACCATGGTTTATTACATACAGGCTACGCGTTGTTCGACTGCCATAAACATCGTAATAATGTCGCATCTAATTTCCTTTTTTCCTCCTTGTTCCGTTCGCTTCGCCGGCTGCGCCTTGCCTTCCGTCTAATTATAGAACACAATAATTGCAGCAAGTCGGTTGCTGCCGCCCCTACAGCCGAGCCGAACAGCATTGTCAATGTCATCATTTGGGGCGGCCATTCGTGCGTACGCAAATTGTTGTTGCGGTGTTCCGCATTCGACAAAAAATTGCAGCTAAAGGTAATAAAAATGGTTATGGTTGAGAAATAATTTTTTTTAAAAAGTTGTAACCTTTTCTCCATCATTTCTCCATTTTGGCGCGCTGTGCAATAAACTTTCTTAATTGTCCGCTGAATTATTAGATATATATGAAAAAAATCAAAAACACTTTTTTTAAGAAAGTGGAGTTTTAGGTGTTATTTTCGAAATAAAATAAAAGTAAAGCATTTTTTTAACAGCGCATACAGTGCAATATTAACCTAAAACATTTCAGAAGATACCAAGTCAATTGGACCAATATATATATATATTTTTTTAATTTTCCAGCAATTTTTGTTAAGGCCCTTCTCAAAAGGAAGGCTACAGTCAAAAAAGTAAACTGATGTTTGTCATTAAAAATAGCGTCTGCAAAATTCGGGCCAAATAACAAAAATACAACAATAAAATTAATGAAAAATCGCCATTTTCGATGGAACAGCTCATCCAGCTTATCGACAGCCACGAATGGGATGCTGTGTTCCACCGATCTTTGTCTATTTTACCTTAGATTGAACATGAGAAAGCAGGACATCACGCTACATATCAGTGTAGTATTTTTTTTTTCAAAAACGTTTATTAATCAGACTCAAGAACTTATTATACATCGTTTGCAGAGTCAAATTTCATCTTAAAATATAAGTTACTAGCTGTCCCGGTAAATTTCGTCCCTCCAAAAATTGATATGAATTCATTCAAACATTCATGTTTCCTTACTTAGCGAACGTTCGTGGATTCAATAGCAGAACTATTCATTGTTTGATTTTCTAATAGATCTTTTATAATTCACTCTAAATTTCCTAGTTCTTCTACCGAAATTCGCCATTATAAAATAAATTTATTTTCAGACACAATTTTCGCTCAAGATTCTTCAATAACTTACGAATAACATGTTTCTTCGTTTCAACCAAAGATCAATTTCGTTAGCGCAAACATCAAATGGACTAAACACGCTTATCACGAAGTAATTGTAGAACATTTGGGAATTCAATTTTCCAAATTTTCCTTTTTTTCTTCAGTATTTTCCGATTTTTTTCAATTGTTTAGTTGTTAATATTGTTTGTTTGTTCATTGTTTTACAATTTATCCATCGGACTTCAAGGTCTACATGAATACTACACTTAAACTACATTTAAAATTCGATCACGGAAAACTTTACAGCTCACATTGAAGTCAAACAAATAGTAAAAAGAATTAAAAAGAACACACATAGATGAAACTGTTTCGTGCTGAGCATAATCTGTTCGGTGTGGTGGAAGTCGAAGGAAACTCCGCTGTCTGAGTGGTCGTGGTACGACGTTAATATTAATTCGAGCGAGAATCCATGGTGGAAATTGTTAACTCTCGATGAGATGAGTGTTCCGGAGTTGGATGAAATCTTTTGATTTCATCTAACCGGTCACTCCGAAGACGGCGTGCTCTGGACAAGGCTTGCTTTCGAAAGAAGTTTACTCTAGGAATGCTTGATGAATAATAATATATTTCAGGAATTTTACAAGTATTTATATGCTTTTGAAACTGCTCCGCCCGTTGTTGCTGGCCGTACCTCTGGCCCCTAACCCTCGTTGATAGATGTGAGTGTACTGTTGTTGATGCGTTCGCTTGCTCGATGATATGATGGTGCGTTGCTTTGGAACAGGGTTAATTTAACTTACTCCATTTTCTCCCCCCCTTGGGGCGCAGTCTGTCGCCCCAAATTGTATCTGCAGCTCTAGGGGGCGGATCTTCTTCGACTTCTTCTCGCAAGGAATCTTTAGACTGCAATGATACTTCAGATATTGGCTGTGATGAGTTATTCTCGCTGATACTGCCGGCTTGGGGATTTGATTCATTATCGTAGTCTATTGGTAATGGGGCCAGCAGCCGAACATTTCTCTTGTATGTACCAGAGCTGGTCTTAACTGTGGCTACCCTGATGATGTTATCGGGACCCGCGAAAACTTCTCTTACAATTCCGATGGGCCACTTTGACACCGGAATATTGTCATCGCCGATTAGAACTATTTGTCCCACCTGGATGCTCGGATTGGCCTTGATCCACTTGGCATAATTGCGGAGAGTGTGAAGGTACTCGGTCCTCCATCGGGTCCAGAATTGCTCCGTTTGATTTTGTATCCTCTTCCATCTGACTTGAAAGTTTGGGTCAGCCTCTTCTTGTATTGAAATGGGAATTGCTGTCATTGGTCTTCCTATGAGGAAGTGCCCGGGTGTTAACGCCTCGGGCGTTCCTGGTTCTGTCACAACTGCTGTTAGTGGGCGCGAATTCATGATCGCTGCTATCTGGTAGAATACGGTTTGTAATTCTAGTATGTTGAATTGAGCGCCTCTAGCTGCGCCCTTAAAAAGACGCTTAGCAATTTTTATATTTGACTCCCACAGTCCACCAAAATTCGGACTCCTGGGAGGTATAAAGGAGAAGTTGATTCCTTTTTCTCCAGCCATAGTTGTAATTTTATCCTGCTCTATTTTCTTGTTGTACTTTCTTCTGAGTTGCGTAAGCTCTTTGCTGGCTCCTATAAAGTTTCTTCCGTTATCTGAATATATAACGTCTGGTGTGCCTCTCATCGACACGAACCGCAATAGAGCAGCAATGAACGCGCTTGTGGATTGGTTTTCTACCACTTCCAAGTGCACCGCCTTTGTTGAGAAGCACACAAAGATGCAAACGTAGGCTAAAGTTTTGATACGAGATTTGCTGTTCAATAAAACTTCGAATGGACCACAGAGGTCCACTCCTGTGTGTGTGAAAGCGGGTGAGGGATTCACTCTGGCTGATGGTAGTTGGCCCATTCTTTGGGTCAGTTGCTTAGGTCTGTTTTTGGCACAGATTACGCATCTACTTAGAACTCCTTGTGTGATTCTCCGTAGGTTCCGCATCCAAAAACTTTGTTTGAACTCCGCTACAACAGTTTCAATCCCAGTATGAAATCTCCTCTCGTGTATGTGCTGGATCAATGTTCTAGTGAACGGATGTCTACTTGGTAAAAGCATTGGTTCTTTACATGTGGGAAGTACATTTGCCTGACTCAAACGTCCCGATACGTGAATAACTCCTTCTTTCATTGTCAATATAACGTGTTGAAAATGTCCCCTTTGATCCAGTGATCCACCCTTTTCTAGTGTATTCCATTCGTCAGGGTATATCGATCGTTGCATGGTCGTTACAATTAATTGTGTGCCTCGTTCAAGATTATCGGATGTGAGAGGACCCGTGTGTGCTTGCCTTATTATCCCTCTTTCTTTGAGAGTTCTAGATCTGCTTGTGAAGTTGAGAGCAGCTCGGCCTAACCATGCGAAGTGTCGTTGCGTCTTCATGAATGAATTATGATGCTTGTACTGAAACAAGTAATCCTCGGTTGCTATCACCTGTACGATATTTATGATTCTTTCTCTGTTGACTTCTTCGTCAGTCTGGAAATTGTGCTCCTCGTTGGGCCATGCATATCTATCTTTTAGGTATTTTGGACCGTACATCCAAAACTTTTGCTTTGAGGTAATAAATGTTTTCACAGATATACCTCGTGATATTATGTCTGCCGGATTATTTTCCGAAGAAACATGTTGCCATTGTTCAGGCTTAGAATGTTCGTGGATTTTGTTCACTCGGTTTCTCACATATTGTTTCCAACGATCTGTTGGACCTTTAATCCAAGCTAATGTTACTGTAGAATCACTCCAATAGTACTCTGAATGGATCCTGCTTTCAAACACGTTTATGATTCTGTGAGCTAGTTCTGAGAGAAGCACTGCGGCTTTAAGTTCGAGTCGTGGTAGTGAAGTTTCTTTTATGGGCGTAACTCTAGATTTAGAGCACAAAAGATTTGTGCTTATATTGCCTTCCTTGTCAACATGTGATAAGTATATGCACGCTCCGAACGCTTTAGTTGACGCGTCACAAAACCCATGCAGTTCTAACTGGTGAGGCTTGCTTGGAAGTACTTGTCTGGGAAATTCGACTGTAGTTAGTGCTGGCAAGTCGGCTTTCAGTTTGAACCATGTTGATGCCATTTCTTCGGGAATGAGGTCGTCCCAATTCAGTTTGTATCTCCACAACTGTTGAAACAGAATTTTTGCTGTTATTATAATCGGTTGGATGAGACCCAATGGATCATAGAGCCTTAGTATCTCAGAAGCCAATTGCCTTTTAGTAAGAGAAACAGTCGAAAACGTTTGATTTTCCTCGGGTTTGAACGAAAATGTATCGTTTCTAGGTGCCCAGTTGATACCTAGCGTTTTTATCGTTTCTCTGTCGCCTATTTGAACGGTTTGCTCCAGATCATCAGATGGTATACCTTCTAGAAGCTCCTCTTTGTTCGATGCCCATTTTCGAAGTGGGAAGCCACGTTTCGCAAGAGCGTTTGTAACACCTTCTTTGATTTCCTTCAGCTCTTCTACGGTTGCAGCCCCAACCATCAAGTTGTCTACGTAGAAACATTTCCTTATTACTTCTGCAATTTTCGGGTGCTTATCCTTGATTTCTTCACCGACTTCATGTAGAGCCCTACAGGCCAGATAAGAAGAGGATGCTTCACCGTAAGTCACGGTGAGCAGTCTATATGTGCGAATTTCATCATTCTCGCTGAATCGGTACAATATACATTGTGCCCAAGTTTGGGTCTCTTCAATCATTACCTGTCGATACATCTTCGTTACATCCGCGCTCAGAACTACATCGGCTCCGCGAAACTCGATGGCTAGGTCAAATTGATCCCTCTGGATTACAGGACCAACCGCTTGAAGATCGTTGAGCGATTTTCCCGTTGAGGTTTTAGCACTGGCGTCAAAAACAACCCTGAGTTTGGTTGTACTTGAGTCTGGTTTAATTACGCACGAGTGTGGTATGTAATAAACTACGTTCTTTTCTTCATGTTTGCTCACCAAAACCATGTGTTCCAAATCAATGTATTCTTGCATGAATTTATTGTATTCGACTCGCAGGCTCTTATTGAAATGTAATCGTTTCTCTAGTGTAATTAGTCTTCTATATGCTTGTTCATAAGAATTACCAAGCATGCTGAATTCCTTAGTAAAAGGAATCTTGACAACATATTTTCCGTTTGAGTTTATCGTTGTGTTCACTTGAAATTCCATTTCCAGGTCATCTAAAAGTGGCTCGGTAATCTCCACATCATTTTTATTCGTGTCTTCGATTTGCCAAAACCTTTCGAACAGATTTACTAACTCTTCATTCGTCACATGTTTGCCGATAGCTGGTACTGTCACTGTCTGCATCCACGAATTGGATGTGATGCTTGTTTCTTCTAATAATCCCAGCCTAATTTTGAATTTTGAAAGGTTGGCCCTCTCCCAACTCTTTTGCGTTCGGATTTTATTACTTCGTAAAATATTCGTGCTCCCAGGAGTAACTCAATAGGTCTTTTAGTGTAGAAATGTGGGTCTGCTAATTTTATACCATTTGGAATATCCACTTCATCGTTTCCAAAGTTTTGAATTGGTTGATCATTTAGTATTTCTGGTATAATGGTCAATTCCATCTTCACTTTGAAGTTACTATTATTTGAGGTGAGCTCCACCGTGGCCTTTTTATCGGATCTTATTACCGCTCCAATTCCTAATATCAATGTCGGTTCATGTATATAGGATAATTTCAATTTTGCGAATGCTTTTTCTGTGATTACTTCTAGTTGACTGCCCGAGTCAAGCAGGCATCTGAATTGGTGAGAAAGTCCATTTGTCGCACGAATTTGAACAACAGCGGTGGCTAGAAATATGTATTTATCATCCAGTCATTTAGCGAAGCTAGTGGATGGAACTGGATCGGCCTCTTCGCTGTCCTCGTGCAGCATCGTGTGATGTTTACCATTACATTTGTAGCATCTGTTTAGTGATGAGCATATGGTCACCGAGTGTCCTTTTTTTAGACAATTGTAGCACATGCCGTTCTTCCGGGCGGACTCACGTCTTTGTTTTTGATTAAGTTCCTTGAATTCGAGACAATAGTATATATTGTGTCCTGATTTATCACATGCAGTACACTTCGATTCTGATTGGGACTTTGTATTTTGCCATGTGTTAACGTCAGTAATTGCTGCTAGGGTTCTCTGCGGTAACATGGCCTTGTTGAATTCAGTCTTGTAACTGCACGTCAGTTGGTTGGCGTATTTCTCCAATTGGGCCTTAAACTGATCCCAACTGTAAATGGTACTCAAGTCCTGTTTCTCCTCCATTTTTGCAAGAGTTACGTCATCAAGTCTTTCTTTAGCGATACATATCAAGAGACCGTTGGCAATGCAAGAGAGCGAATTATTATTTTCGCCCGCAATTTGTCTGGTGGTGGTGATCATCGTATCTATAGAATCGATCAAGGCTAGTAGATTTTTGCCTGATGGTCTGACACCTTTCTTCATCTTCAACGTTTTGAAGAAGTGTCCCTCGAATGCAAGTCGCTTTTTGTAGAAACGTTCTTCCAATTTTTCCCATGCTTCATCGAAGGATACACCGGAATTCTCTAGCGCGTCGCACATATTATGTGCTGGCTCAAATTTATCCATACATTTTATCAAGAATGCGTACTTTTCAGCGTCCTCTGTGAGAAATGCAATCCTGCGCTCGAATCTTGTCTTAAAGGAGATCCATTCTGTGACTGCACCATTGAAGCGGGGCAGCTCGAGACGGGGCAAGTGGTCTGCTCTTGCTACTTGATTCATCGTTTGGTCGAAGTTGCCTCCAATACTAGGCATTGGAGTGGGTTTTCCATTAGCATTGTTCAGTAGGTGTTCCAATCTGAGAAGTTTTGTTTGTGATTCTACTATTTTGTTTATCAGCGGCCGCCGTCGATCGGACGGACCAACTTCTCCCTCTATTTTCAACAGCACCGCCGTGGCTTGATCGAAAAGGACTTTAATTGTTTCTCTCTGGATAATGATTTCCTCCAGTGTAGGAGGGGTCTCCTCATGAATGCCATCCACAGATATGGCTATCTCATGGATGGAACCTTCTAGAGCCGTGAGCTGACGTCTCCAGCGCTGTACTGATTCGCTATCTGTTTCACTTCTTGCCATATTGAATTATTTCGTAATCTATTCGCACTATGAAATCACTGTAGTATGAGGTAAACGATAATGCGTTATGGACCGAACACTAAATCAAAGCTCTAAATTGCACAAAATCACCCTGGGGTTTACTTACTCTCGTCTTTTTTATAACACTGTATAATTTTTATTCACACTTCTTGGGATCTTTTCTATAATTTTTGCTTTCTAAGCTTCGTGTGGCCACCACACTACAATTACTTCAGCTTGGAAATAACAACGATAGTTCCGAAATCTCACGATAGTTTGTCACTTCTATTTCTGTTTGGAAACTACAATTTATTTTGAAAAACTCTTCTGCTTCTGCTCGGAAGCCACACTTCTTCAATTCTGTTTTGGTTCGGGGTTCACACTATTATTTTAAAGTTTCTTCAGCTCGGAAGACACACTGTGTTGTTTTTTCATGTTCGGTTTCACCACAAATCTAAAATCTGCTTCAGCTCGGAAGCGATAGTGCAATTCGGCGATTCTGCTTCAGCTCGGAAGCGATGATTAGGTTTTAGAATCTCCTTACCCTGTCCCGCTGTGGATTTTTTTTTTTTTTTAATTTTTTGAAAACTCTTTTGAAAGTCTTGAGAAAGACTATTTTACTCTTTCGATACAACAAAGGATTTATTATTCCTTTGTTATCTACTGCTGCTGATCGATTATCGATGGTCCAACACTGCTGCTCTGCATAGGCTACTCGGAAGCTTGTGTTCCACTCGATGGTCGGTTGAAGAAAGAGGCTGATTGCGAGATGCGCAGTGCTTTTATAGCAATCGTTGATGCTATCATCTCCTCTATTGTGTACGAAACAAAGCCTTGTTTTCCGATTGCTCGCATCGCACGCGGGACGAGCAATCACGTCGGGGTCACCAGTGGAAATTGTTAACTCTCGATGAGATGAGTGTTCCGGAGTTGGATGAAATCTTTTGATTTCATCTAACCGGTCACTCCGAAGACGGCGTGCTCTGGACAAGGCTTGTTTTCGAAAGAAGTTTACTCTAGGAATGCTTGATGAATAATAATATATTTCAGGAATTTTACAAGTATTTATATGCTTTTGAAACTGCTCCGCCCGTTGTTGCTGGCCGTACCTCTGGCCCCTAACCCTCGTTGATAGATGTGAGTGTACTGTTGTTGATGCGTTCGCTTGCTCGATGGTATGATGGTGCGTTGCTTTGGAACAGGGTTAATTTAACTTACTCCACATGGGGCATCGATCTTGCCAAGAAGAAGTTTTTCCGACGAATGTGGCTTTAATTATGTTCCGTCTCTTCTCCAGTGTATCCATCCCCAGCAGACGGCATCGGCCTTCATACGATGGGAGCTCATTTGAGTTTTGCCAAGGCAGAAATCTCAATGCGTACCTCAGAAACTTCGATTCTATTCTCCCAATCCTTACGATCCATATCCTACGAAAGGGGCTCCATACCACAACCGCTGTTTCCAATGTGGACCGAACCAAACTAAAATACAGAAATCTTAAGTAGTATGGGTCACGGAATTCGGCGGATATCCGGAAGATGAACCCTAAGTTTCGGTTGGCTTTGTTGATGACATAGCCATAATGTTCACGGAAGTTCAGCTCTGAGTCCAGCGTTACACCGAGGTCCTTCACAACGCGTGTCCTTTCCAATGGTTCATTCCCTATGCGGTAGGTCCAGATAATAGGGGTTTTCTTCCTAGTGAATGAGATGACTGTGCACTTCTTCACGCTTATGATCAGATAATTTCGCCTGCACCAACTCGCAAAAATATCAATGATCGTTTGCAACATTCTGCAGTCATCGGCAGACTTCACGTGCCAATATATTTTGAAGTCATCGGAATAATTACCAATAATTACCATTACTGTTCCAGCAAAAATTATAAAAATAATTTCAAATTTTGATTCTTTCGAATATTTTTTTTCAAATCACCTAGTCCCAAGTTAGTCTAAGCTAGACCAGAACTTTAGACTAATTGGCTATATAAGTGGCTAACTTAGTCTGTATTGGAATAACTCTTTTTCGAAAACGCCGTGTTTTATGGAATGGTTCCAATTTAGTTTTATGGAATGGTTCCAATTAAGAAAACCAGGGGTCTTGAAAAAAATCTTTTCTGAACGCCCTCGATGCCGCCTTGTTCTTGGTGCTACCTGGCGTGGTTGCCGAACTCATGATAAGCGATCTTGTAGATTTTGAAGTGAATAACTGTTTGTGAACTTATACTATCACTACCTTCCATATATGTGATATCATAGGTTAGAAGTAGTCAAACAAAATTATATTACAATAAAGATTACATTAAATTACAACGCATTACCATACACCTAAAAATTGCTTTGCAAGAGCCAATTGAATAGACTGTAAAAGCCCATTGAGCTTATGAAATTTACAAATTATTCTTACTCTTGTATCAAACCCCACTGAACCACTGTATACACCCATACCTCGCTTGACAGCCTAGATACGTTCCATGAAACTTGGCCGTAAAGCGAAAAGCCGTATAGAAAATCACTTTTTTTAATTCAAATTAAAAAAACTATGTTACATATTTAACAAATTTGTAACCTATCCGATTCATTCAAAATGCATTTTATATTTTTATTTCGTTTAAGTCAAAAATACATACATAATAAGTACATACATTTGAACATGGAATAAGAACAGACTTCAGAAACCAACAATAATCTATGAACAAAAATGAAACAACTTCATGTTACATAAAATGTGTGTATACATACATTAGAGTGCCAATGGATGTATGGGAAAAAGTGACCTTAAAATTTTCAAACTTGATTCTCTTAAAATTGTTGATTCAGAAAAACTACCCTACGCAAGAATTGATTTTTGGCACTAGGTCTGAGATAACAGTAAATCTCGGCATTTCATGCAATTTTAAGACATTTGGCATAAATTCTTTTCGTGGAAACCCTGATTTCCGATCACCCCTTGTGTATTTTTTTCGTTTTTAAAAAAACTCAAATTTTAACGTCATTAAAAAAAAAAAACGAAAAAAAGGCCTCTCTTGTTGGAGAAACTTTATAATTTTCGGATGGTTCCCAAAGCGAAACTCGTGGAATGTGATGAAGTTTGCTTGAAGCTATAAATTTATTTGAATCAATTATAATTCACAAAAAAAATACATATATATATATATATAAAATAAATTCAAATAACATAATAACATAATAACAGATTGATAAAAGATATATATATATATATATATATATATATATATATATATATATATATATATATATATATATATATATATATATATATATATATATATAATGATTCTTACATTAAGTCCACCTTCAATTATAATTCCTTCAACAAATAGTTTAAATAACTCTTAACAATATAATTTTGTGAACAGGCCTGTAGTGAACAACATCTAACAATGAACGTTACTTTTCATAATGGCTAGAAACAATCGTTTTTCTTCCGTAACTCTACGTTACATGTTTGAAGATAATTTGGGGTTACCAGCAATTCTCTAACATATAACATATCCAAATTCTCTGGTTTTTGAATATGTTATGAAAAATCCTCAGCTTTCAAGAAAAAATAGAAAAAATACAGCACCCTCTATTCCAAATCCATGCACACAATTTAAAACAAATATAATCAATAATTACGAAAACAAAACCTTATTTTTTCGCAAATGTAATATTCTTTAAAATATTTAATTCTAGATGATATGTGATCATCTGAATCGTTCCAGCAGTTCAAAAGTTATGAATATTTGAAAAAAAAAAATTTTTGGAAAAAAGTATAAAATTGATTTTTCGGACCACCTTGAAATGCAAATAGGCACCTTAAAAAAATTTATAAAAAAATACGGGTTCAATATTTTGTGATAAGGAAAAAAAATTGCCACTTTTCGTAAATCTGAAAACTACTATGGGCCTGATTCTCGAATACACTTCACGGTGGAAACGGAATGAAACGTATCCGCGATGACAAAGGTACGGTGTCGACATCTGGATACGAGATTAGTTTCCCACTAAACTTATCATTATAATATCAAATGGTCTTCGGATGAAATTTTTGTATGAGATTATTATATCACATGAAGAAAACAATGTTTTCCACTCACCTTGAACACTAGTGTGATACGAAGAAGTTAATTTTCATTAATGGGTTTTTATTTGAAAAGTGCTCATTATGCCTGAAAACTCATGATTATTTTCGACACTTCACTAACTCGTAAAACGTAGCTCAATGGCGTGCCGTTTATTTCGTTTCCACCGTGTAGTGTATTCGAGAATCAGGCCCTATATATTTGAAGATCTAAAAATCACCCAAGGGGGGAGTAAAGGAAATCGGGGTTCTCGGAATCGGGGGTCGAGATCTAGTGTCATCTCGAGAAATATTTTCTGTCAAAAATCGGCATTCTGGGACTTTTTTTTCGGAATACGAAATGAAAAGTATGGTTTTGGGTGCCGATTCATTCGGAACTTGCCACGAAATGTTCTAAATACGAATTTGCACGATAATATACCCTATGCAAAATAAAAGGTCTGCAGAACTTCATTCACTGATGTCACAAACGTTAAAATTTGAGTTTTTTTGAAAAATGAAAAATCACTGAAAATCGGGGTTTTCAAAAAAAAAGTTTGATGCCAAATGTCTTAAAATTGCATTAATCGTCGAGATTTACAGTTACCTCGAATTTTTTTTGCCAAGAAAAAAATGTTTTTTTGGCACTTGGTCGTTTTTCCGCCTGAAAAATCGATTTTTGACAATTTTTTTTATGTTACTGTAAATCTCGACGTGTCATGCAGTTTAAAGACATTTTCGAGGAATTCTAAAATGAGAGCGTTACGTTGGGGCACAAGGTTTTGAGCCTCAATGACTCTTTGTCGTTTGAACGAAGTGACATGATTATCACTTCATTCGAAAGATAAAATGTCCACGAGTTATATGCCTTGCAAGCAAACTATTGATAGAGTCGAATGATAGAGAAGGAGTTTTGAGTCTCTATAACTTAAGACAACACTAACAAATCATTGAAATCACAAAAATCTAGAATAAAATATATAGAAGAAAACAAAAAAGGGTAGGTTAAATGTATGATATAACGCACGATTGACGTGGGACTACCTTAGCTTAGCAATCTTATGTTGGTATTGATTAAAATTAAGATTGAATGAAACAATTTCCGAATTCAATTGAATTCAATATATTAGCTTTGTGAGGAAAAAAGATTGTATAATGCCATGTAAGGTCAATTCATGCAATAGATTAATTATTTATTTATTTATTTATTTATTTATTTGTTTGCATTTGCTGCATAGCATACGGCTTGTTACTACTGACATAACATAAAAAAATAATAACAATAATACAATTCAATTATTAAGTTAATAAAAAAAAATTTAAACTAATTAATTCAGGTATTCTTTGCATTGCTTCTTGAATGTTGTAAATGATTTTTGATTTCTCATATGATTGGGAAGAGAGTTCCAAAGACAAACACCTCTTACAAATAATGTTTTCCCATATAATGCAGTGGTGTGTGTCGGTAAAACATATTTATTTAGTCTGTCACTTCTGAAAGGCGTCAATTTCTCATACAAATATGTAGGGCATTTTGTAGTGATTATTTTATGAATCAAAAGACAAGAACGAGCTTTGATAAAGATGTGGAATGAGTGACCCAAAAGTTCGCTTTGTAAATGAGAAACACTGTCCAGGCGGCTGAGATTGAAGACGAAACGAACACAAGTATTAAGTGCTTCTCTTAGCCTGTCCAAAGTTTGCACATTAACCGAAAGCAAAAGAAGTCACACGATATGAAGTATGGTAAAATGAAACTTTTAAAACGTCTAAGCTTAGTATCTTTATTCAAGCAATAACCCTTTTTTTTTGAAGCATCGCAAAGTAGCGTCCTGCCACATTGGGACAAAACAAATTTATCCCATTGGAAATCGCTCTGAATTGTGAATCCTAGACTAGTGGCATTATCGACAAAACGTATTGTGTCGATACCAATTTTCAAAATCGGAGGTTCATTATCACTACCACGTTTAATGAACAAAGCTTGTGATTTTTGTGCATTGAGTTTCAAGGAATTAGCGTCTGCCCAAGTTTTTATACAATCTAAATCACCGTTCACTAGTCTACAAATAGTCTCGTTGTTCATACCATTACAATTCGAAAATGTGTATCGAACAATACTTCAAGATTGACGGAAGATCATTAATATAGAGACTAAAAAGAATTGGACCTAGAACCGATCCCTGAGGCACACCTGAAGTAACTGGTAGGAAATTTGAGAGAATTCCATTTGACCAGACTGCTTGCTTACGATCACCTAAGTAGGATTCAATAAGTTTAACGGCATCAGTATTGAAATTAAAAAGCAATTTGAGCTTATTGCACAGCTGATTATGAGAAATCGTATCGAAAGCTTTAGAGAAATCTAAAAAAATCATGATCACTTTGCCACCACTGTCAATAGCAGCACCAACATCATCATAAATTTTTAGCATAGCCGTTTTGGTACTATGACCCGCACGATAACCAGACTGAAAAGATGTTATTAAACTATGTTCATGCAAATAAGAGCACAATTGAGTTTTTAGAATTCTTTCGAAGCTTTTCGATATCGCGCATAATATACTTATAGGTCGTAAGTTGTCCAATGAATCTATGTTGTTTTTCTTTTTCAAAGGTATTATTTTGGAGTATTTCCATGCTTGGGGATATTTGGAGTGGATAATGATATTGTTGAACATGTATGTTAATGGATCAAGTAAAACAGGAAGGATTAATTTTACAAATTTTATAGGAAGGTCGTCTAGACCCACAGCATTTGACGAAACTTCATAAATAGAATTTATAACATCGTAATCCTGAATACATCGGAAGCGGAAACTATCGTCCAAACCAGAATCAGGCATTTGATGAAATGAATTAGTAATTTCATTAGAACATTTTTTGTGAAAGTTACCATTCATTTCATTGACATCGAAATTTATATCGTTTTGCATTAATCGGCTAGAAAATCCTAATGCCCGAAACTTTTTCCAAAACTCATTAGGTGACAAGCTAGCAGATAGTTGAGTGTTGTAATAGTTACGTTTTGCTTGAACCACTAACAGATTCGTTGAATTTCTCAATTGTTTAAAAAAAATGAAATCATTTTGGTTCCTAGAAATTTTCCTTTTTTTGTACGCAAGATCACGATCAATCATAGCCTTTTGAATTTGGCTATTAAACCAAGGGTTATGACGAGCTTTATGTCTGATTTTCACAATAGGAACACACCTGTCATGCAATGATTTCAGGTAATGATTGAATAAATCAACTAGCACATCAGTTTTCGGATGAATAGAAAATACCCCAATCAAGCTTGTTAAATTCTGACACAATCTCATCAGGATCGACCCGTTTGTAGTCACGATAAAAGAAATCATTAGGGACTGTATTTTTATTGAAATCAAGATAAGCAAAAATCAGATCGTATTGTGACATATTCGGGACATCAATTTGACCAAATCTCAAGATTTTGCTCAAATTGTTAGTTATCATCAAATCGAGCTGCGATGACCCAGAGGAATGAAAAAAAGTCGGTTCATCACCAGCTATTTTTAGTGACAATGAAGCCAGAACATCGGAAAAACGTTCGGATTTAGGACTCCTACAAAGAATATTTGTGTTGAAATCACCAAGAAGCAAAATATTTTCATAGCATGTTCCATAATCTATGATTTTATCGTAAACAAACTCTGAACAATCTAGCAGCGGGTGGTTATAAATTAATCCAACTAATATTTTTTCAGAATTGATAATAATTTCAACGAAAATATACTCTATTGTATGACCTTGACGTTCAACAAACAACGATTCCAAAACTTTGAATTTGTAACATTTTCGAATACACATTAATAATCCGTCTCCTATTTTCCCAATTCTATCATTTCTAATAGTGTTATAACCACTGACTTGAACTAAACTCGAATTTTTACTATCAAGCCACGTTTCACATACACAAGCGATATCAACACTAGAAATGCTCATTATTTGACGCAACTCATCCATTTTTATCATATCCTAGTCCTAGTTTTGCATATTCAAGCAACACACTGATACTTTATTATATATTGCAGCAGACTTCATAACAATTCCAGGAATGTAAATATTTGTAGAGGTGTTTGAAGAATTAGAATCAGCCATTATCTCGATAATAAACACTCCAGAAGCAATGCAGTTGTGTCCAAAAATATAAATATAAATTCATTAAAAATTAAAAAAAATAAATAATAATAATTAAATAACACTTATGCTAACAAGGACGCAAAAATACCATAGCAATAAAAAAAATTAACAGAAAAAAACCAAGTGTAATAATTCATCTTCATTAATATATAATTCAATAATCGGCAGTAACAGAACTCATCCAAAAGAAGCCGGTCTCGTATTTCATTCAACAGCTCTCAATACAAAAACAATCAGCACCAACGCACAGCAACAGCAACAAACTCCAGTACCGAACGGTACCCGTAGAAAACAGCATACGTGTTGTCCGACGTTGATGATTTACTTTTAGGAAGGGATTCATAGGACAAAGCTAGGGATGGAGAGGAAGGAAAGAGAGCACTTATTTGGATGGGTATATATTGAGTAAACGGCAATAACTTTCAGGAGAGGAATCATGGATATGTATAAGGATGGAGAGGTAGGAGAAAGAGCGTTTTTTGGAAAGGTTTTAATTCAATTGTAGAAACTCCAACAACTGATCCTCCGACAATAATTGATGTGGATCCCCATCAGCAGTCTTCTTAACACAGATGATCCCGTTTCTCGTGAACACGGATTGCAGCTTCCCCTGATTCTTAGTAATTAAAGTTCTTAATTTCAAATACCTGTCAGCTGTAGTTAGGTTTTCGTTCAGATATATTCTGTTGCGAGACTTAAATCCAATCTGCTCCAATGTGAGGCATCTCATCCGAAGATATTTGGCAAAAAAGTCGTTGCGGTGATTGGTGATGGCAAACTGCAGCATGATAGGGTAATTCTTTCCAGGCGTCAAAGCAGATTTTGAAAGGCGGCGAGCATCAACTAGCGGTATGAGGGTCTCGGGATATCCAAGCGTTTGACACCATTTAACGAAGTAAATCATTAGATCTTCGCTTTGTAAGTATGGCACTCCGTTAACGATCAAATCGTTGCTGGCACGAGAGATTATGTTCTTCGTTACAAGTAAATTTAATGACGGTCCTTTTACGTCTGGTATGATGAAATCTTGGTTTTCATGTATGTGTTAGGCAAACACATTTCAGTCAGAACAAAAATGACCCCGATTTTCATGTATTTGCAATGCCGCTTAGAAAGTCTTTATTAGGTAAACACATTTCAGTCGGAACAAATATACCCCTGACCTGCAATTCCCTCAGACACCTTGGTTCTGAAGTCTGTGTTAGGGAAACACATCTCAGTCGGAACAAAAATACCTCCGACTTTCATGTACTTGCAATGCCGATTTCTCTAACGCTGCTTGGTTTTGAAGTCTGTGTTAGGAAACACATTTCGGTACGAACGAAAGTTCCCATACTTTCATGTGTTTGCAGTGCCGATTTTCCTAAGACTGCAGCGTTTTGATGGCTGTGTTGGGGAAACCGTAAATTAATTGCGATATAAGCGTAAAAATATTCCGTATCAATTGATGCAAACTTCTTTCCGATCCAGTAAGAAATTTTCGAGTTATAAGCATTCGGAATCTTTCATTTTTTCCTGCATGTTCTATGTTTAGGTTTTCATTTTACCCCCCATATATTCCGGTTAGACGTAGTCACGTCAAAAAAAACTATTTCGTTTGAACGTTATTTTAGAGTTCCAAGGAGAACTGGCAGATTATTTGTCAGTAGCGATGACATCTTTTCGGTTTGACGTCCGCCAGTAATCAATGCTGACTCAATGGCCTCCAAACGAAATGAGTTGTGCGTTTGTGTGTGTGTGTGTGTGTGGGGGGGGCTGTCTTCTATGCCTCAAGCCTTTTTCGATGTTGGTGCTCTCTTGGTCGCCTTCTTCCGATGGATTCCCTTTTGGCCTTAGGGGGAATCTTTAATGAACTCGGCGCACCAATGCCGTTTGTGTGCACAAACAGGCTCTTGGTGACACCGCTCGTCAGAGCTTTCATGACGAACAAAGATGCATTCGCCGCAATACCGATAATATGCTCCAATCGCCGTAAAATTATAACTGAGTGTATTTTCATGTTTATTTTCCCCAGGCTCATTGTTTTTGAAGTCTGTGAGGGAAACCTCACAGATTTCAGCGATCGTACATCAACCGCTGCGCAATCATAACTGAGTGAAATTCAGAACGGGCACTCGTTTATATACAGATTTGTGTTATTTAATAGCCTGTTTTGAAAGCAATTTTAGAGCTATTGAAACAAGTTTTTGAATCAATGAGTAACAAGCATATATCGCGTAGAAATTTTATCTATCGGATGAATCATACCATTTCTTCCAGTTGTTTAGAAGGTATTAACGCACAAAATCTTATTGCTCCAGCGTAACGCTCTCGTTTTCGAAACTTTGAGCTTACACCCCGTATAGAAATGAAAGTCCTCTTGGCCTCGATGAAACTAACATTTCGATCAGTTGATTAAGCTGATCTTAACCATATCTCAACTCGTCGAAAATATTGCGGATGTATCAAATTTTTATCTTTATTACGAAAGATGCATATACATATAGGATACATAAACATTTTTCCACATAATCATCCAATAAATCGGGCGCCGGTGACTCCATTCCACAGACGGGAAACATTGTGTGTGCAATACTTCAGAAGTTAATACTTCCTATGCGCGACGTTGGCTCCGCGAATGCCGCGTTACCAGCGGACCAAATGATTGAATTCAGGTGCCGTATAACGGAACAAATTATCATTTATTTAAATTGTTATATTTTTCATCACGAGCCGACAAAACACCGACCACAATGGAGCTCTCAAAACTCATGACTTGTGCTTTATTCAAGTTCGCTTTGAACATACTTTCGGCGTGAAGCTCGTGTGTGGCATCCCATTATGATTGATTGAATCACCTGGCTATTTAATATAATTGTGTGAATTGAAAATCGTTTCTTAATGAATAGAGCATTTTATTGCTTCGTTCTTTTGTGGATACTCATTAGAATAAATTGAACACGATGGTGCTCTCGAACCAGACATGGAAAGATGTCATCGCAAATCGCTAAATTCGCTCCGTTCGTTCACAGAATCGATCCAAAAGAATAACCATCAATCAATATGGAGGAGGCCCGATTCCGATTCCGTCCTATTTTGGTTAAGTTTCAAATTTCTCAATTCCGAAGTTGAAGCTGAAATTTGAACCCAAATTGTCAACAACATTGTCTTCATTCCGAGAATGCATGTCGCGGACAGCTTTAAACACGAAAACAAATTTTCACGTTCTATCCCCTCCTGAACCTCCCCTCTCCTGGATCATCTCCTCTAGGTGGTCACGGATCGTTAGTGTGTGAGGAAACTGCCACAGAACAGATTATTTCGGAAGTTCTGTGGAAAGGCAGAGGGGGGCCAACACGCGACACGCGACGAGATGTTTTCGGGAGGAAAAATGATGTCACATACTGCAACTGACGATGAGTCATTTTTCCGCTTTTTTCCCTCATTTCGGCGTGACATGACAAAGAGTGAGGGAGCGGATCATCTGCCTCTGTAAACTATCATTTGCGTGTACCAGCTTCTCCGACGTTATGCCCATCTTTACCATGCGGAAGACGAAGGGGAAAGTGTACTTGGATGTCAGTTTCACTTACGCGCGGTTAAATGTACCGTTCAGATGAGTCTTCTGTTGAGATATTTCCTTTCATTTATTTCAACTTGATATATGTTCACAGTTCTGGGAGGTTCAATGATAAATTAAATTTGAAATTTGTGCATATTTGTTCTAGTTGATTCCTTAGGTCATGTTCAGTTATCTCGTGCTTCGCGTAGACGAACCGAGAGATCGATTCTGGTTCCAGTTCATCGCATATAATCTCTTGCAATTCGGTTTAGAATTCGGTTCACTGGAGTCGACATCCGAAGAATGTATAGTTCATTTATTAACATCCACTGCTTTGATTGATTATTTTCTGAAAGTTTGGAAATCCAGAATGCATTTCTTCTATTAAAGTTGATTTGGTTCTCTTTAAAGTATTAGGTTAATCTTGTCTCAAAATCAGATATGATGCGTTCGTTATGTGGGGTCGAAATTGACACTTTTTTTAGTATGTCTTCAGAATCTTCTATGCGATCCGGACTTTTGCGATTAGTTAAAATACAATTCATCATTACTGTCACAATAAATCTTATATATTGTTCAGATATAAACATAAAGAACTATATTTGACTAAACACATTCTATTATTCGAAAAAGGCAAAAGAAAATTATTATTCCCGGATATAGCTTGACTTACCCAATAAAATTGAATTGCACCATTCTCTGCTCCTAATTCTGCAAAAATTGCCAAAAATTTCACAGTTCAACTAAACGTCTCAAATCACCACTGTTCCCACCTTTTTTCTCTGTTCGCCTTATAAATTTATCCCACTAAATGACTGCAATAAATCAATCAATCGTTTCCATGACCCCACAGTTTAAAACCAATAAATCGTGGAAAAATATCCCCACTAATCGATTACGTTTCTGCGAATATGCACAGCTCTCAATTTTCAATCCCAATAAAATCAAATTCACATTAGCCCAACTGCGAGCAAACGAGCTAACCGCCTAGAGTCTCGGAGGCGATCTCGGCCCCGCGGTCTCAAATAACCTGCCAAAGGTTTTAAACTACACAAAGATTTATGAACTGGGTCCAAACCCCCGCCCGTGACAGCGCCTGGTGCCCTGTGGAGAAAAGTCACACAACGGCCGCACAAAATTATTGCCTCTTAACATCGCTATTGGCGTTTATTGGTCGGCCGTTTTCTCACATTAGCCAAAAACGAATTGCGGTCAAAATAGAAACCTACCCATATGGGAAGGTAGTAGATTCCGGAGACCGACGACGCTCCGCGAACGGTGAGAAGCACTAGTAGTGAATAGTTCATAAATCACCAAAACTTCAACAATTAATTGTTCGCTCTGGCAGTGCAGTGAAAGGACGGAAAATATACTCGAAGGTTGATTACGAAATTCCTTGGCGGAGAAATTAATTGAGCGCCCGGGTCGCAGCGAAGGACCGCGGCGATGCCTTTGCGCAGCCGAAGGTGTTTGGATAATTTTTCAGCGTCAACTGAAGCACCACTCACGATCGCGTAACAACCGTGTGAGGACCTGTCTTCTTAGAGGCACCCTTTTTCGGGTGGAGGGTCTCAAACGAATGTTTCTTCTCACTTGAAGACATACATGGAAGTGTTATCGTGACGTCTCTTGCACATATGAACTAGTGGTCTCAACTTTATTAAATACTCTTCGGAGAGGGCTATAAGTAGCCAACAAAAGCGTTGATGTAGAAGGAGAAATGTCTACATTAGATTAGATTCAAACAGGCAACATCATACCGGCAAACATTTTGTAAAAAATACAAATTCAATACCTGCAGTTGACCATGAAGTCACGAGTTAATGAAGTTAAAAAAAGACAGGGGGAGGGGGAGGGACTTAACTTCGGGGACATAACCGTAGAGAGCCAAGAGCTTATCGAATATTTAAGTAGATTGTTGTATCTCTTATCAAAATTACATCCCCAACGCTCGCAATACATCATTCCCAAAGAAATAATCCACAAATTATTCAGTACCATTCGCAGAACGGCAACAGAAAATTTGAAATCAATTGTTTTGGTGGCAACTATAGCAATCGCAATGGAAACAATTTTTCGTCTTCACTTTTAAACGGTTGATCAAGCTCTCTTTATCGGAAAATTTCTTCTTCCTATTAGGCTTCCTATTTGGCTTATACTTTGACGTCACTTTTAATTTGGAAACAATACACAAATTCGGTAAAATTGAATGACCGATCGGAAGGTCCTCCCAAATTTACAAAAGCTCTCCCCCGGCATACAACTTATAACAGATTCAATTTGCGTTTTATTATTTCTGATATCACTTAAGAAAGCTTTGAACTATTACATTCAATAGTGTTGAGTTACAGCCATTCCATGCCAAACCAATATAGTGGTTCTCGGATTTTCGTGAAAAGTTGTAGATTTGTTCTTCATCACAAACAATTATATTTTTATTTTTTGACGTAAACGTAATTTTCGGGAACATATGGGGTACAAATTGAAAATCGAAAATCGAGCACATCGTGAAAATTGTCCAATTTCAAACGGTTATTGCTCAGTCATTTCATGATGGATTGATGAGATTTTTGCGTCAATCGATATTGGCACTCCATAACAATTTTTTACATTGAATAAAATAATATATGTCATGAAAACTATCAAACAATCTAACTATCTCAACCTCTATCCTAACAGAAATACCCAGTCCTGATTGGTCGAAATTGACGACAGATGCGGCGGCTCATGTACTTACAATTATTGGTTAGTTATTTCCTGATGGCTTTACGAAATATTTGCATCAATCGATCTGAGCACTCCATAACAACTCATCACAATGGATGAAATAATATATCATACGAAACTAACTATCAAACAATCGAAAAATCTCCAAACGGAAATACCTCGTTCTGATTGTTCGAAATTGAAGATACGGAGTAATCATCAAATACATCAAATACAAATACAACAAGGTAAAGGGAACTTTTGTTCCGGAGTGTGTTCCCTAACAGAGACATTAAAATCAAGCTGCCTGAAATCAGCATATGAATACCCTCGTGGTAAAAAGTTTAACAAACGATGCGCACAAATGGATAGTGCTCATTGTGACTAACGTGGGCATTGCTGATTGCATATGTGCTGGCGAATAATTTGGGAGCGATGAACGATTTTTTTATGTTGTTTGCTTCGTGAAATTTCATATCAATGACCGATTATGCATTGTAAAACTTTTTTCTTGTAAATTTTTTTTCTCCCAAAAAAAGTTCATGCATCGAGAAAAATTGGAAAAATAATGGAGTTCCGTGTTACGTTGGGTTTGAAACGAAAATAAAAATGAATTGAATAAACACTCAGAAAGTAAAAATTATTAATGAAATTACCTTTTCCATTTCAAATATATATTTTCTCTATAATAAAGTAACACTTTTTTTAATGGTGAGAAAAAATGATAATTGTGTTCGATAATGATAATTATCATATATTACATTGATGAGTTTTTTTTCTTCATTTCATCCATACATAACACAGGATCTATCTCGTTCAGAGTCACAAAGGGCGGCTTTCATCATATCTCATTCTACTTAGGCATCTTCTATCTTGATACGCAAGAGTTTAACAATGTAATTCTTCAAACATATCTAAAACAATAGATAGCCCAACGGAATCCTACGTCAACTATGCGGTCGTGTCTCGGACAAAACCCTCCTGTAACTTTTTCGTTAGGGTGACCATCTCCATTTTAGTGTTGTACGAAAAATAACTTTTATTCTTACTATTCTCAAAATTTCATTACTTCTGAACTACTAGACCGATTCAGATGATCGACATATCAAATTTAACCCAATGACTCTTTGGAAAAATATTATATTTGCGTAAAATATAAATTTTGTTTTCGTGATTATTGATTGTATCTGTTTTTTTATAGTTTACATGATTTCGGGACCAAGGGCGTTATATTTTTTTTATATTTTTTATCCAATTTGTTCGCAAGTGTGGTATTTTTCCAAAGAAAACAAGCTAAAGTTCTTTGATTTGGTATATCAATCATCTGAATCGGTACAGTAGTTCAAAAGATATGAATTTTTGAAAAAAGACATTTTCGGGATAAACGGGAAAAATGATTTTTTGAACCATCAGTTAAATTTGAAAAATCAAAACTTGGAAACGAAAAATAACACATCTCTGATTTTTGGATATTTTATGTAGCTTGTTAGCTAAGTAGCTCAGCTTTCAAGAAAAATATAAAACAATATAGCCCCCTTGGTCCCGAGACCATGAAAACCATAAAAAACAAAAACAATCAATAACAACAAAATAAAAACGAAATATAAGTGCGGAAACAACTAAAGTATTCTTCCTAAAAAGACCAGTTGATTGGCTTTAATTTGATATGTCGATCATTAGAATCGGTCTAGTAGTTCAAAAGTTATGAATTTTTGAAAAAAGTGATTTTTGGGCCAAAGTAAAAAAAGACCACCCTGAAATGGAAATGGCCACTCTAACGTTAAAAATTAAAAAAATACGGGTCTATTTGTTTGTGCTAAAGAATAAATCCACCACTTTTTACGAAAATCTAGAACCACTATATCGGCTTGGCATGTAATGGCTGTATATTTTTTTAATGGAAGGTTCGGTGGCCCTTAAAAGCGCCATATTTTTAAGGGAATGGATTTATTTTTGTTCTCGCGAGAACAAGCAGACCATATGTTGAAATTTCTGTCCTTATTACCAACACTATTCCAGACGCATTGAATGCAGCCATGGGGGCCATCGTCATCGTCATCATTACTACACTTTCTGCTGGATCGAGTTATAGTTCTCCTCTCGGTGCCAGAAAAATTGGAACTCGTTTGCTGGCTCTGCCGTTGATATTGGCTCTGCGGCTACGCTGTTGCTTATTCTGCTTCTGTTCCGCTTTGCTTGCCGGTTAGAAAATGAATGAGCGGTTCGGGACGAAGCGATTGAAATTTATTTGATTCTCCTATCCGTAGAATCAGACAGAAGTGGGGCTTGCGATGCAATGTTTCGCTTCTCTTCAGTCTTCCATTGTATTCAGCAAATTTGTCGTACTAAATTTTAGAGATTTGAAAACGTCACGTTTTTTCATCGCTATACTCAGTAATTATAGCTTCATTTACTGTATTGTACAGCAGCAGAACAGATCACATGTGGGGTATATACCATAAAAAATAGCAAGCTACCATAAAACCACCATAAAAAATAGCAAGCAATAAACAATGAACAAGAAAATTCGAACCGGAACTATCGGCATAGACCCACGCGACGAAAACGGACTGATTGACTGCCTGATATCATCGACGTCAGATCCTATCGGAGCGCTAACGTTGACTCGGATCACTACCTGGTGATGGTGAAGATGCGCCCAATAATCGCCG